>NC_140580.1:761338714-761661214 GCF_964204655.1 Triturus cristatus
ACCACAGACACAACCACACACAACCTCATACACACAACACACACAACCACAACCACACACACACAACCACACACACAACCACAACCACACACAACCACACACACAAACCACACACACACAACCACACACACAACAACACACACAACCACACACAACCACACACACACAACCACACAACCACACACACAACCACACACACAACCACACACACAACCACACACACAATCACACCCAACCACATATCCACACACACACCCACAACCACACCCGCACCCACACACACAACCACACACACACACACACACACACAACCACACACAACTACACATCCACACCCACAACCACACCCGTACCCACAACAGCACCCACACACAACCACACACACATCCACAACCACACACACAACCACACACACATACAACCACACACAACCACATGCAAACACACACACAACCACACACACAACCACACATACAACCACACAACCACACACAACCACACAAACACACACACAACCACACACACAACCACACACACACAACTACAACCAAACACAACCACACACAACCACACACACAACCACACATACAACCACACACACAACCACACACACAACCACACACACAACCACAACTACACAAAACCACACACACAACTACACACACACAACCACATACACAACCACCCATACAACCACACACACAACCACACACACACTCACACACACACACAACCACACACACACATAACCACACACACACACAACCACACACACAACCACACATCCACACACACAACCGCACCCACAACCGCACCCACACCCACACACACAACCACACACACACCCACACCCACACACAACCACACACACAACCACACCAAGCATTGGCTTAGCCAATAGGTCTCGCCTTTGGGACCTTAAAAGTGTTTAGCCACGCAACAAATGATCTGGTTGCACCAAGGATATTGTGCTGCATAACTAAATACTTAGAAGGTCCCAAAAGCGAGACCTATTGGCTATGCCAATGCTTGTTTAGCGCTTGTTACCCTCAATGGAGTGTTGAAGCACTTTTTTGTTGAGTAGTAAAGGAAAAACAGAGGTGGCGGTGGTACATAAAATATTTTCACACAGAGACAAAGTAAACCAAAGTAGCACTACGAGGAAAATTCGGCGAGTTAAAATGGTGCTGCAATGAAACCACTGCTACATAAAAGGCAAACTGAACTGATTAACAGAAAGAATCAGGAAACGGTCTCAAGCAACCACTGATAAAAAAAAACCAAGAGCAGTTTAGCTGAGAGAGGGCACTTAAGTCCGGCCCACTGATCTATCAGTGGTAAACAAAAGTACAATAATAGAGATTCTGAAAAAGTAATTTGAAAATCAGCAATGGAAGCTGGAGAAAGGAAGCATTAAGCATACAACAGAAACTGTTGTAGTATGTGAATGCACAACAAGCAGGCAGAGTCTGTAAAACTAGACTTCACACACAAGAAGAGGGTCACGGATTGGGACGTAATCCAGGATGTGAACAGGAGATAAATACCACACCACCAACAGAGATAAAATCACCACTTAATCGAGGACACAAAACGTAAAGACACTTTTAAAAGCTGCCAACAACATTACTATTAGAGACGGATTTGTGTATTTATATTCGTGTGCTAGCCAAAGAGGCTGCATTTCTGGCACGACTACCCTGACCCTGGGGCAATTATTCCAGATTCTGCTTACAATAATAACTTCTCCCATTCAGTCAAGTCATTTTCTTTGTTTTTCTTTTTTGCTTGAGCGCCTCCAACCAGAAAGTATGCTTTTTCTCATTTCAAGGTTGAGATGAATGTATTAATAAACACGGTGGCTCAGAATGGAACACTTCCTGAATAACAGTGAAAAACTCAGGCCACGCCTGAGAACAGAGATCTCAAGTGGTCTCATGAGAAGTGGGGTTTAGTTTCCCTCAGGACTGGCTCCTTGTGCATTCTGGTAAGTGTAGTTGTGTATTTACCATAGAGAAATGCACATGTATACCCATGCATGTTGGCTTTTCCCGGCAAAAATGTAGTTAACATTCCAGGAGACAGTATAAGTAAGAAAATAACAATTGCACATGCTACTCCCACCTGGCAACTTGCGATCTTCCAGTGCGGACTCACAACTCACAACTGATACACACTCACTGATGATAGTAGCGGTGCATATGTGCTAGAGTCACTCGCTACAGTCAGCATCTCCTGGCACAGGTAAATCTTTCCCAGGACCCAGGACCAAGTCATTTTTATGATCGGAATACTTTTGCCTATTTCAGGTGGAATGGTTGAGTCTACTTTATGTATGACGAATATCACTACCCTTACTGTTCAATAACCGTATGTAGTGTAAAGCTTAGCTGGTGGTGGGTCTCTCTTGGTTTTATCTATACACTTCTTATCCATTGGGATTCGATCGTGGTTATAATATGTATGTTTGCTAGCACATTCACCTAATGTTCTTTAACTGTATACTGTATCACGTCCTCCAGTTTCACTGCCCTCTATGTTTGTTAGTCATATATCTTTTATTCCTTTAGTATGAATTGACACTTTTGAATGTATGTATACCACCTCAACCATTTATGTTCTTATACTGTAAAGCGCTCTGATACCCTCGTGGGTCACGTTCGCGCTATATAAAACTTTATAAATAAATAAACCCTTTGCCCAGTGCAAGAAACAGCAGCTTCAATTTTCATTAACAAGAAAAACTAATAATTTCTTTCAGAGGGAGGAGCAGTGCAACATCACATAAAAGGATGGCTTTTGGAAACCAAGGGCCAGATGTACGACCATTTATGCATGCGCAAACGGATTTGCGAACCCGTTTGCGCATGTAAAAAGAGCATGGGGAATGTACAAACCCTATTTTGCGAGTCGAGATTTTTTGCGACTCGCAAAATAGGGTTTTGCAACTCGCTATTAGGAAGGGGCGTTCCCTTTCTTAATAGCGAGCGCAACCCTATGTAAGAATGTTTTGCGTCTGCAATTGCGGGTGCAAAACACTCACAAATTACCACCCTCTTCAAGAGGGTGGTAATGCACACGCAAAAGGGAAAGGGTCCCCAGGGGACCCCTTCCCCTTTGCAAATGCAGGGGAAAATATTTTTTAAGGGCAGGCAGCTGTCCCAGGGCCCACTGACTGCCCCTAAAAAATGAAACGAAAACGTTTCAATTATTTATTCTTTTTAAATGCATCAAAATGGGCTGCATTAAAAAAAAACTGCTTTACTTAAAAGCAGTCCCAGACATGGTGGTCTGCTGAGCCCAGCAGGCCACCATACCTGGGAGGGCCTGCCATTCCCAATGGGGTCGCAAAGTGCGAGAGGCGCATAAATATTCATGAGCTTCTAAATTTGCGACCCCTTTGGGAATCGCTAACAGTGTGAAATACACTGTTGTACATTGGAAATAGCGCCTTGCGAGTCGCAAATTGCGAGTCGCAAATAACTCGCGATTTGCGAGGCGCTATTTCCACAGTCGTACATCTGGCCCCAAGAGAGCTATGTTTCTGTACTTGAGCCACAATCGAAACAGCAACACGAGGGTCCAACTCAAAACCAACCCCCCTCCCATCAACATTAACAGACAAGAACCCGATTGAAATGAAACATACCTACAATGCCTGTTGTAGTAAGAAAACTTGCTTCAGGACAACTGTTGACACGTAGAAACCAGAATGCAGCTCTGTGAAATAAGCTATAACCGTGTTACTGTTGCCTGAGTCTGATGTTTCAAGCACAGGGTTTGTTTACAGCATGTGAGCTAAACTTCAAATCCGTACCCTTCATGGAAACGTTACTGGTTTTCAGGGCAGAAGAAAAACAGCAATAAGCAGGCGTATAAAACAGGCAAATGTATTCCTGTTTTTGCCATTTTTTCCAGGTATTTTCCAGCCATTTTTTCCAGGTATATTTCAGTGGTGTCTGGCTATACACTCATGGGGACACTTGTGCGGTGTCGGCTATTTGAAAGCGAGATCCACGGACACACACCAGCCAGCAGAAAATAAAAAATGTCCAACGCACTTTGAAAGTGAACATAGGTTGGCGCTCTAGATTTCAGGTTTCACTTACCAAAACCTTGGTGCTCGCAGGGCTGTAGCTCAACCGAAGTGGCGGCCTTCCGATTGAACAGCTCTCCACGGTTCTGTGAAGAAGTGGAACGAGCGCCCTTGTTAGGATAGAGCCTGACATTTGACCTCGGTCTTTGAATGCACAGCAAAAGTGACAAGATAAGAACGACATTTAAAGGCCTGCTAACAGAAAACGAGTTTGTGGACACAGCAATGGCAACGGGCAGGACGAACTGAACCTGGACAGCCTAATGCAAATAAAGCTAGCAAATGGAAAGTCAGAAAACGTGAGTTACAAACCACAAAGTCAATGGCAAGCAACGGGCAGAATGCATTCCCAGGTCGAGTTTCTGAAACTTCCCAAGATGTCTTTAGCATATCACACAGCTGCGCTGTTTGGTAGGCTGCGACCTAAAAGCAAACTGGAATACCTAGTCACGCATGGACCTGGGTAACTTGGCAGCTAAATTGGGAGAGCTGTAACTGTAGTAACACAAGCATACAGGGGTGGAAGTATAACATATTTATCAGGCTAACCAGCAGAAGCGGTGCCTCTCAAACTCCCCGCTATACGACAAATGGCTGAAAACACACCCAAGTAACATTCCAAGCAGGGAACTTCAAACATACTGAAACACAGGATCCCTTACCATTAACCAAGTTACAACTCCTCCTACCTTACCAAGTAACAAAAGAAAATAGAAAACAAAACACAGAAACAAAACAAAGCAAACAGCCAAACAAAAACAAACAGTAGCATGTATGACCTCCAAAAATTGCAATTGTATTTATATAGCACTTACTACCCGATACGAGGCGTTGAAGCACTTTACAGCGAGTTGCACGCTACTTAAGAAGCCAAGGTTAGTGATTAATCCAGTGTTTTTTGTTGCTTATTGCGATTGCTCTCAAGAAAAAAAAAATCATGCATTTACTCTTTACTTTGTGGTAGATTATATTAATACCAGTTAGGTGTGATCATTAGTGGGGGCTATGTGGTTTCAGGTAAATGTTTGGTAACCCAGATGGCAGGTGGAGATTAGTTCATGTCAGGTTACAGGGAGAGGGAATTTAAGAAGGTTAAATTGTGATTTATGAACAGAAGTGTGAGCTAAAAGTAGAATTCCAATAAGAAGGATTAAGACAGACAGGCATGAGACTGACAGGAGGCTATACGCAGAAATAGAAGGTATGCATAGGATAGAATAGATAAAGAGGGTCGCTGTGAAGAAAGAAAGGAGAGAAATAAAGTGGGAGTGTGTCCAGGTACATTTTTCATGCAGGATTTTAGGAGTAAAGTAAGAAAAGGTTTTCTGAAATAGCAAGCAGTCAGAGGATGTAAGCTGTAGAAATAAACACAATCGTACATAGTGCTCCATATCATTTAAACATTAAGAACCATGGCCTGTTGTGTGCTGTGCCTGGGACAGCCCTTTTACACATTGTACGGAGTATCCCAACCTTGGCGCAGGATCTGTATGATGCACAAGGGGAGTTGGCATCTTGAAAGAAAATGTCTCATTTAAAGATCTTCCCTCACTATTTTGTATTTAATCGGATTATATTTACTGACTAAAATTAGCTATTTGGCACTGGCTGAGAGTGTCTCTCAAATGGGTAATCAGATTTACACCCTGTTTTACCACTTAATCCCATCTAAGTGTATGATGTGAGTGTTTGTGGCCATTTTAGTATATACATTGTACGTGTAATTGAAGCAGAGTGATGGAGGCCTGTGAGTTCCATTTTGAAAGCCCCTAGCCTCTTTCTGTGCACAAGGTGGGGGTGGTGTTGTTTTCCAAGGTAGTGGAAGTGTATCACAAGTGATGCTGGAGGGAGGAAAACCAGTGAACTGAGGGCAAAGGAGACAAGGCTCCAGTAGAAATTCGATTAGGTCAATTTGCTGAGAGAAGCTCTTGACATGTCTTCCTCAAGAACTGCCCTTGGTGGATGGTGGGGGACAGGGGGGGCTGCAATCTCTGTTGTTTAAAGTGAGATGTGTTGCTCTAGGCTGGAGACTATCCTGAAGTGAGAAGTATCACTCCACACAAAGCCTGTGTCTGCAGAACAGCATAGAGGCAATTTAAAAGGAAAGCCACTCCAAAGCAGTTCTCCTGCCTTCAGATTTCTGGAAAAAAATAACACATCCCTGTTTTCAGAGAGAGTTGATGGAAAATCAGGGTCAATTACGCAGCAGTAATGCAAATCCTTTGCTGTGCTATTTGGTGACATGGCTGTGGCAAGAAGAACTATAACAAGCTTAGTTGAAGTATGCTCGAAAAAATGAACTAGGGCCACTATGACTCAACATAATTGCAAATTCTTTATTGACGGTGCAGCGCATGTTTACATGGTAGTATTCAAAATCCTGCTGAAGGACCACATCTATAATTACATCAAAATTTCGATTTTCCCGACCCCTATCTAATATATAGAAGTCAATAAGGCTTCAGAGTATTCAAGAGATGCAGAACAGACGCAGATAGAAAAACATTGTAGACCGCAACTTGTGGAGATAAAAAAGTTTTTTCTCCCAGACTTTATGCAATGCAAAGCATGCAGGCACTTAGACATGAACTAGCAACATTGGAGAGAGCTTCGTCACACCATCATGTGTGATCCAAGAGAGTGTGAATACATCAGGCATGACTGCAACCCACATATAACCTGTCCTAAAGCACCACAAGGTAATACAGTGCACAATGATGGGTGCCAGGTGTAGAATACCATGCAGCACAGAGCCCAGTAACTCAGCAAGTGCTACTGTACTGGGTTTCAGTGAGGGCTCACCACCTTTGGGAGATGCTTGGGGCATGAATCCCTTCTCAAAATGGTGCCTTCCTTCAGGCTTATTCATGGCTGGCCGTACAGCCATTATTAAAATGGTGGTATTGGCCCAGTTTTGGTATATGTTTCATAACATCCCTATTCAATTGACCAACACGTTTTTCACAACACTCAGCTGTAGCCTCATACGCCTTGTCTTTGGGGCAGGCAGCAGAGAATTAGTTGGGATACACTGACCCTGCCGTATGAGCGAGGGGGCTTCGGGGGCCCTAGTTTCCATCTGTGCTACCTGCGTGCCTTGTGCACCTGTGCATTTCACTGGCACCACCCGGATGCCCGGATTCCATATGCTAGGTCAGAAGCCGACCTTGCTGAACCGATACCACTGGCAGCATTGTTGCCAGCGGGACTACAACATGACCCCCATGACATTCAGACGGTGTCCACAAGCAGCTGGGCCTGGAAGAGGCTGATCTGAATGACGGGAGGTCACTTATTATATTCACAGGCCCTCCCTTTGGCAGCAAATCCCTGGTTGCCCACCACACAAGTTACTCCTTGAACTCCATTGGGGACCTTTCCGCAATGGACATGTATTTTCGCAGATGGAGGATGTCCGTTGCCAGGCTGCTCCTTTGCTGTACCAATTTGTATTACAACGGTTGCAGGGGGAGCTCAGAGCCCTGGTTCCCAGCTACCCCATAGAATTGGATGACTTCCCACCTTTGACGCTACTTATCACGGACACCGGTGGAGGTCACTTAATATCTAAACTTTACGAATCAAGCCTGGCCTTGCTTCCTATCCAGGATGCCGAGGTGCGCGCTGCCTTAGAACAAGATCTTGGACATTCACTGACCGATTCCTTATTGTACGAATGTTGTACACCAACGCGACTTATTTCCCTGAATCATCGCCACAAACTGCTCCACTTCAAATTCTTCTGGTGGGCATATGTAACACCGGTTAATAGACCCCTTCCGATCCCACACCTGCCCCAAATGTCACGGTCGGTCTGCAGATTTTGCCTATATGGCATGGACCTGTGTCAAGATATTTGCCAAGCTGTCATGCATGACTCAAATCACACTTATACCCTCACAGTTAATGGCGCTTCTTGGGTTTGTCCATGACCTCCCTACTGCCTCATACAGCTTCATCTTTATCGGCCTACTACTCGCTAAAAGGGAAGTTGGCATACAATGTGGTAACAGGCACCCGCCCACACGAAATGCATGGATTAATAGCTTTATACACTGCTATTCAAACAGCCAATTATATGCACACCGGCAGATGGCTACGTCCAGGCCTTGCGACATATGGCAGTCACTGTGAACCTATCTCCTTACGCTCGAAAAGACTGCCAACTTACAACTCTAATAATGCTGGTCCCCACCTATGCCCATAGTAATAACACAGTGGGACTCTATAGCAGTGAATTTACATCGAGTGTACCCCCATCCATAGATATCAAAGTCTGTTTTCCTACAGTGTTCGCATTATTGCCCCTTCTGGTCCTCATTGTAGGCCTGCATGTAAAGGGGAATCAAATGCATTGTCTATTCTGTACTTGTTGCATGATATGTCTGTGCGGTACCTTTTTTGAAAAATGTACAAATAAAGTTGTAAAAAAAATCTCAGTTTCTGAATATCAATAAACATGCACTTACTGGACAAAAGGGGCCCTATACATTTTTGTGTGTTAGTTTTTGTTTTTTGCTAGATAGGTAGCAGAGGTTAATATATATTCCTGCATTTTGGGTCTTTTGTGTTATGCTCATTACAGAAAGCATTAGGTATGTTAGCACTACTCGGATTTTCAATACAACTATTATAGGTAAAGTGTGTTACTCCTCAACCTTTTCCTCTCTCTCTCTATATATATAGATTGTATACCACTTATGTGTATTCATTCACCGATTTAAGTTACGGAAGTGAGGATTTTTACAGTTATTGCTATACATATAATGTATATAAAAGTGTGTATATATATATATATATATATATATATATATATATATATATATATATATATATATACACATATATATAGAGATAGCCTTTGCAGGTCTTGGTTTGATTATGCCACAATGTATCAATTGTTTCTTATTTAGTTGAAACCACAGTGTTCTTTTACTATAATTTTTAACCACTGTTGCGTTATTGTCGCTATTCAACACAGACTCAACTGAAAAAAACTTTTCTATGTCTATGAATTGTGTTGCTGTGACAACCATGGAGGATTGTGCCTTGCTTTTTGTATTTAAGTAGACACTATAGAGGGACCTGATGTAGTGAAGAAGACGGTTGTATCCGTCGAAACGCGTCAGGGCATCCTTTGGAAATAAACATTTCTTTGATATATCGTCCCACGGTGTCAGTGCCTGTCTTCGTATGCCTGCAGCACAGGACTGGTTTAAATATAGAGATATATATATACATATATATTACCTACTGGCGTTCGCCAGTAGGGAGTTATAGTTAGGACCTATTATCCATAGGAAAAATGCAACATTCTATTTAGAATAACTTTGGCGCCGGTTGACGAATCTTCGCGAAATTTTCAAAACTCGTGACCCGCTCCGGTCCGCTCCTATCCTGAAAGTTTCGGGGTGATTCGTCAAGCGGGGGCTGAGAAAAAAGGGTGTCCCAAAACGTGTTTTCCCCATGCAATTTTCCATAGGGACCGTTAGTCGCAGCTACAGCCCGAACTGCTGAACGGAATTACACCAAATTTGGCAGAAAGGTAGACCTTGGTTCACACTCGTGCCTTTTGGTTAAATGGTGTAAGTCTGTTCAGTAGTTTTTTAGGTATTAAAGGAAAAAAAGATAGATATATCTGGGCAGAGCCTAACCACTCATCTCATCGTGAGATCTGATTGGCTGTCAGCACTTCATCCAAGAAGTGTTGGCAGCCATCTTGGGACGAATATACATGATAGCACCTCATTAAAAAGCATTGCAGTTAATAGAAGGTTTTAAGACTTTAGTTACATTATAAATCATTTGTTGATGGTACCATATTCATTTTAGGAATTGTGGTGTGTTCTAAGGTGAGTTTACCATGTGAAAAAGCATTTTGCTGGGTTATCATGAATCATGTTTGAGAGAAAACTATTTTCTCATGCTTTTCCCACAGAGGTTTGGAAGGTGATCTATAAGCTACACTGAGAGCATATTTTCTGTAAATTCACATTATCTTTCTCAGTCATGTGAGAATGAAGTCTGACATTCTCAGTAATACATGTACATCCAACAAGGGCAGAGACTGTCAGTTGATTCCTTTGTGTTCTACTGCAGCTTCCCAGAGTGTTCTAAAGAACAACTAGAGTGCTAACAGTACTACTTATGACAAACGTATGGCACACCTGAAGCCATCTTGATTGGAATAAAGTGGTAAATCTTAAAACATTTAATTTAAAAAGAACAAAATGAGGGGTTCATTTTGCCATAGAAAGTATGATTAGTGCTGCAGAAAGAAAAATTAGGGCACATTTTGACTTCTCAAATCCTCTTCTATTTCATTAAAAAATTCTGACATGCAGACTGAAACATGCACTTTGAATACCAGCAGCAGACTTCCCTGGTGAGCAGTAGCTTTACTACAGTGATCTAATGAGCAACTAGCGTGCTAACATTCCGAATTTATGGCAAATGTGTGACACATCTGAATGCCTTCTTGATGGAACCAAAGTAAACAAGCATTGTTAAAGTTAAAGTAATTCTGTTTGTAATTAGGTGGCTTTTTAGCTTTGCTTTTATTAGTGTTTGTAGGAAGGTGGATATCTGACTATGGTTACCCCCAAATTTTTGCCTAGTGTCTAGCTGGTTTTTCGACTTAGTTGGCCTGAGATCCTGCCATTCAGGCTCTCAGGCTATCTGCTCTCTCTGTAAAATGGACTCCATGTACCCTAGGTACATACCCAATTGGTTGGATCACCCTGTCAGCCCCTGTACCAGTGTACACTAGGTACCCAGGGCATTGGTGTATCCAAGGCCTGCCAGGGGCTGAAGCATGTATTATGCCACCCCAGGCTTGGCCTAACAATCTGACACAACTGGCTGATCACTCAGCTGGGGTAAGTTGGTGTAATCACCTCTTACTTAGGTGTAGTATACCTATACCTAAACTTAAATGGGACACCTGGTAACCTATAAGTCACTCCTATGGCAGGCCTTAACAATCCTGAAGGCAGAGTGCTTGGTTCCATGTGAGATGGTGCTCTGGCATGAGCTGAGCCTGTCTGCAGTGGTCGGAACAACTTCCTTCTACTGTTTCCAGATATCGTCATACCATATACTCTTAAGTGCATTATGAACCTCGCGGTTAAATGCTATCTTTGGTTTGGCTTTATCAAAACATGTCGAGTAAGGTGTCATACGAATTGGAATACTAACCCCTCGCCAATTCTGGCGACGGGGTTAGCATTCCACCCTTCTAGAGGGACACGACATGTACAGTGCCTGAAACCCGGGTAAAATCAGACATAGCCTCAGCTCCACAAAATGGATGCTGCCACCACAGACACAAGTCTGCCCTCCTGCTGCTGGGAGTCCTTCCAGCTTGGGAGGTGTGGACAAAGGGTTTCCTGCCAGGGGAGGTGCATGCACCACCCCAGACAGGATTTTGTGTATTGGTCAGGTAGGGCTTGAAAGAAACCAGACATGCCTGTGGCTCACAAGGAGCCTCGGTGCATATGCCAGTTCAAACCGGTCCTGGGGCACACCAGTCCCGGGCCTGGGGCGAGCTGGACAAAGGGTTGGGGGTGTAACCACCCCCCTTCCTGGTCCCACCCATAGGGAGGGACCTAGCAGGTAGTCCGGCCCCTAGAATCCGCTTAAAGGTAGGAGCTGTGTCCTAAAGACTTCAGACATCCTGGAATCAACTTGAAACTAAGAAGAAGACGGGAACTTCGACATTCTGCTGCACAGAAGACTGAAGAAAATCTCCCCTGTGGTCAGGGAGTGACCACCTTGCTAACGCAAGCACCATCCAGCGAATCACCGTCTGCTTTGCCGCCGCCTCCCGCCGGAGCCCGAGCCCAGAGACTGACAAGACCTGGACCTCCAGACCTCTCACCGCCCGATCCACAGTCCCTGCAAAGAGGAGACCCGTGGAGGCACCGAGACACGTGGAGCCAGCCATCTTGGAACGACTACGACAAGCTGACCAGTGCAACAACCGAGGCTCCCTCCAAGTTGTGCTTTGGGTCCTGAGAAGCCCAACCCTCGAGCAGCATCTGCACCAAAGGTGAGCCCTCCAGCATCTCCACGATCTGCGTGGGGCCCTTCTGCATTTTGCCACTCGACGCGCCTAACCGGTTGCTGGCCCGCTGGCTAGTGGCCATCTTGGCGACGAAATCTACGACAAACACCGCTGGTCTGGTTGCTCCAGACTGGCTCTTGCTCCCCTCCAAAGGAGCAATCCCTCTGACCTTGCTGGTCAGAACCAACAGCTTAAACTCCTTGCCTACAACAATTGCTTTTGCCAAGGCTTGTTTGCTTCGATCAAGTCGCCGACACCGCCGACAGCGAGAGCCTGCGTGGGACAGCTCGTGACTCGACTCCTGGACGTCGTCGACCTTCAGGGACCACGTGGCTGCGGAGACAAGCTACCCCTCATCACCTGTTTGCACCCGACATCGCCTGGTACCCACCTGGTGCCACGCTGGTCACTGGCTAGTGACTGTGAACACTGTCCCCTCTGCTTACAGGTCTTCAACATCTCCGATCCACTCTTGGATCCACTGCATCTCTTCCCGACCGACCGCCTGCAGCATCTTTGTCCCAGGCTCAACGGAACAGATAGAAGAAACCCGACGCACTTTGAGACCTATGCACCCGCTTCCTGTGGGTGAGGTAAAGCTGGTACTCTGGTGCCCATGTGTAGTAATACATCTCTAGTGCCTGTGTTCCAAATCTTAAGTTCCTAGGTCATCCGGAAGATTCCTTTTGCAGTAACTTTGTACTTTTTACGCACCCATTGAAACCTATGGGAGCCCGCGTGTGACTATTTGCTCTGCACACGCCACCCGTGGACCTCCTGGTCACTAACTGACGTTAGCTCCTTGTAGGCCCAGCGATTCTAGAGGCCCTAGGCCTTTTCCCTTTTCTGTTCGTGGTACTTATACCACTATTTTAGTATATGGTTTGAGTGGCCACCAGGGCCTATCCATATAAAGTGCAACTTCTGTGTATTCTGTGATAATCTTGTTTGACGATTTGTGCTCCTGTGCTCATAAAGAGACTAGGGGTTACTTTGATAAATAAATACATATATATTTTGAATATATATCTGTGTGGTGTCCTTTCATTGGTATAAAAGGGGGTTGCATTTGGTAAAACAGCTGGCTTAACACGCTTCACGAGTTTAGCCTCAAAGACTGCTTAGCCTACGCTACCACTAGGGCAGCTAGTCCGAAAAGGTTGACTTACAACCACACCATAAGGGTTGCTTGGCATGGTACAAGGTGATCACTTTAACTAGTGAGCATCATATACCAGGCCAACTTCTCACATTGGTGAGCAGCGGTTGGATTTGAGCTTGCTGTGTTTTACCATTGTAATCTCTTGGTTACCAATTGAAAGATCACATAGGTACCTGTAGGTACATATAAAACAAGATTAGATATACATAAGTTCTACTGAACTTAGTTGTTGTAGAGCAAAGGGAGTAGCACACCCTGACTACAACTACTAGATAGGTTTAGTAGGTAAACCCAAGTGTAGGTAGATTGCAACACATCCACCCACACTTAAGAGCAATGGCCGGGGCAGAGGGGTCCACTGTACCCATCTCTGTTGAGAGTGACCCCCAGAGGGCACCAACCAGCTTTGCTACCCTTAATCAGAATGAGCTCAGGCATTTGGCAACTCTTAGAGGCCTTAAACAGCCCAAGAACCCAAACTCTGCTGAGCTCAGAGAGCTCTTACAGAATGATGAGAATCAGAGAGCACTCAAGAAAGCTTCCCAGTTAGCCCCCTTAGGGACAGGAACAGGAGGCCCCCCTTCTGAAGATGCCACTGAAGTACCCCTTCCCAATAGTCACCCCTTAGATGGGATGCCTACCACAGAGGATGAGAGTGAAAAGGATACTGACAGTAGTGAGGATGAAGGGAGAACTAGCCCAGTGCCAAGTGTTATACTTGGCCCAGCTAAACTAAGGCTATTGGGGACTGACAGTGGGTTCACCCCATTGGATCTCCCCAGTGGACTTAACACAGGGCTTGGAAGGCAAAGGAATCGCTCAGGTGACTCCAATGCTTCCCATGGCTCTAGAGGCTCTCAAGGTCACTCCAGAAGGAGACTGACCACCCCTCAGAGGAGGGAACATGAGGCCAGAATGCAGGAAGCCCAGCTGAGGATCAGGAAGCAGGAGCTAGAAGTAGCCCTGATGGAAGAAAAACTGAGCAAGGCTAGGCAGCATAGAGAGAGTGGGTCTATACCCACTGGTGGCAGCAATGTCCCTAGGGACAAAGATAGGGTCTTTGACAATAGGAACCTGTCCAAGATTGTGCCCCCCTACAAAAGTGGGGATGACATCCACAAATGGATGACTGCTCTTGAGAGAGCCTGCAAAGTGCAGCAGGTTCCTGAAGACCAGTGGGCAGCAATCTTATGGCTCTCCTTTGAGGGGAGAGGCAGAGATAGACTCCTCACTGTTAGAGAAGAGGATGTCAGAAATTACAGAGTCCTGAAGAGTGTCCTAGTTGATGGGTTAGGCTTAACCACTGAACAGTACAGGTTAATGTTCAGAGACACCCAAAAGACACAGACTCAGGACTGGTCTGAATACATTGAATGTGCCACTAAGGCTTTGGAGGGTTGGTTGCTGGGAAGTAAGGTATCTGATTTTACAGGATTGTATAATTTGATGATGAGAGAACAGATTTTAAATAACTGTCAAAACCAGCAACTGCATCAACACTTGGTTGACTCTGATCTGACCTCTCCCCAAGAATTGGGAAAGAGGGCAGATAAATGGGTCAGGACCAGGATCAGGCCTAAAAACCAGGGTGGTGACCAAAAGAAAGATACCACCAAGCCTCAAGAGAAGGGTGGGGATAAAGAAAAAGAGAAACCTTCCTCAGGGCCCCAAAACTCCACACAGGGTGGTGGGTCCCAAGCTCCCTCCTCTACCACAGCTAAAAAGCCCTACTGCCATGAGTGTAAAACTCCTGGGCATTGGAAAACTGACAGCGGTTGCCCAAGGGCTAAAAACAAAACTGTTCCTCCAATTACTCCTGTCACACCACCTATTACTATCAGCAGTAATCCCCCAGGTGGTGGGAGTGCCCCCAGAAATCTGGGTGGGTTTACTTGGGGAACACAGGGGGACCCTGGCTTAGCCAATTCCCCTACAGCAACCACTCTTGTCTGTGATGGTGGCATGGGGTTTGCCAACTTCACTGCCTGTCCCAACACTTTGGGTAGGTACAGACAGGAGCCCTACATCAATGGTACAAAAGCTGAGGCCTACAGAGACACTGGGGCTAGCATCACAATGGTGGCCCATTGGCTAGTTCCCTCTGAGCAGCTTTTGCCCGGTTTCTCCTACCAGGTGACTAACATTGATGGCAAACAGAACAGTCATCCCATGGCAGAGGTATGTCTCAGCTGGGGAGGGGTCACTGGCCCTAAAAGGGTAGCAGTGTCCCCAACCTTGCCTGTAGACTGCTTACTGGGGAATGACTTAGAACTCTCAGCTTGGGCTGGAGTTGAACAAGACACCCATTCTAAAATGGTAGGCCTTTCACAAAAGGGTAGGGGGGTTGTGCCATTCACAACCCCTGTCCAAATAGATTTCCTCCCTGAAAAGGTTGGAAGGGCAGTGGTAGCCACAGCCCAGGCACAGACAGACTTCCCTGTAGGGACTGGCAGAGCTGTGACAGTCACAGCTCAAACACAAACTGAGTGCCCCCCTGAAAAGGTTGGCAAGGCTGTAATGGTCTCAGCCTATACTCAGACTGACATAGGTGTAGTGAAGCCTGAAACAATGGATCACTCCACACAAACTGAGAGTAGTGGGGAGGAAGAAAAGTCTCCCTCTCCCCAGACATTAGGAAAAGGTCAGCCTCCTCAGGGATCTGACCTCACCCCTTGTGAAGGAACTGCCCCAGAGGTAGCCAGGCCTGGCCTGGCAGAGCCTCTGATGTCAGTGGCCCCTTCCAAGGTGGGATCCAGTCTGGTGCAGGTAGCCTGCCTCTCTCTACCCTGCCTCAGTCAGCCCAGGGCTGCAGAGGTCAGGGAGGCCAGTGGACCCCCAGAGGGCCCCTGTCCACAAGAACCCCCCCATCAAAAGAATGAGGATTGCCTGGCTAGTAGCCCTAGTCAGGTGATGGGTAAAAACATTCCTGAGGGATCTCCTTTACAGGTAGTTAGGGACCTCCCCCAGGGGGATTCTGTTGGGCACAGGCAAACATGGGACCTTAGGGCCCCAAACCTGACCTGTCCCTCCAGTAAGCCCACAAAAGGGACCCAGCCTCCAGCTTTAGGTAGCCAGAGGCTGACCCTGAGAGCACAGTGCAACTCAGTTAAAGAAAGAAAGGCATCCATGGTGGAGGATGATTGGAGGAAGCTGAGGCCTCACTTTGAGGACACTCACTTCAGTACTCCATCTCAACACCAGCCTTTTACTTTGCCAAGACACACCACAGGTAGAGATTCCCTATGGTGGAGACCCTCTGATACCCTTAGGGTGAGGGATTGCTTAGTGGACCATGAGACAGGGGGTAACCATGCCAGTGCTGGTTCCTCCTTATATGGCCACTTGGGCAATATAGGCTTACCTGGTCAAGGTCAGCCTTATCTCCCTTCGTTTGGGGGGGGGTTGTGTAGGAAGGTGGATATCTGACTATGGTTACCCCCAAATTTTTGCCTAGTGTCTAGCTGGTTTTTCGACTTAGTTGGCCTGAGATCCTGCCATTCAGGCTCTCAGGCTATCTGCTCTCTCTGTAAAATGGACTCCATGTACCCTAGGTACATACCCAATTGGTTGGATCACCCTGTCAGCCCCTGTACCAGTGTACACTAGGTACCCAGGGCATTGGTGTATCCAAGGCCTGCCAGGGGCTGAAGCATGTATTATGCCACCCCAGGCTTGGCCTAACAATCTGACACAACTGGCTGATCACTCAGCTGGGGTAAGTTGGTGTAATCACCTCTTACTTAGGTGTAGTATACCTATACCTAAACTTAAATGGGACACCTGGTAACCTATAAGTCACTCCTATGGCAGGCCTTAACAATCCTGAAGGCAGAGTGCTTGGTTCCATGTGAGATGGTGCTCTGGCATGAGCTGAGCCTGTCTGCAGTGGTCGGAACAACTTCCTTCTACTGTTTCCAGATATCGTCATACCATATACTCTTAAGTGCATTATGAACCTCGCGGTTAAATGCTATCTTTGGTTTGGCTTTATCAAAACATGTCGAGTAAGGTGTCATACGAATTGGAATACTAACCCCTCGCCAATTCTGGCGACGGGGTTAGCATTCCACCCTTCTAGAGGGACACGACATGTACAGTGCCTGAAACCCGGGTAAAATCAGACATAGCCTCAGCTCCACAAAATGGATGCTGCCACCACAGACACAAGTCTGCCCTCCTGCTGCTGGGAGTCCTTCCAGCTTGGGAGGTGTGGACAAAGGGTTTCCTGCCAGGGGAGGTGCATGCACCACCCCAGACAGGATTTTGTGTATTGGTCAGGTAGGGCTTGAAAGAAACCAGACATGCCTGTGGCTCACAAGGAGCCTCGGTGCATATGCCAGTTCAAACCGGTCCTGGGGCACACCAGTCCCGGGCCTGGGGCGAGCTGGACAAAGGGTTGGGGGTGTAACCACCCCCCTTCCTGGTCCCACCCATAGGGAGGGACCTAGCAGGTAGTCCGGCCCCTAGAATCCGCTTAAAGGTAGGAGCTGTGTCCTAAAGACTTCAGACATCCTGGAATCAACTTGAAACTAAGAAGAAGACGGGAACTTCGACATTCTGCTGCACAGAAGACTGAAGAAAATCTCCCCTGTGGTCAGGGAGTGACCACCTTGCTAACGCAAGCACCATCCAGCGAATCACCGTCTGCTTTGCCGCCGCCTCCCGCCGGAGCCCGAGCCCAGAGACTGACAAGACCTGGACCTCCAGACCTCTCACCGCCCGATCCACAGTCCCTGCAAAGAGGAGACCCGTGGAGGCACCGAGACACGTGGAGCCAGCCATCTTGGAACGACTACGACAAGCTGACCAGTGCAACAACCGAGGCTCCCTCCAAGTTGTGCTTTGGGTCCTGAGAAGCCCAACCCTCGAGCAGCATCTGCACCAAAGGTGAGCCCTCCAGCATCTCCACGATCTGCGTGGGGCCCTTCTGCATTTTGCCACTCGACGCGCCTAACCGGTTGCTGGCCCGCTGGCTAGTGGCCATCTTGGCGACGAAATCTACGACAAACACCGCTGGTCTGGTTGCTCCAGACTGGCTCTTGCTCCCCTCCAAAGGAGCAATCCCTCTGACCTTGCTGGTCAGAACCAACAGCTTAAACTCCTTGCCTACAACAATTGCTTTTGCCAAGGCTTGTTTGCTTCGATCAAGTCGCCGACACCGCCGACAGCGAGAGCCTGCGTGGGACAGCTCGTGACTCGACTCCTGGACGTCGTCGACCTTCAGGGACCACGTGGCTGCGGAGACAAGCTACCCCTCATCACCTGTTTGCACCCGACATCGCCTGGTACCCACCTGGTGCCACGCTGGTCACTGGCTAGTGACTGTGAACACTGTCCCCTCTGCTTACAGGTCTTCAACATCTCCGATCCACTCTTGGATCCACTGCATCTCTTCCCGACCGACCGCCTGCAGCATCTTTGTCCCAGGCTCAACGGAACAGATAGAAGAAACCCGACGCACTTTGAGACCTATGCACCCGCTTCCTGTGGGTGAGGTAAAGCTGGTACTCTGGTGCCCATGTGTAGTAATACATCTCTAGTGCCTGTGTTCCAAATCTTAAGTTCCTAGGTCATCCGGAAGATTCCTTTTGCAGTAACTTTGTACTTTTTACGCACCCATTGAAACCTATGGGAGCCCGCGTGTGACTATTTGCTCTGCACACGCCACCCGTGGACCTCCTGGTCACTAACTGACGTTAGCTCCTTGTAGGCCCAGCGATTCTAGAGGCCCTAGGCCTTTTCCCTTTTCTGTTCGTGGTACTTATACCACTATTTTAGTATATGGTTTGAGTGGCCACCAGGGCCTATCCATATAAAGTGCAACTTCTGTGTATTCTGTGATAATCTTGTTTGACGATTTGTGCTCCTGTGCTCATAAAGAGACTAGGGGTTACTTTGATAAATAAATACATATATATTTTGAATATATATCTGTGTGGTGTCCTTTCATTGGTATAAAAGGGGGTTGCATTTGGTAAAACAGCTGGCTTAACACGCTTCACGAGTTTAGCCTCAAAGACTGCTTAGCCTACGCTACCACTAGGGCAGCTAGTCCGAAAAGGTTGACTTACAACCACACCATAAGGGTTGCTTGGCATGGTACAAGGTGATCACTTTAACTAGTGAGCATCATATACCAGGCCAACTTCTCACAGTGTTTTTCAAACTTTCATGTACATAACATGCATATGTATGCATATATGTATATGTATGCATGCATTTATATAGATATGCAGATTATATATATATGTTTATATATGTATGTATATAAATGTATATGCATATATATATGTGCATATGTGTGTGTATGTAGAGAGAGGTAGAGAGAGGTAGAGGTGGAGAGGTGGAGAGGTAGAGGTAGAGAGGTAGAGTAGTAGAGAGAGGGGGGTAGAGAGAGGTAGAGAGTAGAGGATGAGTATTAGAGAGTAGAGAGTGAGTACTAGAGAGTAGTAGAGAGAGTAGCACAGAGTGAGTAGTAGAGAGTAGTAGAGTGAGTAGTAGAGAGTGAGTAGTAGAGAGTAGTAGAGAGTGAGTAGCAGAGTGAATAGTAGAGTGAGTAGTAGTGAGTAGTAGAGAGTGATAAGTAGAGAGTAGTAGAGAGTGAGTAGTAGAGAGTGAGTAGCAGAACAAGAGTAGCAGAGAGAGAGGAGTAGATTAGTAGAGAGTGAGTAGTAGAGTGAGTAGTAGAGAGAGAGTAGTAGAGAGTGAGTAGTAGAGAGTGAGTAGTAGAGAGTAGTAGAGAGAGAGTAGCAGAGAGTGAGTAGTAGAGAGTAGGTAGTAGAGAGTGAGTAGTAGAGAGAGAGTAGTAGAGAGTGAGTAGTAGAGAGTGAGTAGTAGAGAGAGAGTAGTAGGGAGTAGTAGAGAGTGAGTAGTAGAGAATGAGTAGTAGAGAGTAGTGGAGTAGTAGAGAGTGAGTAGTAGAGAGTAGTAGAGAGTGAGTAGTAGAGTGAGTAGTAGAGAGTAGCAGAGAGTGAGTAGTAGAGTGAGTAGTAGAGAGTAGTAGAGAGCAAGTAGTAGAGTTAGTAGAGAGTAGTAGAGAGCGAGTAGTAGAGAGTGAGTAATAGAGAGTAGTAGAGAGTGAGTAGTAGAGAGAGTAGTAGAGAGTGAGTAGTAGAGAGTAGTAGAGTAGTAGAGAGTGAGTAGTAGAGTGAGTAGTAGAGAGTAGTAGAGAGTGAGTAGTGGAGAGTGAGTAGTAGAGAGCGAGTAGTAGAGAGTGAGTAGTAGAGAGTGAGTAGTAGAGAGAGAGTAGTAGAGAGTGAGTAGTAGAGAGCAGTAGAGTGAGTAGTAGAGAGAGAGTAGTAGAGAGTGAGTAGTAGAGAGTAGTAGAGTGAGTAGTAGCGAGTGAGTAGCAGAGAGAGAGTAGTGGAGAGTAGTAGAGAGTGAGTAGTAGAGTAGTAGAGAGTGAGTGGTAGAGAGTAGTAGAGTGAGTAGTAGAGAGTAGTAGCGAGTGAGTAGTAGAGAGAGTAGTAGAGTAGTTGTCAGGCCAGGCTCCGCAGGATGCAGTCGCGTTTGAGAGAGCATCCACCTCCTGATATCACCAAGTCCCTGAAGCGTAAAAAAACAGGGCCTTCGAATTATCAGGCGAGGGAAAGGAAAGGGACGGGACAGCGGGGAAGGGATCCTGAAACGACAATGGCACAGAATAAGATATGAGAATTGCAGGCTACACTACACCCCTCTCGCTAAAGCTAACATGTTTATACCTGTAAATGAATGATCCTGGGGTCCATGGGTGAAAACAAGCCCTCCCAGCAAGCAAGTATCTGAAACGATAGGAGAGCACAAGTATCACCACCTGCTATGTTGTGGTCAGCATACACGAAAGACTGATCCCCTTCCCTCCTCCTACATGTGTACCCTACCCTTTCTTGTGCTGTGATAGGGATGGTATGATTTCCTCGGATATCCATAGACTCTTTCCCAGCAAGGTTACCTCTACCTCACTTAGGGTTGTCAGAGAACACAGAACCGGAAATTCACCGGAAATCCGGGCAAGGTTCAAAAAGACACAAACAAGGAAATTCGCCGGAAATCCGGGCAAGGTTCAACAGACACAAACAAGGAAATTCGCCGGAAATCCGGGCAAGGTTCAAAAGACCCAAACAAGGAAATTCGCCGGAAATCCGGGCAATGTTCAAAAGACACAAACAAAGTCGCAGGTCGCATAGAAAGCAAGTTAACTACAGAGTTTAGCAACCCCTCTCCTGGGACCTGTAGTTACTGAGTGTAAGTTAAACATGAAAAAATGAAAGGAGGCGATCGGAAATATGCGGTTGCGACCGCCGCTGTATTCCGCAGCCTTTTTCCGACAGCAGGTCGGACACCTTGTTGGGAGAGAAAGCAAAGGGGAAGTGCACCTCTGGGCTGGCAGCGCTCGGAATCGTATTCTTCCAAGCGGCTGCCGTCAAGAAAACAAAGTGTGTCCGAGCGGAATGGCGGACACTGCCACAGACGTTTCACGAACTCACCGTCTGTTTCTGGGAATCGGGACGAGCGGTTGACTTCTCCGCCTCGGCCCACGGGACTCGAAAAGACGCGGCCAGGAACCTTAGGGCAGACGCGACTCCCGGCTCCTCACAGCTGAATCGGAGTTCTCACAGTCGCGAGAGGTCAAGGTGAATTCAAATTACGCGCGCCGTGTCGAGCGCCCCTGGCGCTTAAATCCATACTTCCGGACTCTGGCCTTCTGGGAGACGCAGTCCGCTGAAGGCTCGGTAGGCGCTTCGGCGCCACGGGGGGAATCCTGACAGTAGTAGAGAGTGGGAGTAGAGAGTGAGTAGTAGAGAGCGAGTAGTAGAGAGTGAGTAGTGGAGAGTGAGTAGTGGAGAGTAATAGAGAGCGAATAGTAGAGAGTGAGTAGTAGAGAGTACAAGAGAGTGAGTAGTAGCGAGTGAGTAGTAGAGAGTAGTAGAGAGTGAGTAGTAGAGAGGGAGTAGTAGAGAGAGAGTAGTAGAGAGTGAGTAGTTGAGTAGTAGAGAGTGAGTGGTAGAGAGTAGTAGAGTGAGTAGTAGGGTAGTAGAGAGTGAGTAGTAGATAGTAGTAGTAGAGAGTAGTAGAGAGTGAGTAGTAGAGTGTAGTAGCGAGTGAGTAGTAGAGAGTGAGTAGTTTAATTTAAAAGGAACACAATGAGGGGGTTCATTTTGCCATAGAAACTATGATTAGTGCTGAAAAAAGAAAAATTAGGGCACATTTTGAGTGACTTCTCAAATCCTCTTCTATTTCATTAAAAAATTCTGACATGCAGACTGAAACATGCACTTTCAATACCAGCACCAGACTTCCCTGGTGAGCAGTAGCTTTACTACAGTGATCTAATAAGCAACTAGCGTGCTAACATTCTGAATTTAAGGCAAATGTGTGACACATCTGAATGCCTACTTGATGGAATCAAAGTAAAAAACTGAAAGTATTTCCGACTGAGGAGACTGTAGTAAATGAGGAAATTAGGAAACTTTATAACAAATAAGTCTCCCAAGATGGCCACCAGAGACAAAAGAGCCCAAATGTAGCACAAATATCACCCAGATTTAGCCCAAGTATAGCCCAATGACAGAATGTCCCAGAGTGTTATAAAGAACAACTAGAGTGCTAACAGTCTTACTTATGACAAAAGTATGG
The DNA here is from genome assembly GCF_964204655.1 of Triturus cristatus. Lineage (NCBI taxonomy): Eukaryota > Metazoa > Chordata > Amphibia > Caudata > Salamandridae > Triturus > Triturus cristatus. The sequence continues at coordinate 761,361,656 of NC_140580.1, forward strand.
CACACCTGAAGCCATCTTGATTGGAATAAAGTGGTAACACTTAAAACATTTAATTTCCAAAGCAACAAAATGAGGGGATTCATTTTGCCATAGAAATTATGATTAGTGCTGCAGAAAGAAAAATTAGGGCACATTTTGACTTCTCAAATCCTCTTCTATTTCATTAAAAAGTTCTGACATGCAGACTGAAACATGCACTTTGAATACCAGCAGCAGACTTCTCTGGTGAGCAGTAGCTTTACTACAGTGATCTAATGAGCAACTAGAGTGCTAACATTCAGAATTTATGGCAAATGTGTGACACATCTGAATGCCTTCTTGATGGAACAAAAGTAAACAAGCATTGAAAATGCAATAGTTCTCGCCCTCGTTTAAGTTAAAGCAATTCTGTTTGTAATTAGGTGGCTTTTAAGCTTTGCTTGTATTAGTGTTTTTCAAACTTTCATGTACATAACATGCATATATATGCGTATATGTATGCATGCATTTATATTTGTATTTATATATATATGCAGATTATATATATGTTTATATATGTCATGTGATCAAGGCCCGAGTGGGGGCTGAAACGCGTCATGGCGGACTGGTACAGAGAAATTTGAATTAAAATCTCAGTGATTGGCACCGAAGTTTTGGGTCCGTTCTTTCGTCTTCCTAACCAAGGCAGCATTAGAGACGAATTTACATTCATGTTTATATATGTATGTATATATATACATGTTGGAAAGGCGTTCGCCGGAAGGGGGTTCGATACACGTCCTGCCCACCCCTTTGACCCACCTCTCCCAAATAAGCCGAACCAGGCGCGCACACCCTGAACTGCACTGTGAACAGAGGGACACCACACGTATTCTTTGTAGGACGATAAGTTCTTTTATCGATGATTTCAAGGGATCTTTATGACCCAAAAGGCGAATAGTACAGCAGTGGCACAACGTACCACAAGTCAGTCGTGGGGAATGGGGGTAGCGGGACAGTCTTTCAAGATAGTGTCTCTGCGAAATACCCTGCGGAGGCTCACAATCCTCGAGCCGGAGGGTGTCGTGTCTCTGGGCGATCTCTTCCCGAGTCGTCCTCAAGGGGAGCGCCGCGAGTCTCTCAGCAGGCACAGGTGGTCGGAGTTCAGGAGCCGCGATTCCGTCAGCAGGGCTCAGATGGTTCAATAGCTGGGGGCCGCGAGTCACTCAGCAGGCCTAGGTGGTTCAGTGTTCGGGAGCCGCGACCTAGTCAGCAGGGCTCAGATGGTTCAATAGCAAGAGGCCGCGAGTCACTCAGCAGGCCCAGGTGACTTCAGCGTTCAGGAGCCGCGACAGCGTCTTCAGGCTCAGATGGTTCCAGGTCTTCTCTGTCCTTGTTTCTCCGGCACCCCTTGTTATACTCCGCTGGTTCTTTGAAGTCCGGAGTGCTCGCAGAGGGGGGACTGGGGTGACGGAGGGGGTTCGGCGGGATTTCCTGCCGCTCACTTCTTTGGTCTTTTCAGGTGGGCCTGGGAGGGACCCCAGACGCTCGGTAGGGGAGGCGCCTGCTCCCCAGGGGCCTGGTGGCCGATTGAGTCCTCCCGGGGAAGGCGACCCGAGGTGTGACTGGGCTGGCGCCTCTGGGTCTGTGTTGAGGCTCCCGCTTCCTTGGTTGGACATGCGTGGTAGGGTGGTGAGTTGGTCAGGCCTCTGGCCGGCCCGCGGATCGGGGGTGGCTGGGGCGGCCGGAGTCGGGGATGTCGTGTCTTGAGGGTGGTGGCAGGTTGGCTGGATGATGGAGAGGGCCACGCCGTGAGGCCGGTCTCACACGCGTCCCCCCCAGCTGAAAGGCGTGGAGAACTACCCATCCACTGGGGGGTTCTCCTCGCCGAAGCGGAAGAACCGGGACAGGCCGTCGGCGTTGGCATGATCCGTCCCGGGGCGATGTTCGACAGTGAAATCCATCCCTTGGAGGGAGATGGACCATCGTAGTAGCTTGGGGTTCTCCCCCCTCATTCGCATTAGCCATTGCAAGGGCCGGTGGTCCGTCTGTACTCGAAAATGGGTTCCGAACAAGTAGGGCCGCAGTTTCTTGAGGGCCCAGACTACGGCAAAGGCCTCTCGCTCTATAGTACTCCAACGCTGCTCTCTCGGCAGCAGCCTTCGGCTGATGAAAGCTATGGGCTGATCAATGCCCTTGTCATCGAACTGCGAGAGCACGGCCCCGATACCATGTTCGGATGCGTCGGTCTGGACCACGAACTCTTGGGAGTAGTCGGGGGCCTTGAGTACGGGAGCGGTGCACATGGCGGTTTTCAAGGCGTCGAACGCCTGCTGGCACTGGGGGGTCCACTGCACCTTCTGCGGAAGCTTCTTGGAGGTCAATTCTGTGAGGGGCCCTGCGATACTACCATAATTTTTAATGAACCTCCGGTAGTACCTCGTAAGGCCCAGGAAGGCCCGAACCTCTGTCTGCGTGGTGGGGGGCTCCCAGGACTTGATGGCATCGATCTTCGGCTGGAGAGGGGCGACCTGGCCGCTGCCCACCTGATGCCCCAGGTAGACCACGGAGCCTTGTCCGAGCTGGCATTTGCTGGCTTTCACTGTCAGGCCTGCTCGGCGCAGGGCCATTAGTACTTGTCGGAGGTGCTGGAGATGCTCGTGCCATTGAGAGCTGAATACGGCGATGTCGTCAAGGTACGCTGCGCTGAACTCCTCGAGTCCGGCCAGGACCTTGTTCACCAACCGCTGGAACGTGGCTGGGGCGTTTTTCATTCCGAACGGCATGACCCTGAAGCGGTAGTGGCCATCTGGCGTGGAGAAGGCAGAGCGCTCTTTCGCCCCTTCCGTGAGAGCGATCTGCCAGTACCCGCAGGTCAGGTCGAAAGTGCTGAGGAACTGGGCGGCCCCCAGGCGGTCGATGAGCTCGTCGGCTCGGGGAATAGGGTGAGCGTCTGCCCGGGTGACCGCGTTGAGCCCCCGATAGTCTACACAGAATCTTAGTTCGGGGGCGACCCCTGGGGAGGCCGCCTTCGGGACCAGAACCACCGGGCTGGCCCAGGGGCTGTCGGAGGGCTCGATGACCCCTAGGTTGAGCATTTTCTGTACCTCGGTCTTGATGCAGGTGCGGACCCGGTCAGGCACCCGGTAGGCTCGGTGTCTCACAGGCGGGCAGTCGCCGGTGTCCACGTCGTGGACACACCAGTCGGTCACCCTTGGAATGAGGGAGAAGAGGTCTGCGAATTGTCCAAGCAGCTGGCGGCAGTCGTCGGCCTGCTGGGGAGTGAGGGTGGCCGACAGTGTCACACCCTCCACGGAACCGTCCAGTTCTTTCGTGCACAGGAGGTCGGGCAGGGGTTCAGTGTCTTCTTCTGCCCCCTCATCGGTGGCCAGTAGCAAACTCAATTCTGTCCTTACGAAGTGGGGCTTGAGACGGTTTACGTGGAGGACCCGGAGGGGGTTCCGTGGGGACTGTACGTCGACCAGATACGTGACCTGGCTCTTCCGTTCGACCACCTTGAATGGGCCAGTCCATTTGTCTTGTTGGGCGCAGGGTTTCACCGGAGCCATGACCCAAACCTGCTGGCCCGGCTGGAACTCGACCAGGGTTGCGTTCTGGTCATACCAGCGCTTCATTTCTTCTTGGCTGGCCTCGAGGTTAGCCTCTGCAAGTTCTCTAAACTTCCTTGTCTGGTTGCGGAGCGCCAGGATGTAGCGGAACACATCCGGGGGGGTCCCCCGGGGGCTTGTCTCCCAGCCCTCTTTGACCAGGCTCAGGGGCCCTCGAACGGGATCTCCGTACAGCAGTTCGAAGGGGCTGAACCCCAGAGACTTTTGGGGAACCTCCCGGTACGCGAATAGGAGGCAAGGGAGGAGGACGTCCCATTTCCGGCGCAGGGGCTCTTCGAGGCCCAGGATCATTCCCTTCAGAGTTCGGTTGAAGCGTTCCACCAGGCCGTTGCCCTGGGGGTGGTAGGGGGTCGTGAACTTATACGTGACTCCGCACTGCTGCCACAGGGACTTCATGTACCGGGTTATAAAGTTCGTGCCGCGATCACTCACAACCTCGCGGGGAAATCCGACACGGGAGAAGATCCCCATGAGAGCCCGGCCCACCACGGGGGCCGTCACGGTGCGGAGGGGGATGGCCTCGGGGTAGCGGGTGGCATGGTCCACCAGGACAAGGATGAATCTGTGGCCCTGGGCGGTCTTCGGATCCAGGGGTCCCACGATGTCGATGCCGACCCGCTCGAACGGGGTACTCACAATGGGGAACGGTTGTAAAGGAGCTTTGCGTTTTCCGCCACTCTTCCCACTGCCCTGGCACGTGAGGCATGATTTGCAGTGTGCTTCTACATTCGCTCGCATCTTGGGCCAATAGAAGTGGGTAACCAATCGCTGATATGTCTTGTCTTGGCCTAAGTGGCCTGCCAAGGGTACATCGTGGGCCAGGCCCAGGAGGAGGCTCCGGAACCGCAGGGGTACCACCAGTACTCGTGCTGCGCCGAGCTCGGCGGACTTTTGCTCGCTGTAGAGGAGGCCATTGTCCCAATAGACCCAATGGGTTCCGGTTTGGTCACCGGCGACCTGGGCTTCGGCTTGTTGTCTAAGTCCCTCGAGGGAGGGGCAAGTGGTCTGTTCCTGGCAGAACTCTTCGCGGGAGGGCCCCCCTTCGCAGTGCCACTGGGCCAACTCGGGCAGTTCTTCGAGTTCCATCGGGGCCTCTGGGGCGGAAGGTTCCGGTCCTTCCCCTGGGTTAGTGTCTCCTTCTTCCTCGGAAGGAGGGTTGTCTGCTTCTGGTAGGGGGTCCCTGCTCTCGGGGAAAGTGTTCGGTAAGAGGGCTTCACCGCCCTTGGAGGGGGCACCTCGTGCGGTCATGGAGCGCGTGGTGGCGCAGACCCATTCTGGTAGGCCCATCATCTCCAGGTGGGCTCTTCGTTCTACCTGCCCCCATGGGGAACTCTCCAGGTCGTTGCCCAGGAGGCAGTCTACAGGCTGCGAGGTCCGGACTGCTACCTTCAGTTCTCCGGAGACCCCTCCCCACTCGAAGGGCACCAGGGCCATCTGGCAGAGGCTCTCAGAATTGTCGGAGGATACGACCGGACAGAGGGCTCCGGCTAGGATCTGGTCTTCGGAAATTAGGCTGCGGTGGACCGCGGTGACACTCGCCCCGGTGTCGCGAAGGCCCTCGACTCGGTGGCCGTTGATGGTCACCCGCTGTCGGTACTTTTCTGTGTTGGCGGGCAAGGGTGTCCCGGGGACCCTTTCTCGATCACCAAGGGAGACCAGGGCCATGGCCGCTGGTTCCCATTCCTCGGAGTCTTCCATTTCTTCCCCCAGAGCCACGGAGGCCATCTGCCGGGTCGGGGGGTTGGTCGTGGTGGTTCGCTGATACTGGGGACACTGGGGGTCATTGGCGTAGTGTCTGGGCTGCTGGCAGCGGAAGCAGGTGATCCTAGCTCGTGGACCTGGTCGTCCTGGGGCTCCGGTGCTGGCTGGAGACTGGGCCAAACCCGCCGCTGGTGGGCTGCTGGGGGGGCTGGTGGAGGACCCCCCGGCAAAGTCTCTTGGTCGGCCGTGGTTCCCTCCGCCCCTCTGGCGGGGGGGACCCTGACTGTGGCGGCCGTAGTCCCCCACGGGGCCCCGGGTGGCCCGGGTGTTCACCCAACGATCAGCCTCAGCGGCCAGCTTCCGAGGGTCGGTGAGTTTACTGTCTAGGAGATGCTGGCGCAGTTCTATAAAGCAATTGGCCGCTAAATGTTCCCAGGCGATCAGATCGAACAGTTCTTCGAAGGTGGAGACCTTGCTGCCCTTGATCCACCCGTCCAAGGCTCGGCTGTAAAAGTTCACGTATTCGACCCACGTGGTGCCCGGTATCTTTTTGCAATCTCGGAACCGTTGTCGGTACATTTCGGGGGTGAGTCCTTACCGGCCCACGAGGGCTTCCTTCATGTGGCTGTAGGAGTTCATGACCGCGGAGGGCAGATCGAGCAGAGTGTCCCTTCCTTCGCTTAAGAACCGGCCCCATAGGCCAGCCCCCCAATCCTTCTGCGGGACTCGGTGAGAGGTCATGGCGACTTCGTAGGCCTTAAACCACTGCTGGATATCATCGTTCTTATAATACTCCTTGACCACATCCTTGGGGATGTGGACTTTGGTTTCCCCGGCGGGAGCGGGCTGTGGATTCCCGTGCGGCTGTGACTTTTCGTGTCTAGCCCGCCACTCAATCTCCTTCAGGCCGCGTTCATGTTCTAGCTGCAGTTTCTTTTCGTCGTGCTCCCTTTGGAGTCTCTTCTCTTCGAGTTCCCCTTGCAGCCGTAACTGCTCGACGGCTAACTTCTTCTCTGCCAGTTTTATCTCTCCCTCGATTTTTAGTTTTGCCAGTTCCAGTTCGTGGTTGCGGCTTCTCTCTCGGTCCGCTAGTTCCTCGGAGGACAGGTTCCCCTCTGGCCCGTTGTTTCTCGCCGGGGTGCTTGTTTGTTCATGGGTAGAGTCTTCTTCCGTTTGGGTCGGGGGCGCCCCCGTCACGACCCAGGCTTTCAGTACTTTCTGGAAGTCTTCCTTTGTGCTTAGTCCGGTGGTAGCGATGCCAAGGTCTTTGCAAAACTGTTTGAGTTCTCTATGCGTGTAATAGTCCAATTGATCCTCTCGGAACGGTGAGCTTATTTCGGTACCTGCGGCACCCAGGGGGGTTTCTCCTTCCATCTCTGTTTGGTAGTGCGTCAGTCGTTCACTGCACGCTCTCTTTCGGTGTCGGCTCGGATCCCGTCGTCTGCCACCAAATGTTGGAAAGGCGTTCGCCGGAAGGGGGTTCGATACACGTCCTGCCCACCCCTTTGACCCACCTCTCCCAAATAAGCCGAACCAGGCGCGCACACCCTGAACTGCACTGTGAACAGAGGGACACCACACGTATTCTTTGTAGGACGATAAGTTCTTTTATCGATGACCCAAAAGGCGAATAGTACAGCAGTGGCACAACGTACCACAAGTCAGTCGTGGGGAATGGGGGTAGCGGGACAGTCTTTCAAGATAGTGTCTCTGCGAAATACCCTGCGGAGGCTCACAATCCTCGAGCCGGAGGGTGTCGTGTCTCTGGGCGATCTCTTCCCGAGTCGTCCTCAAGGGGAGCGCCGCGAGTCTCTCAGCAGGCACAGGTGGTCGGAGTTCAGGAGCCGCGATTCCGTCAGCAGGGCTCAGATGGTTCAATAGCTGGGGGCCGCGAGTCACTCAGCAGGCCTAGGTGGTTCAGTGTTCGGGAGCCGCGACCTAGTCAGCAGGGCTCAGATGGTTCAATAGCAAGAGGCCGCGAGTCACTCAGCAGGCCCAGGTGACTTCAGCGTTCAGGAGCCGCGACAGCGTCTGCAGGCTCAGATGGTTCCAGGTCTTCTCTGTCCTTGTTTCTCCGGCACCCCTTGTTATACTCCGCTGGTTCTTTGAAGTCCGGAGTGCTCGCAGAGGGGGGACTGGGGTGACGGAGGGGGTTCGGCGGGATTTCCTGCCGCTCACTTCTTTGGTCTTTTCAGGTGGGCCTGGGAGGGACCCCAGACGCTCGGTAGGGGAGGCGCCTGCTCCCCAGGGGCCTGGTGGCCGATTGAGTCCTCCCGGGGAAGGCGACCCGAGGTGTGACTGGGCTGGCGCCTCTGGGTCTGTGTTGAGGCTCCCGCTTCCTTGGTTGGACATGCGTGGTAGGGTGGTGAGTTGGTCAGGCCTCTGGCCGGCCCGCGGATCGGGGGTGGCTGGGGCGGCCGGAGTCGGGATGTCGTGTCTTGAGGGTGGTGGCAGGTTGGCTGGATGATGGAGAGGGCCACGCCGTGAGGCCGGTCTCACAATACACATACATATATATAAATGCATATATATGCATATATATATGTGCATATGTGTGCGAGTATAGAGAGGTAGAGAGTCAGAGGTGTAGAGGTAGATGTGTAGAGGTAGAGAGGTAGAGGTAGAGAGGTAGAGAGTAGTAGAGAGAGAGGTAGAGAGAGGTAGAGAGGTAGAGAGGTAGAGAGTAGAGAGTGAGTGATAGAGAGTTGAAGCGCTTTTTCGGCGAGTAGCATGCTACTCCAGAACCCATAAAGGATTAGCGGTGAATTAGAATAGTGAAATATGAAAGTAATTTGAGTGGTGGATATTAGTCAGTTATTTGGGTTGAGAAGGATAGCGGAGGTCAAGTCAAGTCAAGGAAAGCTTTATTCGAATGTTATTATTAACAATCATAAAAGCATTAATATTGATCCAATCAACAATAAAATCCAAAAGTTAAAAACAGAAGCAATCACAGTAAACAGTGCATTTAGATCATTTTTACACATACATACACATTTCATTCTGTAAGATATCCTACAATAACGGCTTAATTAATTGATATTTAAAACTCTTCATTAATAAGACTTTTTCTTAGTCGGAGCACTCTTTAAAAACATGGCTAACCTCCAAGCAACATGTTAATTCTCCAGGAGCTGGAGTTCTATCAGAGCAGGACGACATTGCGTCAGCCCCTGAGATTTTAAAAGTGGAAGTAGCCACACTTTCCTTAACACTGAATAAAATTTACAAAAAAAGACTAAATGAATAGTGGACTGAGTAGATTGGTTGTCACAAGGGCATAATGGTAACTGTCGCGACCAGTCATTCATTTTAGGCAGTCGCTAATCTATGCACAGTATTAAGCCTAAACCTAAACAATAGCATTATATCGTACGTCCCTGGGACAAATGACAAATATGGCTCCATTCTTAATGTAGATAATAGTATTTGGTGTTGCCTAACACTAGGCTTTACAAGTTCTTCTGACAATCTGCCCGTTTCCAACAAGTGTAAAGTCTCCTTTTTAAGGACTTTTCTAGGGATCGTCTGCAGGGTCGTGGGGTCAGTGAAGTATTCTGGGTGCCCTAAATCTGCCATAAAGTCACGGACTAATCTGACCCAAGGAATCTTTAAAGCTCCATCTAATTTAAGACAGTCCTGCAGAATCTCCCTGTTTAGCTGCGTCTGTTCCTTTATCCAAATACTGTGCCACAACAGTATAGGTTCTACTTTAATAAGATCAGAAATAAAGGAGAGACCCAGCTCTTCGTGGCAAACGTGAGAGGAGGTACCAGATGGGACTGACAGAATAAATCTTAAAAATAAATTTTCGACTTGTTGCAACAACTTAGTGTTAGCTAGGCCCCACACCCCTGCTCCATACATAACATATGTAATACATTTTGCTTTATATATTTGTAGGAGCTCCTCTTGAGGTTTCTTTCCTAATTTCTTTGAGAAGGTTACAAGGGCTTTGGATGTACGAATAAACACCAATTTTTTCATGATTATGGTTTGAGCCCATGAATCATTATAATTAAACTGTACTCCAAGATATGAGAAACTTTTAGTTAAGGCTAACTTCTGGCCATCCACAAATATATCTCTTGGTTTCAACGGCCCTTGCCCGCATCTCATTACAAACGTCTTATATATATTAGTGCTAAGACCAAGATCCTTCATAAAGACTGAGAAACAGTCAAGGCCTCGTTGAAGACCAATTTGGGTTCTAGCCATTAAAACTGCGTTGTCCGCATAGAGAAGAGCTGGGATGGGACGACCAGCAACTTGTGGAAAATCTTGTGCACTTCTCACTTGTGTATCACCCAATCCATTGATAATGATACAAATTAAAAAGCAAAGGGGCCAGCACACAGCCCTGCCTGACCCGCCTCCGTACGGCAAAGGCGGCCATGCGCTCACTCCCCTACTCCATAGCGCACACTGGCTGATGCCCCATTATACAAGTTTCTTAAAAAGACAATAATGTGTGGGTCAACCCTCAGCTCCTCAAGGATCTCCCATAGTCTATCATGCCTAACTGAATCAAACGCCACAGTTAGGTCCACGAAGACCAGAAACAATCTACCTTTTTTTGCCCTTGTATATTTCCCGGTTAACATGGCCAAATTTAAGCACTGCTCCACAGTGCCCAGCCCCTTGCGAAAACCATATTGTAAATCTAATAAAACCTGTGTTTCATCGGCCCAGTCTTGCAAGCGTTCCAAAATCACCCACCCCACCACTTTAACCATAGAGTCAAGTAGGGAGATCGGTCTGTAACAGCCCGGGTTTTGACGGCCTCCTTTTTTTAAAATGGGACAATTATTGACTCCCCCAGGTCTTTGGGAGTCGGGGTTGGCAGCTGGCATTGATGACCTGCGTTATGACGGCCCCCAAAGAATGGTGTTCGATTTAAACAAGTCCACAGGAACACCATCTGGGCCTGGGGCTTTGCCAGTCTGACTTAGGGCTAATACTCTATTTACCTCATCTAAAGTAAATTTCAGATTAACATTGACATGGTTACTCACTGCACTACCATTGGTCGGGGGAGGGGTTATCTGGTCCATTGTATACCTGTGTAAAGTGCTTGATCCATTCCTCTTCTGTGATGGCGATTTCTATTGACGGGCAATCTCTAGGAGTTAAAAAAGATACCCTCACTACTCTCCAGAAGGCTGCACTGTCTCTCAACGTTGCTGCTGAGTGTAGGGATTCCAAAGCTTCCTCTCTCATGATACTCTTTCTTTCCTTGATTGCCTGCCTATATTCCAGTCTAGCCCTCCTGACATTGTTCAAAATTCTTGGCTGCCTGTGTAGTTCAAGCTTCAAGTTGGAATACGCTCGTGTACACCTTGTATTGAACCAGCCCATATCTTTGGCTTTGTTGCAGCGTTGGGCAGACAATAATTTCCGAAGCTCATTAGATAATTCAATATAGGATGCTACGATCCTGTCATGAGGGGCCAGTTCACTTAGGCAAGTTTCAATGGCAGATTTACACTTATTCACTAGATGTTTTGTCATTGCCATGGGGTCCACCATTGACCATTTCAGAGTATAGCCGTAAGTTTTGTCAAGTTTAATTTCACCAATACCCGTTGAGGTAATCTTGCTTCTTTTCAGGTTGTTTAGTGGCAAGTTAACCTTTAAGCATAAGGGGTAATGATCGCTCAGAGGGTTGTCTCCAACCTCAAAAGAAAGTGCTCTAGATGCATAATGGCATGAGACTAAAATATAATCTACTGTAGAGACCAGTCCCCTTCCATTAAAAGTAAAAGACATTGGTGCTAGAGAGGAGACAAGCTCATTCACAAAACCCAATCAGTGGAAGCGAGGAATTCATTAAACAACTCCCCCACCATTGTGTGGCAGAAATGGGTATTACTAAGATCTTCTTCGTTCATGAAGCCACATATTTTATTAGCCTCAAAGGGACACAGTGCACAATTAAAATCTCCCATCATAATTATCATAACATCTAATAGGCTTGTGTTACAAATCCCACTCAATTCGGCACCCAAGTTTCTCAGCACCTGATTAAGTTCTTCTGGGCCTGTGTTGTTATAGAAGTTGACTGAAACTACACATTGGTTACCCCTAAAAAACAGCTTAACTATCTGATAAAATCTATACCCCAGAGAGGCCTCTATTTTATTGATTGTTAAGTTATTAGATATGTATGTGCAAAGACCTCCCTTAAGTCTACCCCCTAGCCCCTTCACAGCGTGGGTATCAAAGGTTTAAAACCATTAATATGGAATTGTTCACGAGACCAGGTTTCCTGTAAACAAAGTATGTCACAGCTCTGGATATAGTTACACCATACTGGGTTAGTTATCTTAGACAGTAGTCCTGAGATGTTCCATGAGATGACTTTAGTATAAGGCACACAATTATTTTGTGGGTGGGACAAGTCCATTGCTATTAGAATTATCAGTACAGGCTACCTCTGGTTGTTGTGCAGGGAGGCTCCCGGTTAGAGACAGGGAGGCCTCTTTCTTTTTGATGTTTTCCCTCTCTAATACGTCCTCCTCCCGCCGTTGCTGATTTATATCCCTCTCTCGGTCAGACTGTTCCATGTGACAGTTGTGTGCTGTGAACCCCAGGCTGAAACTCCCTGCTGACCCACCCTCCCAAGTTAAGTGTGGCGCCTGTTGAGTCAGTCAGTCAATATCTCCCAAGGTGCTAAAAACATCAACTCGGGTATTAGTCGGGACAGTGAACCTTTGTTGTACCACCCCGAGGAAATTCTCTCCCTCTAATCGATGATGTATAGGCACAGGGGGTTGATAAAAGTAGCCCAGGGGGAGGATATTTATCCCCATATTGGTTACAAACCTGGAGTCAGCCCTGTCTAATATAGGTTGAGTCATTTCAGGGGAGCTAAGCGTTAGCACAACACAGTCACCTGGCATAGACTTGGTAGAGCTCCCAATCCAGCCAATTCTCCTGGCCATCTTAAATCCAGTAAACAGTTTGTTAGTTAAAACTGTCCTTTCACCTAAAAAGTGAAGCGACTTGTTTCTTAGAGTGGACCAGTGTTCTTCCTCACCAACTGATAACGGAGGGACATTTGCCAGGACGACTGAATATGGTGTAGCTTGCGGGGGAAGGTTTAAAGTCCTCATCTCCGGCGTCTTTCTCCGGGTCTCATTTGGATGTCATGGTGTGGTTGAGGGGTTGCCCCTAGTGCCTAGAGTTTGAGTTTCTCCTCCAAGGGTCGACCGCATAGGGCCCTTCGCCTGCTGGTTATCCCTTGCCTGTACGCTCAAAGATGTGTGTATTGAGTCCTCTTGATTTTGTGACATTTGTGGTGCACTTACTCCCGCCACGTCTGATCTTCCTTGATCGTTTATACTTCTCACAGTTGAGTGACCCTGGTTCTGTGAAGCTCTCTTACGTTCTGTACACACATGGGATATAGCGATCTGGTGGAATGGAGGGTACAGAATTCTCAAGATTAGTTAGCCTTCCTCCGATTTGCGTAAGAACTACATTTAATGGATTCAAAAGAACCGCTATAGTGGCTTCCATCCTGCTCGATGTCCAGAGTTAAACTTGTGTGCCCTGGGGTGTTCAGGTGGTATTTAACTCCTGGTTGGTTTCCCTCTCCACCGTTTTGGCCTTACCGCCCGAGCCTTTAAAATATGACTTTGTTTATTAAGACCCTGCCCCCTTTTCTTCTTGGATAGGTGAGCAGGATTACTGCCTTCTTTGGTTTTAGCTTTCTGTCCTCTTGTGGTCACAGTCAGAGTTTGCGTTATGTTCTTAGGCTCCTTGTCCACAGGGGGGTCATTATTATCCGAACTACTCACCATGGGTTGCAATGGGTCAATTAGAGAGCTATCGGAGTCGTGGGTATGGCTTGCTGCTGGTGTGGTTATTACGGAGCGAGCATGGGAAAATTGTGGCTCCAATGAGAGCCTGCGCTCTGTGAGCTGTATTTCATGTATTAATGCTCAACCCTGATTAAAAAGGCATCTAGAGTCCGAGCCACCCCCTGGCCAGTGAGCGATTTACATCTACTTATGTTGGAAATCTCCTCGATCTGTCTATAATAAGTAGCTAATAAATTGTTCCTTTGTGCATGCTCAGAATTTAACAAATGTAAAAACTCTTACTTAAAAATGTCGATGGTGTGGCCCAGCCCGGCCTCCTCCGGCCACTGACGGGCGCTGACAGGCCCGCCCTTGGCCCGGGCGTGCCCGCGCGCGTACCGCGCTGTGGGAATCCCGGCCGCCCTTTATGCACCTCCTGGCACTGGAAACAAGCATCTGCGCCTCCCTGGCACGTAGAACTGTGGGTGATGGAGTCCCCACCACTGAATGCGTGCTGGCAGTCAGGTAGCAAAGAGCACGGGCTCCCTGTTTAATTTGTCCAATTAAAGAATCTTGTACCTTACATTAAGTAAAGTTGATATTTCCCCACATCAAATTTTCCAGGGTTCGGAAGGTGTCTACTTCCTTTAGCCAGCAGTGAGCGCTCAAGAAAATCAGAAAGCAAAAGACCCCAAATACATTTGCCTGCCCAAAGGACTGCCAGGATCCAAATCACCTCCTGGTGTATCCTGCGTATCTTGTGCGGCTAACGAGTATTATCCAACTGCTCTTTCCCCTAAGAGATGCAGAGGTCAGAAGTCTTCTCCACCGAACACCAGCACGCTGAACCAGGCAGGCTGCTCACCTCTTTTTTTTTCTTTTCCACTCAGGCACTCAATGGCGCTTCATCGGCCCTCGTCTCTGCCGGGCCAGCCGTCCGTTGCCGGAGTCCATAACCGCCGCCTTAACCATATGTCAGGGGTGAGGAGCCTAGCCCGGAGACGAGGAATTCCCAGCCAAACCACAGCAAACAAGGGAAGCGCGATCTCAACGAGGTACGTTGGGCACGCCAACAGCACACCCAAGACTCTCCACCTTGCCGGGAACGAACGCACGATAGCGGAGGTATAGAAGAGGGTAAAAAGGTTTGCATTTATTAGGTCTCGCCTGACCCAGAGCATGCGCTGGTCTGGTGAGACTTTTAGTGAGGGCTCAAAAAATGCTACCATGGCCAGCCTAGAGCTACAGTGCATGTGCGCGGCCGCGCGCTTAGGAGCAGAGGCACCATGTGGCAAACCTCATCATGATCATTAAGCGCCCGCGATCACTTTCACTTTTGCCCGCAATCACTTTCGCGGTGCCCCTTTGATGTTCTCCTTCAAAGAACATCAAACATCAAAGAACATTTTGTTGTGTTAATGCTTTGCTGCGCCCGTTTGACTTACAATGTGCTTTCTCTTTCCACAAACTCGATGTTTGTGTTCCTTTATTTTGATATGCTTTTAGTATTAGTGTCACACACACAACCACAACCACACACACAACCACACGCACAACCACACACACAACCACACACAACCAAAACCACACACACAACCACACACACACACATAACCACACACACACACACACAACCACACCCACAAACACACACACACAACAACCACACAACCACACAAACAACCACACGCACACAACCACACACAACCACACACACAACCCCACACACAACCACATGCACAACCACACAACCACACCCACAACCACACACACAACCACACACACACACACAACCACGCGCACACACACACAACCACACACAACCACAACCACAAACACACAACCACACACACAACCACAACCACACACACACAACCACACACATACACACAACCACACACAACCACACACACCCAACCACACACAACCACACCCACAACCCACAGACAACCACACGCACAACCACATACACACAACCACATACACACAACCACACACACAACCACACACAACCACACACACAACCACAACCACACACACAACCACACACAACCACACACAACCACACACACAAACACACAACACCACACACACACACACACAGCCACACATACAACCACACACACAACCACAACCACACACACACAACCACACAAATAACCACACCCACAACCACACACACACACAACCACAACCACACACACACACACAACCACACACACAATCACAAACACACACAACCACACACACAACCACACACACAACCACACACACACAACCACACACACAACCACACACACAACCACACACAACCACACCCCCAACCACACACACACAACCACACACAACCACACACACTACAACCACACACACAACCACACACACAACCACAACCACACACACACAACCACACAAATAACCACACCCACAACCACAACCACACACACACAACCACAACCACACACACACACACACACAACCACACACACAACCACACACACAACCACACACAACCACACACCCAACCACACACACAACCACACACACTACAACCACACACACAACCACACACAACCACACACACAACCACACACAGCCACACACAACCACAACCACACACACGACCACACATACAACCTCAACCACACATACAACCACACACACAAGCACCCACACACACAACTACACACACACACAATCACACACAACCACACACACAACCACCCTCACAACCACAACCACACACACACCACACACACACACAACCACACACACAACCACACACAACCACACACACAAACCACACACACAACCACAACCACACACAAATCCACACACACAGCACAGCCACACACACAACCACAACCACACACACACAACCACACCCAACCACACAATCACACCCACAACCACAACCACACACACACAACCACACACAACCACACACACAACCACAACCACACACACAACCACAACCACACAACCACACACACACACACACACACAACCACACACACACAACCACACACACACAACCACACACACACACAACCACACACACAACCACGCACACACAACCACACACCACACACACAGCCACACACACACAATCACACACAACCACACACACACAACCACAACCACACACAACCACACACACAACCACACACACAATCACACCCAACCACACATCCACACACACCCACAACCACACCCGCACCCACAACCGCACCCACAACCGCACCCACACACACAACCACAACCACACACACAACCACACACACACACAACCACACACACACACAACCACACACACACAACCATACACACAACCACACACACACAACCACACACAACCACACACAACCGCACACACACACAACACACACAACCACAACCACACACACACAACCACAACCACACACACACAACCACAACCACATACACAACCGCAACCACACACACAACCACACACAACCACACACACAACCACACACACAACCGCACAACCACACACACACAACCACACACACAACCACACACACAAACACACACACAACCACAAACAACTACACACATAGCCACACACACAATCACACTCAACCACACCCAACCACACATCCACACCCACACCCACAACCGCACCCACACACACAACCACAACCACACACACAACCACACACACACACACAACCACACACACACAACCACACACAACCACACATCCACACACAACCACTCCCGTATCCACAACCGCACCCACACACAACCACAACCACACACACATCCACAACCACACATACAACCACACACACACATACAACCACACACAAGCACACACAACCACACACACGACCACACACACACACCACCACACACACAACCACACACACAACCACACACACACAACCACACACATAACCACACACACAACCACACATACAACCACACACACAACCACACACACAACCACACACACAAACCACATACACAACCACCCACACAACCACACACACAACCACACACACAACCACACACACACATAACCACAACCACACACACACAACTACACACACAACCACACATCCACACACACAACCACACACACACCCACACACACACCCACACACACACAACCACACACACACACAACCACACACACCCACACACAACCACACACACCACCACACACACAACCACACCAAGCATTGGCATAGCCAATAGGTCACGCCTTTGGGACCTTATAAGTGTTTAGCCACACAACAAATGATGTGGGTGCACCAAGGATATTATGCTGCATAACTAAATACTTAGAAGGTCCCAAAAGCGAGACCTATTGGCTATGCCAATGCTTGTTTAGCGCTTGCTACCCTCAATGGGTTGTTGAAGCACATTTTTGTTGAGTAGTAAAGGAAAGCCTTAGGAGGCACAGGGTGGGAGTGAGGCGCAGAAAAACAGAGGTGGCGGTGGTACATAAAATATTTGCACACAGAGGCAAAGTAAACCAAAGTAGCGCTACGAGGAAAATTTGGCGAGTTAAGAGGGTGCTACAATGAAACCACTGCTACATAAAAGGCAAACTGAACTGATTAACAGAAAGAATCAGGAAACGGTCTCAAGAAACCACTGACAAAAAAAAACAAGAGCAGTTTAGCTGAGAGAGGGCACTTAAGTCCGGCCCACTGATCTATCAGTGGTAAACACAAGTGCAATAACAGAGATTCTGAAAAAGTAATTTGAAAAG
Source organism: Triturus cristatus (assembly GCF_964204655.1). Lineage (NCBI taxonomy): Eukaryota > Metazoa > Chordata > Amphibia > Caudata > Salamandridae > Triturus > Triturus cristatus. The sequence goes on from NC_140580.1 coordinate 761,379,493, forward strand.
CAGCAATGGAAGCTGGAGAAAGGAAGCATTAAGCATACAAGAGAAACTATTGTAGTAGGTGAATGCACAACAAGCAGGCAGAGTCTGTAAAACTAGACTTCACACACAAGAAGAGGGTCACGGATTGGGACGTAATCCAGGATGTGAACAGGAGATAAATACCACACCACCAACAAAATCACCACTTCATCGAGGACACAAAACGTAAAGACACTTTTAAAAGCTGCCAACAACATTACTATTAGAGACAGATTTGTTTATTTATATTCGTGTGCTAGCCAAAGAGGCTGCATTTCTGGCATGACTACCCAGACCCTGGGGCAATTATTCCCGATTCTGCTTACAATAATAACTTCTCCCATTCAGTCAAGTCATTTTCTTTGTTTTTCTTTTTTGCTTGAGCGCCTCCAACCAGAAAGTATGCTTTTTCTCATTTCAAGGTTGAGATGAATGTATTAATAAACACGGTGGCTCAGAATGGAACACTTCCTGAATAACAGTGAAAAACTCAGGCCACGCCTGAGAACAGAGATCTCAAGTGGTCTCATGAGAAGTGGGGTTTAGTTTCCCTCAGGACTGGTTCCTTGTGCATTCTGGTAAGTGTAGTTGTGTATTTACCATAGAGAAATGCACATGTATACATACCCATGCGTGTTGGCTTTTCCCAGCAAAAATGTAGTTAACATTCCAGGAGACTGTATAAGTAAGAAAATAACAACTGCACATGCTACTCCCACCTGGCAACTTGAGATCTTCCAGTGCGGACTCACAACTGATACACACTTACTGATGATAGTAGCGGTGCATGTGTGCTAGAGTCACTCACTACAGTCAGCATCTCCTGGCACAGGTAAATCTTTCCCAGGACCCAGGACCGAGTCATCTTCATGATCGGAATACTTTTGCCTATTTCAGATGGAATGGTTGAGTCCACTTTATGTATGACGAATATCACTACCCTTACTGTTCAATAACCGTATGTAGTGTAAAGCTTAGCTGGTGGTGGGTCTCTCTTGGTTTTATCTATACACTTCTTATCCATTGGGATTCGATCGTGGTTATAATATGTATGTTTGCTAGCACACTCACCTAATGTTCTTTAACTGTATACTGTATCACGTCCTGCAGTATCATGGCCTCTATGTTTGTTAGTCCTATATCTTTTATTCCTTTTGTATGAATTGACACTTTTGAATGTATGTATACCACCTCAACCATTTATGTTCTTATACTGTAAAGCGCTCTGATACCCTCGTGGGTCACGTTCGCTCTATATAAAACTTTATAAATAAATAAACCCTTTGCCCAGTGCAAAAAACAGCAGCTTCAATTTTCATTAACAAGAAAAACTAATAATTTCTTTCAGAGGGAGGAGCAATGCAACATCACATAAAAGAATGGCTTTTGGAAACCAAAGGCCAGATGTACGACCATTTATGCATGCGCAAACGGATTTGCGAACCTGTTTGCGCATGCAAAAACAGCATGGGGAATGTACAAACCCTATTTTGCGAGTCGAGATTTTTTGAGACTCGCAAAATAGGGTTTTGCAACTCGCTATTAGGAAGGGGCGTTCCTTTTCTTAATAGCGAGCGCAACCCTATGTAAGAATGTTTTCCGTCTGCAATTGCGGGCGCAAAACACTCACAAATTACCACCCTCTTCAAGAGGGTGGTAATGCACACGCAAAACGGAAGGGGTCCCCAGGGGACCCCTTCCCCTTTGCAAATGCAGGGGAAAATATTTTTTAAGGGCAGGCAGTGGTCCCAGGGCCCACTGCCTGCCCCTAAAAAATGAAACGAAAACGTTTTGAATTTTTTATTCTTTTTAAATGCATCAAAATGGGCTGCATTAAAAAAACTGCTTTACTTAAAAGCAGTCCCAGACATGGTGGTCTGCTGAGCCCAGCAGGCCACCATACCTGGGAGGGCCTGCCATTCCCAATGGGGTCGCAAATTGCGAGAGGCTCATAAATATTCAAGAGCTTCTCAATTTGCGACCCCATTGGGAATTGCTAACAGTGTGAAATACACTGTTGTACATTTGATATAGCGCCTTGCAAATTGCAAGTCGCAAATTGCGAGTCGCAAATAACTCGCGATTTAAGAGGCGCTATTTCCACAGTCATACATCTGGCCCCAAGAGAGCTATGTTTCTGTACTTGAGCCACAATCGAAACAGCAACACAAGGGTCCAACTCAAAACCAACCCCCCTCCCATCAACATTAACAGACAAGAACCCGATTGAAATGAAACATACCTACAATGCCTGTTGTAGTAAGAAAACTTGCTTCAGGACAACTGTTGACACGTAGAAACCAGAATGCAGCTCTGTGAAAAAAGCTATAACCGTGTTACTGTTGCCTGAGTCTGATGTTTCAAGCACAGGGTTTGTTTACAGCATGTGAGCTAAACTTCAAATCCGTACCCTTCATGGAAACGTTACTGGTTTTCAAGGCAGAAGAAAAACAGCAATAAGCAGGCGTATAAAACAGGCAAATGTATTCCTGTTTTTGCCATTTTTTCCAGGTATTTTCCAGCCATTTTTTCCAGGTATATTTCAGTGGTGTCTGGCTATACACTCATGGGGACACTTTTGCGGTGTCGGCTATTTGAAAGCGAGATCCACGGACACACACCAGCCAGCAGAAAATAAAAAATGTCCAACGCACTTTGAAAGTGAACATAGGTTGGCGTTCTAGATTTCAGGTTTCACTTACCAAAACCTTGGTGCTCGCAGGGCTGTAGCTCAACCGAAGTGGCGGCCTTCCGATTGAACAGCTCTCCGCGGTTCTGTGAAGAAGTGGAACAAGCGCCCTTGTTAGGATAGCGCCTGACATTTGACCTCGGTCTTTGAATGCACAGCAAAAGTGACAAGATAAGAACGACATTTAAAGGCCTGCTAACAGAAAACGAGTTTGTGGACACAGCAATGGCAACGGGCAGGACGAACTGAACCTGGACAGCCTAAAGCAAATAAAGCTAGCAAATGGAAAGCGGTGCCTCTCAAACTCCCCGCTATACGACAATGGCTGAAAACACACCCAACATTCCTAACACAAGTAACATTCCAAGCAGGGAACTTCAAACATACTGAAACACAGGATCCCTTACCATTAACCAAGTTACAACTCCTCCTACCTTACCAAGTAACAAAAGAAAATAGAAAACAAAACACAGAAACAAAACAAAGCAAACAGCCAAACAAAAACAAACAGTAGCATGTATGACCTCCAAAAATTGCAATTGTATTTATATAGCACTTACTACCCGATACGAGGCGTTGAAGCACTTTACAGCGAGTTGCACGCTACTTAAGAAGCCAAGGTTAGTGATTAATCCAGTGTTTTTTGTTGCTTATTGCGATTACTCTCAAGAAAAAAAAAATCATGCATTTACTCTTTACTTTGTGGTAGATTATATTAATACCAGTTAGGTGTGATCATTAGTGGGGGCTATGTGGTTTCAGGTAAATGTTTGGTAACCCAGATGGCAGGTGGAGATTAGTTCATGTCAGGTTACAGGGAGAGGGAATTTAAGAAGGTTAAATTGTGATTTATGAACAGAAGTGTGAGCTAATAGTAGAATTCCAATAAGAAGGATTAAGACAGACAGGCATGAGACTGACAGGAGGCTATACGCAGAAATAGAAGGTATGCATAGGATAGAATAGATAAAGAGGGTCACTGTGAAGAAAGAAAGGAGAGAAATAAAGTGGGAGTGTGTCCAGGTACATTTTTCATGCAGGATTTTAGGAGTAAAGTAAGAAAAGGTTTTCTGAAATAGCAAGCAGTCAGAGGATGTAATCTGTAGAAATAAACACAATTGTACATAGTGCTCCATATCATTGGCAGACAGGTTAAATGTGCGCTTATCAGTGTACATATCATTTAAAAATTAAGAACCATGGCCTGTTGTGTGCCGTGCCTGGGACAGCCCTTTTACACATTGTACGGAGTATCCCAACCTTGGCGCAGGATCTGTATGATGCACAAGGGGAGTTGGCATCTTGAAAGAAAATGTCTCATTTAAAGATCTTCCCTCACTATTTTGTATTTAATCGGATTATATTTACTGACTAAAATTAGCTATTTGGCACTGGCTGAGAGTGTCTCTCAAATGGGTAATCAGATTTACACCCTGTTTTACCACTTAATCCCATCTAAGTGTATGATGTGAGTGTTTGTGGCCATTTTAGTATATACATTGTACGTGTAATTGAAGCAGAGTGATGGAGGCCTGTGAGTTCCATTTTGAAAGCCCCTAGCCTCTTTCTGTGCACAAGGTGGGGGTGGTGTTGTTTTCCAAGGTAGTGGAAGTGTATCACAAGTGATGCTGGAGGGAGGAAAACCAGTGAACTGAGGGCAAAGGAGACAAGGCTCCAGTAGAAATTCGATTAGGTCAATTTGGTGAGAGAAGCTCTTGACATGTCTTCCTCAAGCACTGCCCTTGGTGGATGGTGGGGGACAGGGGGGGCTGCAATCTCTGTTGTTTAAAGTGAGATGTGTTGCTCTAGGCTGGAGACTATCCTGAAGTGAGAAGTATCACTCCACACAAAGGCTGTATCTGCAGAACAGCATAAAGGCAATTTAAAAGGAAAGCCACTCCAAAGCAGTTCTCCTGCCTTCAGATTTCTGGAAAAAAATAACACATCCCTGTTTTCAGAGAGAGTTGATGGAAAATCAGGGTCAATTACGCAGCAGTAATGCAAATCCTTTGCTGTGCTATTTGGTGACATGGCTGTGGCAAGAAGAACTATAACAAGCTTAGTTGAAGTATGCTCGAAAAAATGAACTAGGGCCACTATGACTCAACATAATTGCAAATTCTTTATTGACGGTGCAGCGCATGTTTACATGGTAGTATTCAAAATCCTGCTGAAGGACCACATCTATAATTACATCAAAATTTCGATTTTCCCGACCCCTATCTAATATATAGAAGTCAATAAGGCTTCAGAGTATTCAAGAGATGCAGAACAGACGCAGATAGAAAAACATTGTAGACCGCAACTTGTGGAGATAAAAAAGTTTTTTCTCCCAGACTTTATGCAATGCAAAGCATGCAGGCACTTAGACATGAACTAGCAACATTGGAGAGAGCTTCGTCACACCATCATGTGTGATCCAAGAGAGTGTGAATACATCAGGCATGACTGCAACCCACATATAACCTGTCCTAAAGCACCACAAGGTAATACAGTGCACAATGATGGGTGCCAGGTGTAGAATACCATGCAGCACAGAGCCCAGTAACTCAGCAAGTGCTACTGTACTGGGTTTCAGTGAGGGCTCACCACCTTTGGGAGATGCTTGGGGCATGAATCCCTTCTCAAAATGGTGCCTTCCTTCAGGCTTATTCATGGCTGGCCGTACAGCCATTATTAAAATGGTGGTATTGGCCCAGTTTTGGTATATGTTTCATAACATCCCTATTCAATTGACCAACACGTTTTTCACAACACTCAGCTGTAGCCTCATACGCCTTGTCTTTGGGGCAGGCAGCAGAGAATTAGTTGGGATACACTGACCCTGCCGTATGAGCGAGGGGGCTTCGGGGGCCCTAGTTTCCATCTGTGCTACCTGCGTGCCTTGTGCACCTGTGCATTTCACTGGCACCACCCGGATGCCCGGATTCCATATGCTAGGTCAGAAGCCGACCTTGCTGAACCGATACCACTGGCAGCATTGTTGCCAGCGGGACTACAACATGACCCCCATGACATTCAGACGGTGTCCACAAGCAGCTGGGCCTGGAAGAGGCTGATCTGAATGACGGGAGGTCACTTATTATATTCACAGGCCCTCCCTTTGGCAGCAAATCCCTGGTTGCCCACCACACAAGTTACTCCTTGAACTCCATTGGGGACCTTTCCGCAATGGACATGTATTTTCGCAGATGGAGGATGTCCGTTGCCAGGCTGCTCCTTTGCTGTACCAATTTGTATTACAACGGTTGCAGGGGGAGCTCAGAGCCCTGGTTCCCAGCTACCCCATTGAATTGGATGACTTCCCACCTTTGACGCTACTTATCACGGACACCGGTGGAGGTCACTTAATATCTAAACTTTACGAATCAAGCCTGGCCTTGCTTCCTATCCAGGATGCCGAGGTGCGCGCTGCCTTAGAACAAGATCTTGGACATTCACTGACCGATTCCTTATTGTACGAATGTTGTACACCAACGCGACTTATTTCCCTGAATCATCGCCACAAACTGCTCCACTTCAAATTCTTCTGGTGGGCATATGTAACACCGGTTAATAGACCCCTTCCGATCCCACACCTGCCCCAAATGTCACGGTCGGTCTGCAGATTTTGCCTATATGGCATGGACCTGTGTCAAGATATTTGCCAAGCTGTCATGCATGACTCAAATCACACTTATACACTCACAGTTAATGGCGCTTCTTGGGTTTGTCCATGACCTCCCTACTACCTCATACAGCTTCATCTTTATCGGCCTACTACTCGCTAAAAGGGAAGTTGGCATACAATGTGGTAACAGGCACCCGCCCACACGAAATGCATGGATTAATAGCTTTATACACTGCTATTCAAACAGCCAATTATATACACACCGGCAGATGGCTACGTCCAGGCCTTGCGACATATGGCAGTCACTGTGAACCTATCTCCTTACGCTCGAAAAGACTGCCAACTTACAACTCTAATAATGCTGGTCCCCACCTATGCCCATAGTAATAACACAGTGGGACTCTATAGCAGTGAATTTACATCGAGTGTACCCCCATCCATAGATAGCAAAGTCTGTTTTCCTACAGTGTTTGCATTATTGCCCCTTCTGGTCCTCATTGTAGGCCTGCATGTAAAGGGGAATCAAATGCATTGTCTATTCTGTACTTGTTGCATGATATGTCTGTGCGGTACCTTTTTTGAAAAATGTACAAATAAAGTTGTAAAAAAAATCTCAGTTTCTGAATATCAATAAACATGCACTTACTGGACAAAAGGGGCCCTATACATTTTTGTGTGTTAGTTTTTGTTTTTTGCTAGATAGGTAGCAGAGGTTAATATATATTCCTGCATTTTGGGTCTTTTGTTTTATGCTCATTAACAGAAAGCATTAGGTATGTTATTACTACTCGGATTTTCAATACAACTATTATAGGTAAAGTGTGTTACTCCTCAACCTTTTCCTCTCTCTCTATATATATATAGATTGTATACCACTTATGTGTATTCATTCACCGATTTAAGTTACGGAAGTGAGGATTTTTACAGTTATTGCTATACATATAATGTATATAAAAGTGTGTGTATATATATATATATATATATATATATATATATATTAGCTCCAAACCGGGTTCCTTGCATACGAATCAGGCACCAACTCCGTGGGACGATTTCAAAGAAATGCTTTATTTCAAAAGCTGTGGCTCAGACGCGTTTCGGCGAACGAGTCCGCCTTGCTCACTGTGTCAGACCCAGTTCACATATACTGCTTATAAGCTAATAATGTGCACAAAGTACACACCCCCCAATCACTTGGCAACCAATCAACAAACAATTAGCATAAAAGAAATACTTTTGTCAAACAAGTCTTTCCTCAGACAAGTGTCACTCGAACAATATAACGATACAAAATATTTGAGAAAAAAGGCATGTCAGTACATCATTATTCGTCTAAATGCAGGAAAAGTTTCCAGAACAGTGCATTGTGCATAAACATCTGAATACAGCCCAAGTGGGCATTCATAAAGCACTGTATAAGAAATCTAATATTGATGACCAAAACATAATGGAGCCACATAATGATAGTCTGTAGTTACCATGTATTGACCTAGGGGGACTTGCTGGGCACATATAAACAATTTAGCTAAATCAATGAACAAAAATAGACTGGGTCATGACTCAAAGGATTGTTTACAAGGATTTTCTGAAGAAGCAGTTTGAAATTTATAGATGAACACTTAGTGCTTCGTCGGCATTCAAGCCATTAGGAATCTTACAATCTAATTGAATAATATATCGTGACTCCAACTTCCTAAGTGCAAGTTGTCTATTACCACCCCTGACATTTTTCTTGATACTGTCAGCCACAAAGTATACCAAATCTTCTGCTTTACCATTATGTACTCTATTGATATGTCGAGCCACTGGATATGTTGGGTCTTTGTTATTAATTGCCCTTAAATGTTGCAGAATTCTGACATGTACCGGGTGAATGGTGCTGCCGACGTACATCTTATTGCATGTACAACGTAGTACGTACACCGCAAATTCGGTTTTGCACGTGAAATGCTCCCTGATCTCAATGGGAGTTTTCCTAAGAGGGGTCACGATGGATTTAGTATTGATTCCGTACTGGCAGGCTTTGCACTTTGTGCATTTGAAAAATCCTCTTTGGGTTTTTAGCCAGCTGGTACCTTTTTCAGATACCGGAGCATTAGATACAAGTTCCTGTTTCATGGACTTAGCTCTCCTAAAAGTTAACTGGGGGAACTTGACACATGAAGGACCTATCACAGGGTCACACCTTACAATCGGCCAATGTCTGTACAGAATTTGTCTAAATCTCTGATGGAAACTATTATAGCCAATAATTAGCCTGGGTGTCTGTTGGACTGTTTCCCCTAAAGTTGGTTTCCGGCCCTTATTCTTGAAAAGAAGATCTCTTCTTTCAATATTTTGGCACTTATCTTTGGCTGATTTGAGAGTTTTAACATTGTAGCCTCTATTCTTGAGTCTTGTACACAAATCATTTGTTGCTATGGTGAGGCTCTCAGTGGTGCTACAGTTCCGCTTCATGCGGAGGCACTCGGCAAAGGGAATGCTTTCAATGAGTTTGACAGGGTGAAAACTCTGAGCATGTAAAATGGCATTCCCTGATGTCAACTTGCGATGTGTGCGTGTGTGTATACGGTCTTTCAAGGTGTACAATTCTAAATCAAGGAACACAATGGACTGTTTGTCTATGGTGCCTGTGAACTTTAGGTTTAGATCATTAGTGTTGATCATGTTCACGAAATCAATGGCACTCGACTCACTGCCCCTCCAAACAATAAAGATATCATCAATGTAACGTTGATATAAAACAACATTTTCAATCATCTGAGTATTGCACTGAGTCATGAGTACTTGCTCCTCCCACCAGCCCATATGCAAATTCGCATAGCTGGGGGCGAAGCAAGTACCCATAGCTGTCCCTTGAACCTGTTTGTAGACAAGCCTATCAAACAAAAAAATGTTGTTAGTTAAACACCAATCTACCATATTTAACAACATCACTGTGTGTTCTTGTAAACTTGAATCTCTTGCGTCCAAGTAATGTTTAGTTGCTCTCATGCCATCCTGATGTCGTATACTAGTATACAAACTCTGTACATCTAGTGTAACAAACAAATAGTCCTCTTGCCATTTAAAATCAAAAATCTTGGCGAGAAAATCGCCAGTATCCTTGATATAAGCTGGTAAAGTCCTTACAAAAGGCTGCAGAAAAAAGTCTATGAACTTACTGGTATTTTCAAATAAACTCCCAATGGCAGATATGATTGGCCTGCCGGGAGGACACTCTGCATTTTTATGAATTTTTGGCAGTAAATACAATTGCGGTGTCACAGGATAGTCATTTTTTCAAAAAATCAAATTCGTTTTTGGTTATTAACCCATTCCTTTTCCATTCATATAAACATCCGTGGAATCGTTCTTTGGTGCTGATAATATTAGTTGCACTGATCCGTGTGTAACAATTCGTATCTGATAATTGGTTCAAAGCTTCCTTGTTGTACATATCAAGGGGCCAGAGTACGATATTACCTCCTTTGTCGGACCAACGTACCACGATGTCAGAACGTGCTTTGATTTTTTGCATTGTCTTTGAATATCCCGCTGGTTCTTTATTTTTCAACAAATTAAATGTATTGCTGCTCTCAATTGCCAAAACTCTAAGTTCCTGAATCATTTTGTCTGCAAAAATGTCAATATTATCTCTTGGCATAAGAGGATTAAAAATAGATTTAGGCCGAAAAGGTGTTGACACAGATGTAGATACATTGTAATCCAAAATTGCTCCTGTTGCATCTGAGCTGGGTACCTGTGTTGAACATTCCTGCTCAAGTTCCGCCATGTCTTTAAGGAAGGCTGCTTCTGCTGCAGATACATTTTCTGATTCTGGTTCAGTGCTTGCTCCTTGGTCTTGCGAGATTTTTTTCTCTTTGATATTAAAGAAATGCTTGCGTAATTTCAATTTTCTTGTGAATTGAAAAAGATCTATTCTTGCTTGGGTGTAATCGAAATTGGTGGTTTTACAATACGACAGTCCTAAAGCAAGAATATTTTCTTCATCTGAAGTCAAAGCCAGGTCGGTTAAATTTACAACTGTGTTATCTGATTCTCCTTTGCTAGTAATCATTTCCTCTTGTTCCGTCTGTATACGTTTTTTTGCTGATTTTTGTTTGCCCCATCGGCGGTTTTTCCTCCGTCTATTCCTTGATTTTGAGCCCTGTTTGATGAGTATGTCTGTTTCTGGGGTCTTGGGCGTAGACTCATCAAACGCTCGACTCGTAAAAAACCGAGTTCTTGGATGGGTGTAGGCGCCTGATGTCCTGGTTCTTTTGTGCCACCTGCTTCTGGTTCGGATTCAACTTCTGAACTCAAATCCGTGTCACTCGGTACTCGTTGGCTTGAAGGAAACGCCGAGGTTTTTGATAACTCCTGGCGACGTATATTTTCGAAACGTCTCGAAAAGGTGTAAATTCTGCCATGTAAATAATCGTTTCTGTCACGTTGAAACTTACTGGCTTTGCGTTCTTTGATTATTTCCTCGTATTTCAAAACGCGGTTCTTTATATCTGCTAGACCTTTATTGACCTCGTCTTGATTAACTACCTCTGCGAGCTCTTTGTGTATCTCGTTAATCCGTGTAAGTATTTTCTCTCTATCCGTTGTGGCGAATTTAATAAGGATTTGTAGCATATTACGAGACGATTGAGCACTGTTGTCAGCCCACTCCTGTAGCATGGCGGGATCTGGATTTTCGTAAGTTGGCGCTACTAAAATCCTTAAACCCCTCGGAATACGATTCACTTCGAGGTATTTTTTTAACGATGTGCATTCCCACCATTTGGCTATTTCATGTCTCCGAAGCTTTTCTAATTCACTTAGTAACTTTTTCGTATTGTTCGCACCTGTCGGCGATTGCGTTTTGCCGCTAGTTGACGGCGTTTCATCTTGGCTTTCTTTTTCACTGAAAATATCAAGGGCTGCCTCCTCACGGTCCTTGATCCAATCCTCGGCCATTGCTTATTGAAATAATGAATGTCTTTAACACCCACAGCCCGTAGATAACAACCTACAGGACTACTTTTCCCATCAGCCACCTGTAAAAGTCTGGGAAACCGCAGTGAATCACACAATGGGCTCACCTGTGTCCCGGTCTGCCCTCCGACATCCACGAGAAACAGGGAACTCCCACTGAAGCAGTCCAACCGCGTACCAAACTCCGAGACTTATGTGTATTCATTCACCGATTTAAGTTACGGAAGTGAGGATTTTTACAGTTATTGCTATACATATAATGTATATATATATATATATATATATATATATATATATATACACATATATATATAGATATATATATATATACATATATATTATCTACTGGCGTTCGCCAGTAGGGAGTTATAGTTAGGACCTATTATCCATAGGAAAAAGTCAACATTCTATTTAGAATAACTTTGGCGCCGGTTGACGAATCTTCGCGAAATTTTCAAAACTCGTGGCCCGCTCCCGTCCGCTCCTATCCTGAAAGTTTCGGGGTGATTCGTCAAGCGGGGGCCGAGAAAAAAGGGTGTCCCAAAACGTGTTTTCCCCATGCAATTTTCCATAGGGACCGTTAGTCGCAGCTACAGCCCGAACTGCTGAACGGAATTACACCAAATTTGGCAGAAAGGTAGACCTTGGTTCACACTCGTGCCTTTTGGTTAAATGGTGTAAGTCTATTCAGTAGTTTTTTAGGTATTAAAGAAAAAAAAGATAGATATATCTGGGCAGAGCCTAACCACTCATCTCATCGTGAGATCTGATTGGCTGTCAGCACTTCATCCAAGAAGTGTTGGCAGCCATCTTGGGACGAATATACATGATAGCACCTCATTAAAAAGCATTGCAGTTAATAGAAGGTTTTAAGACTTTAGTTACATTATAAATCATTTGTTGATGGTACCATACTCATTTTAGGAATTGTGGCGTGTTCTAAGGTGATTTTACCATGTGAAAAAGCATTTTGCTGGGTTATCATGAATCATGTTTGAGAGAAAACTATTTTCTCATGCTTTTCCCACAGAGGTTTGGAAGGTGATCTATAAGCTAAACTGTGTAAAGATGACACGTACGGAGGTTATGTATTAAGTACGTTTATTACTTACAGGACGACACACTCAACCGGAGGCTAAGTGCACCAACACAGAATGACATAAATACAACCGTCCCAACTGTCACCTGGAACGTCCAGCTGTCAACATTCCAGCTGGGAGCTACCGCGCGCAGGAGGGAGGGGCGCGCGGGGAGAGGAAGCTAAAGGATGCAATGTGAACAAGGAATCAACATAACACATCTCCCTTTCTAGAAGAGAGAAGAACTCAGAGGGTAGAAAACCTCAGATACATTAGTGAACCAGAAGAATCATTCGCAAACAAAATCCTTGTATTTGCTTGGTTTGACCACGCAGCGCCCACATCTACTTGTGGTTATCTCTTCTTCCAAATTGTCCTTTTCCATTCCTGGTTCTCTTTTAGGGTCTTGACAGTCACTTGTATCCAATGGATCACCCGTAGTTTCAGTGCTTGGAACACATCCTTCTACGCCTTCCCTAATGGCTTCCCGATCCACCTCTGACTCATGGTCATTGCTATGTCCCAAAGAGGTCTCAGATTCGCTAATGTTCAGTTCACTGTTGGCTCCTATGGTTTCAATTTCTTCATCTCTCAGAACTTCTTCTCTGATTATCCCCTCGCGTTGTTGTGACACATGAACACCATCTTCCTCCGAATCTGTAGAATCAAGCTCTATTCGACCCAGTTTGTTCCATCTTCCATCGACCTCTTCCCTCCTCCTTTGTAGATGACTGGTTGTGACCTTAGCGTCACTCATCACCCTTTTACAAACAGACAGTGCGGAGGCATGCCATACTTTCCCATCGCTAAGGCGTGCAGAATTGCAAAATACTTTTTCCACTAATAATGGATCAGAGAATCTGTTTTGTCCTTTCACAATGTTACCACTTCTCCTTACTCTCACAAAGTCTCCTTCCTCCAGGGTGGTTTCCTTGCACTTATGTTTGATGTCAAACTTCCCTTTACTCTGGTCTTTTGCCTCTTGTATTCTTTTTCTCACATTTTCTACAGTCCATTCAGATTTCCTTGCGTTTTCCATCCACCCTATATTGTCTTTAGATACGGGAGTCCTCCCTCTAAGAATCTCAAAAGGGCTTACCATAGTTTTCTCTCCTGGTGTTATTCTATAACTCCACACCATTTTTCCCAATTCCTTTCTCCAGCATTTATTATTGTTGTTAGCGAGCTGGATAATGCCTTTCACCACCCTATTAAACCTTTCAACTGCGCCGTTACCCGCTGGGTGGTAGATGCTTGTAGTTTTGTGTTTTTATACCATTTCTGTCCACAAAATTTTTGAAGATCTCAGATGTGAACTGACTTCCGTTATCACTAACTATGGTTTTAGGTATGCCTTCCCTATTAAATACTTTTTCCAAAAATTTGACAATGTCCTGAGCATCCACTTTACTGCAAACCTTAATCTCTGGCCATTTCGAGAAATGATCAACCAAAACCATTACGAACATCTTTTCTTCCTGCCATCTTACTGGACCCATTACATCCACTCCTACTCTCTCCCACGCCATGTTAGGGCACTCTAACGGTTGGAGAGGTGGTCTTAGGACAATTTGGGTTTTATCCGAATTCTCGCAGGGTATGCAGTTTCTCACAGCTCTCTCGATCTGGATGTCGCACCCAGGCCACCAATACCAGCTCTTTATTCTTTGTTTTGTTTTATTAATGCCGAGATGTCCTTCATGGCATATATCAATAAGTCTCTCTCTTAAGGTTGTTGGGGGTATTACCTTACCCTGTCGTAATATCAGATCATTTTCTATAGATAGCTCATTCCTCAACTCCCAGTAGGCTCTCAAATCTTTCCTCATAACTTCTTTCTTAGGCCATCCCTTTACAATGTGCCTTTTGACCTCGTCTAAGTTTCTATCTTTTGCATATTCTTCCTTCCATGTCTCATTAGTTATACTTGGAAACTCTTCATTTACGTTCGCGACACATAGTTCTTCCTCTTTCTCTTCTTTTCCCACATGTTGCAAGGGTAACCTACTAAGGAAATCTGCTACGACGTTCTTAGTCCCTGGTAAATACTGTACTTCATAGTTGTAATCCAAAAGTTTGATTGACAATCTTGCCAACCTGGGTGACGCATTGAATAATCCTTTTACTGTGAGCACTTTTGTCAAAGGTTTGTGGTCACTGCGTAAAATGATTCTCTTCCCCCATATGTATTGTCTGTAATGATCTAGTCCCCATGCACAAGCCAACGCCTCACGCTCAATTACGGAATACCTTTCCTCTGTTGGCGTCAAAGAACGGGAGGCAAAAGCGATGGTGACTTCCTTTCCTTCTCTCTCAACCTGTGTAAGTACTGCCCCTATGCCCTTGCCACTGGCATCAGTGGTGACTACACATGTTAATTCATTGTCGAAGCCTTTAAGAGGTGGTGCGTCACAGATCTCTTTTTTTAGGTTCTTGAAACTGTCTTCACAGTCTTGTGTCCATTCAAATTTGCTTTTATTCTTGAGTAGGGTTCTAATATGGTATGTTTTCATTGAAAAGTTTCTTATGAACTTGGAATAATATTCCACTAGACCCAAAAACGCTCTGAGTTCCTCCTTATTTTGTGGCACAGGAGCATCTTTGATAGCCTTAATCAATTCCTTCTTGGGTTTCACTCCATCCTTAGTGATTTCATGTCCTAGGTAGGTGACGGTATCATTGCTGAACTTGCACTTTTTGTATTCAGCTGTCAACCCACCTTTCTCCAAAATTTTTAGTACCTGTATAAGTCTTTTGTCATGCTCCGTCTGGTCTTTCCCCATTATGAGAATGTCATCTTGGAAGATGAGAATGTTCTTTACTCCCTTGAATATTTCATGCATCAGTCTTTGAAACAAAGCTGCTGCAGATGCTAGTCCAAAAGGAACTCTTTTAAACCTGAAGCACCCAAAAGGTGTTACAAAAGTGGTAAGGTGTCTGCTCTCAGGATGTAGAGGTACCTGATGGTAAGCCGCAGCTAAGTCAATAGTTGAAAATACCGTCATGTCCTTTGTTAGAGATAACATCTCATTTATCCTTGGCAAAGGGTATTGGTCAATTAGAATGTTTTTGTTTAGGTCGCGTAAATCTATGCATAATCTCAACTTTCCGTTGGCCCTTCTAGCGACAACCAAAGGTGCGACCCACTCTGACGATTCCGTTGCTTCAATTATCTCTGCTTCAAGTAGCTTGTATATTTCCATTTTCACTTCTTCCCTTATAGACAACGGAATTTGTCTCACCTTATGTACACACGGTACCGCACCTTCCTTGAGCTTGATAATGTGTTGGAACCCCTTAAGTTTCCCGATTTTGCCATTGAAAACTTTTGGGAATTTTTTTACTAATTCACAGTCCTCCTGTTGTGTCACCAAGACAGGTTCAGCACTGTTAGGGTTCAGAGTTATTCCAAGTTTGCCTTGGTCCCTCCAACCAAGTACTGATGGACCATTTATGGCTACATATAATTTACTGCTCGTTTCTCTTTCTTTGAATGTGAATTTTAGTTCCTTGTACCCCATAAGTTCAATAGGTTCACCTGTAAATGTCTTGAGGGAGATATCAGGTTTCTCCAACTGTCTTCCTACCTTCCCTCTGAATTTCTCTTTCCAAACTTCACGGTTTACTATTGTGCATGGTGAACCAGAATCAGCTACAATATTAATACTTACTCCACCTATTTCCACCATGCACGTAGGTTTTTTCTTCTTGCATTTCTCTTCCTCTTCCATTGTTGTCTCCTCATTTATCTCCAGCATACATAAGTTGTACACTGACTCATCTGAGGATTCTTGCTCATACTCTCCTTCTTCATCGTCTTCCACATATTTTACTTTTTCCTTACTTTTCCTCTTGCATGCTCTCTGGAAATGGCCAATGATGCCACATTGGGTACACTTATTGTTTCTCGCTGGACATTTCCAATCGTTAGCTAAATGTTTTCCACTACCACAACGGTAACATCTTAATTGTTCATACTGTCCTGGATTGCCTTTGAATTTAGGAGTATCTTTCATTTTATTCTTTGTATGTGTTTTTCCACCACTTATCTTTGCCACAACGTTTGTTTCTTCCGTTTTATTTTTTCCTTCATTTATTACCTCCTTTGCGCATCTACCAGTCAACTCTGCTTTCTTGACTATTTCTATTACTTGTAGAAGTGGTTTCTCACCCTTTGCCCATAATGCATCTTGTATGTTGGAATTAGCTGCACACATCACGATCTGATCTCTTATAAAATCGTCGTGCATATTTTCGAATTTGCAAGATAGTGCCAAATTCTTAAGCGCCGACACATAATCATCAATGCTCTCATCTTTCCCCTGTTTTCTTCTGTAAAACTTGTATCTATGTACTGCAACGCATACTGTAGGTTTATAGTATCCATCAAGGTCCTCCATTGCTTCATCATACACATTTCTGTCACCTCCTGCTCTTACTTTTTTAGTTATATTATTATACACTGTCAAACCTCCTGCCCCCAAACAATGTAACAAGATTTTTTTCTTTTCTTCCTGTTTGAGAGGCTCATCCTCCTTATCAAATGTTGATATGTAATTGCAAAAGTATTCTTTCCAATTTTCCCATTTGACACTTGGTACACCTGTACCCTTCAAAAATGCTTCTGGAGGCTGTAGGTTGTACACGTTACCTGATGCCATGCTTAAATCTTTTAATGTCTCTTATTTCAGAAATACCTTTACACTTCTCTGTCAATTTATCTATATATTTTTTTTTTTAATTATTCTCACCTGCCGATTAGTAGGAATCACCTTCCGATTTATGCTTTATACGCTAGGATCGCGCTGGTAGAATTCCTTGTATTTCGCAACCCAAAAAACTTTTTAGATTTGCGTTGTATAATCCACCTACTTCCTCATTAAAATGGCGGCACGCTGACTTCCTGTGCGTGACATTGCGCTGGAGCTAGACTGCTAACTCACTTCCTGTGTAGTCTTCATGCTGTTGCGTCACAACGTTCTATGTTGAACGCCCGATTCTGAGGCGATAATCACCGTTAGCTATGGTTCCCAAGATTAGTTCCTCAGAGAGTCGGTATGCAGCACAGCTTTGAGTGAGTTCATTAGTTAAATTTTCAAAGTCTTACCTCACTCGTTGTTCACCAGATGTCTTATTGATTTCTGCATCACTTTGCGCGAAGATGCCTTTATTCATACAGGTCACTCATGTATTTCTTCGATGCGCACACCTTTACTTAGAAAGTTCCTTTCTTCTTAAAATGTACACGTCGTCTCCGGTTCCACTTCAGAATTTTGTTCTGCGTAAACTTCTTACTTATTTTTTTAAGTCTTACTTTACTCCTTTTAATCCATTTAACGGTTTGCAAATATGTTAGTCCTCCCTTGACTTCATATTTCCGTTGGTTCCATCAATTTCATTTTCTTCCGTTTACACACACTTAAGTGGTGGTATCAAGTGGTAAAGTCTTTCACTCTTCTTAATAATTCTTTTTTTTTTTCCTCAATACCTCACATTATGTTCCTCTTCTTGTGGGTTCAAACGTGCGTCGTCCTCTCACTGCTCGTCGCCAAATTGTAAAGATGACACGTACGGAGGTTATGTATTAAGTAAGTTTATTACTTACAGGACGACACACTCAACCGGAGGCTAAGTGCACCAACACAGAATGACATAAATACAACCGTCCCAACTGTCACCTGGAACGTCCAGCTGTCAACATTCCAGCTGGGAGCTACCGCGCGCAGGAGGGAGGGGCGCGCGGGGAGAGGAAGCTAAAAGATGCAATGTGAACAAGGAATCAACATAACAAACTGAGAGCATATTTTCTGTAAATTCACATTATCTTTCTCAGTCATGTGAGAATGAAGTCTGACATTCTCAGTAATACATGTACATCCAACAAGGGCAGAGACTGTCAGTTGATTCCTTTGTGTTCTACTGCAGCTTCCCAGAGTGTTCTAAAGAACAACTAGAGTGCTAACAGTACTACTTATGACAAACGTATGGCACACCTGAAGCCATCTTGATTGGAATAAAGTGGTAAATCTTAAAACATTTAATTTAAAAAGAACAAAATGAGGGGTTCATTTTGCCATAGAAAGTATGATTAGTGCTGCAGAAAGAAAAATTAGGGCACATTTTGAGTGACTTCTCAAATCCTCTTCTATTTCATGAAAAAATTCTGACATGCAGACTGAAACATGCCCTTTCAATACCAGCAGCAGTCTTCCCTGGTGAGCAGTAGCTTTACTACAGTGATCTAATAAGCAACTAGAGTGCTAACATTCTGAATTTATGGCAAATGTGTGACACATCTGAATGCCTTCTTGATGGAACCAAAGCAAACAAGCATTGAAAATGCAATAGGTCTCGCCCTGGTTTAAGTTAAAGTAATTCTGTTTGTAATTAGGTGGCTTTTTAGCTTTGCTTTTATTAGTGTTTTTCAAACTTTCATGTACATAACATGCATATGTATGCATATATGTATATGTATATGTATGCATGCATTTATATAGATATGCAGATTATATATATATATGTTTATATATGTATGTATATAAATGTATATCCATATATATATATATGTGCATATGTGTGTGCGTGTAGAGAGAGGTAGAGGTGTAGAGGTGGAGAGTTAGAGGTAGAGAGGTAGAGTAGTAGAGAGAGGGGGGTAGAGAGAGGTAGAGAGTAGAGGATGAGTATTAGAGAGTAGAGAGTGAGTAGTAGAGAGTAGTAGAGAGAGTAGCAGAGAGTGAGTAGTAGAGAGTAGTAGAGTGAGTAGTAGAGAGTGAGTAGTAGAGAGTAGTAGAGAGTAGTAGAGAGTGAGTAGCAGAGTGAGTAGTAGAGTGAGTAGTAGTGAGTAGTAGAGAGTGAGAAGTAGAGAGTAGTAGAGAGTGAGTAGTAGAGAGTGAGTATCAGAACAAGAGTAGCAGAGAGAGAGGAGTAGATTAGTAGAGAGTGAGTAGTAGAGTAAGTAGTAGAGAGAGAGTAGTAGAGAGTGAGTAGTAGAGAGTGAGTAGTAGAGAGTAGTAGAGAGAGAGTAGCAGAGAGTGAGTAGTAGAGAGTAGGTAGTAGAGAGTGAGTAGTAGAGAGAGAGTAGTAGAGAGTGAGTAGTAGAGAGTAGTAGAGAGTGAGTAGTAGAGTGAGTAGTAGAGAGTAGCAGAGAGTGAGTAGTAGAGTGAGTAGTAGAGAGTAGTAGAGAGCAAGTAGTAGAGTTAGTAGAGAGTAGTAGAGAGTGAGTAGTAGAGAGTAGTAGAGAGTGAGTAGTAGAGAGAGTAGTAGAGAGTGAGTAGTAGAGAGTAGTAGAGTAGTAGAGAGTGAGTAGTAGAGTGAGTAGTAGAGAGTGAGTAGTGGAGAGTGAGTAGTAGAGAGCGAGTAGTAGAGAGTGAGTAGTAGAGAGTGAGTAGTAGAGAGAGAGTAGTAGAGAGTGAGTAGTAGAGAGCAGTAGAGTGAGTAGTAGAGAGAGAGTAGTAGAGAGTGAGTAGTAGAGAGTAGTAGAGTGAGTAGTAGCGAGTGAGTAGCAGAGAGAGAGTAGTGGAGAGTAGTAGAGTAGTAGAGAGTGAGTGGTAGAGAGTAGTAGAGTGAGTAGTAGAGAGTAGTAGCGAGTGAGTAGTAGAGAGAGTAGTAGAGTAGTAGAGAGTGGGAGTAGAGAGTGAGTAGTAGAGAGCGAGTAGTAGAGAGTGAGTAGTGGAGAGTGAGTAGTGGAGAGTAGTAGAGAGCGAATAGTAGAGAGCGAGTAGTAGAGAGTGAGTAGTAGAGAGTGAGTAGTAGAGAGTACAAGAGAGTGAGTAGTAGCGAGTGAGTAGTAGAGAGTAGTAGAGAGTGAGTAGTAGAGAGGGAGTAGTAGAGAGAGAGTAGTAGAGAGTGAGTAGTTGAGTAGTAGAGAGTGAGTGGTAGAGAGTAGTAGAGTGAGTAGTAGGGTAGTAGAGAGTGAGTAGTAGATAGTAGTAGTAGAGAGTAGTAGAGAGTGAGTAGTAGAGTGTAGTAGCGAGTGAGTAGTAGAGAGTGAGTAGTTTAATTTAAAAGGAACACAATGAGGGGGTTCATTTTGCCATAGAAACTATGATTAGTGCTGAAAAAAGAAAAATTAGGGCACATTTTGAGTGACTTCTCAAATCCTCTTCTATTTCATTAAAAAATTCTGACATGCAGACTGAAACATGCACTTTCAATACCAGCACCAGACTTCCCTGGTGAGCAGTAGCTTTACTACAGTGATCTAATAAGCAACTAGCGTGCTAACATTCTGAATTTAAGGCAAATGTGTGACACATCTGAATGCCTACTTGATGGAATCAAAGTAAAAAACTGAAAGTATTTCCTACTGAGGAGACTGTAGTAAATGAGGAAATTAGGAAACTTTATAACAAATAAGTCTCCCAAGATGGCCACCAGAGACAAAAGAGCCCAAATGTAGCACAAATATCACCCAGATTTAGCCCAAGTATAGCCCAATGACAGAATGTCCCAGAGTGTTATAAAGAACAACTAGAGTGCTAACAGTCTTACTTATGACAAAAGTATGGCACACCTGAAGCCATCTTGAGTGGAATAAAGTGGTAACACTTAAAACATTTAATTTCCAAAGCAACAAAATGAGGGGATTCATTTTGCCATAGAAATTACGATTAGTGCTGCAGAAAGAAAAATTAGGGCACATTTTGACTTCTCAAATCCTCTTCTATTTCATTAAAAAATTCTGACATGCAGACTGAAACATGCACTTTGAATACCAGCAGCAGACTTCTCTGGTGAGCAGTAGCTTTACTACAGTGATCTAATGAGCAACTAGAGTGCTAACATTCAGAATTTATGGCAAATGTGTGACACATCTGAATGCCTTCTTGATGGAACGAAAGTAAACAAGCATTGAAAATGCAATAGTTCTCGCCCTCGTTTAAGTTAAAGCAATTCTGTTTGTAATTAGGTGGCTTTTAAGCTTTGCTTGTATTAGTGTTTTTCAAACTTTCATGTACATAACATGCATATATATGCGTATATGTATGCATGCATTTATATTTGTATTTATATATATATGCAGATTATATATATGTTTATATATGTATGTATATATATATATACACATACATATATATAAATGCATATATATGCATATATATATGTGCATATGTGTGCGAGTATAGAGAGGTAGAGAGTCAGAGGTGTAGAGGTAGATGTGTAGAAGTAGAGAGGTAGAGGTAGAGAGGTAGAGAGTAGTAGAGAGAGAGGTAGAGAGAGGTAGAGAGGTAGAGAGTAGAGAGTGAGTGATAGAGAGTAGAAAGTGAGTAGTAGAGAGTAGTAGAGAAAGTAGCAGAGAGTGAGTAGTAGAGAGTGAGTAGGAGAGAGTGAATAGTAGAGAGTAGTAGAGAGCAGTAGAGAGTGAGTAGTAGAGTGAGTAGTAGAGAGTAGTAGAGAGTGAGTGGTAGAGAGTAGTAGAGAGTAAGTAGTTGAGAGTAGTAGAGAGTGAGTAGCAGAGAGAGTAGTACAGAGTAGTCGAGAGTGAGTAGTAGAGAGTAGTAGAGTAAGTAGTAGAGAGTGAGTAGAGAGAGTGAGTAGTAGAGTGAGTAGTAGAGAGTGAGTAGTAGAGAGTAGTAGAGAGAGAGTAATAGAGAGTGAGTAGTAGAGAGTAGTAGAGAGTGAGTAGTAGAGAGTGAGTAGTAGAGAGTGAGTAGTAGAGAGTGAGTAGAGAGTAGTAGAGTAGTAGAGAGTGAGTAGTAGAGAGTGAGTAGTAGAGTGTAGTTTAGTAGTTGAGAGTGAGTAGTAGAGAGTGAGAGAGTGAGTAGTAGAGTGAGCAGTAGAGAGTAGTAGAGAGTGAGTAGTAGAGAGTAGTAGAGAGCGAGTAGTAGAGAGTGAGCAGTAGAGTGAGTAGTAGAGAGAGTAGTAGAGAGTGAGAAGTAGAGAGAGTAGTAGAGTAGTAGAGAGTGAGCAGTAGAGAGTGAGTAGTAGAGTGAGTAGTAGAGAGTAGTAGAGAGTGAGTAGTAGAGAGTGAGTAGTAGAGAGTGAGTAGTAGAGTGAGTAGTGGAGAGTGAGTAGTAGAGAGTAGTAGAGAGCGAGTAGTAGAGAGTGAGTAGTAGAGTGAGTAGTAGAGAGAGAGTAGTAGAGAAAGAGTAGTTGAGTAGTAGAGAGTGATTAGTAGAGAGAGAGTAGTAGCGAGTAGTAGAGAGTGAGTAGTAGAGAGTGAGTGGTAGAAAGTAGTAGAGAGTAGTAGAGAGTGAGTAGTAGAGAGTGAGTAGTAGTAGAGTGAGTAGTAGAGTGAGTAGTAGAGTAGTAGAGAGTAGTCAGTCAGTGTGAGTCAGTGTCAGTCAGTCAGTGTCAGTCAGTCAGTGTCAGTCAGTCAGTCAGTCAGTCAGTCAATCAGTGTCAGTCAATCAGTGTCAGTCAGTGTCAGTCACTCAGTGTCAGTCAATCAGTGTCAGTCTGTCAGTGTCAGTCAGTCAGTGTCAGTGTCAGTCAGTGTCAGTAAATCAGTCTCAGTCAGTGTCAATCAGTCAGTGTCAGCCAGTCAGTGTCTGCTAGAGCAGCTCTGCTGACTTGGTTCTCTGGCTCTAGAGCAGCTCTGCTGACCCGGTTCTCTGGCTCTAAAGCAGCTCTGCTCACCTGGTTCTTTGGCTCTAAAGCAGCTCTGCTGGCCTGGTTCTCTGGCTCTAAAGCAGTTCTGCTGACCTGGTTCGCTCCCTCTAAAGCAGCTCTGCTGACCTGGTTTCTCTGGCTCTAGAACAGCTCTGCTGACCTAGTTCATAGGCTCTAGAGCAGCTCTGCTGACCTGGTTCTCTGGCTCTACAACAGCTCCGCTGACCTGGTTCTTGGCCTCTAGAGCAGCTCTGCTGACCTGGGTCTCTGGTTCTAGAGCAGCTCTGCTGACCTGGTTCTTAGGCTCTAGAGCATCTCTGCTGACCTGGTTCTCAGGCTCTAAAGCAGCTCTGCTGATCTGGTTCTCTGGTTCTAGGTCAGCTCTGCTCTGCTGCCCTGGTTCTCTCCCTCTAAAGCAGCTCTGCTGACCTGGTTCTCTGCCTGTAGAATAGCTCTCCTGACCTAGTTCTTAGGCTCTAGAGCAGCTCTGCTGCCCTGGTTCTCTCCCTCTAAAGCAGCTCTGCTGCCCTGGTTCTCTCCCTCTAGAGCAGCTCTTGTGACCTGGTTCGCTGGCTCTAAAGCAGCTCTGCTGACCTAGTTCTCTGGCTCTAAAGGCTCTGAACATCCAAATGTTTAGCTTTTTTTGATATGTACTACTGTCAAGGTAAGATTAAGTAATCCAAACACTCTCAATGCACAACTACATTCAGCTGTGCACTATATATATATAAACCTCTAACCAGCTACTTAGTAAAGTACTACCCATGCAACCTAGGAATCCTCCTGTCTGTCCCATGCACTTCTCCAATCACCCATCCAGCACTATCTACGTATCCTATCACTCCGCAATACCTAAGCACTAATAAATTCAACATGTACTCTCTTTGCAGCACTGAAATTATTCTAGTTACTAGTCATGTACCTAAGGAATGACCAAGCCAGTAAAACTAGTACAGCTACAATATTCTGTGAACTATGCATGCAGACCTCTAATCAGCTACATAGCATTGATATAGTCTTTTAAATACTCAGTTAGTACCTATGCAGTCTAGGAATCCTTCTGTCTGTCCCATGCACTTCTCCATTCAACCATCCAGCACTATCTACGTATCCCATCACTCTGCCAATACCTAAGCACTAATATAGCATGCACTCTCTTTGCAGCACTGAAATTACTCCAGTTATTAGTCATATACTTAAGGAATGGCCTAGCCACTAACACAAGTGCAGGTACAATATTTTGAACACTATGCATGCAGACCTCTAACCAGCTACATACTATTGATACCCTCTTCTAAATACCCAGTTAGTACCTATGCAGTCTATGAATCCTTCTGCTGTCCCATGCACTTCTCCATTCACCCAGTCAGCACTATCTACATATCCTATCACTCCACCAATACCTAAGCACGTATAAATTCAGCACGCACTTTCTTTGCAACACTGAAATTACTCCAGTTATTAGTTGTATACTAAGTAATGGCGTAGTCACTAACACAAGTGCAGGTGCAATATTTTGTACACTGTGCATGCCCACCTCTAACCAGCTACAAACTATTGATACACTCTTCTAAATACCCAGTTAGTACCTATGTAGTGTAGGAATCCTCCTGTCTGTCCCATGCATTGCTCCAATCACCCATCCAGCACTATCTACTTATCCTATTACTCCACAAATACCTAAGTACTTATAAATTCGCTATACACTCTGTTTGTAATACTGCAATTATTCTAGTTTCTAGTCATTAACTTATGGAATGGTCTAGCTACTAACACAAGTACAGCTATAATATTTTGTGCACTATCCAAGCAGACCTCTAATTAGCTACATACTATTGATACACTCTTCTAAATACCCAGTTAGTACTCATGCAGTGTAGGAATCGTCCAGTCTGTCCCACGCACTTCTTTAATCACTTATCTACCACTATCTACTCATCCTATCACTCCACCAATACGTAAGCACTTATAAATTAAGTGTTCACTCTGTTTGCAGGACTGTCATCATTCCAGTTACTTGTGGTATTCATATAAAATGACCTAGGCACCAACACAAGTACACATAAAATATTCTGTGCATAATCCCTACAAATCTCTAAGCAGATACATACTATTGGTCCACTCCATTAAATACTGAAGTAGTACCCATGCAGCATAGGATACCTCCTGTCAGTCTCATGCAATTCTTCAATCACCCATCCAGCACTATGTTCTTATTGTATCAGTCTGCCAATACCTAAGCACTTATGGGGCAGATTCACAAGCACCCTGCGCCACCAGTACGTCACTTTTTGTAATGTAGTGATGGCACCAGGCACGCCTTCATATTTACAAGGAAAGGAAAAGCCACCCTGCGTGGTCTTTCCTCTCCTTGTAAATATGACCCCTTCATACACAGAACTTTGTGTTGAAGGGGCGTTCCATAGGTGTTGCTGTGGGTGTTCCCACGCAACACCCACAGAACAAGACACATCTCCAGATTTATGAGAAATCGTAAATCTGGAGCTGTGTCTGAATGCTGCACCATCCTAGAGTTGGTGTTGCAAGGCGCAACAAGGAGAATTGTTTTCATTTCTCCTCATTGTTTCCTCTTTCAATGCATGCTGCATTCCACAGCATACACTGAAAGAGGAAAATGCCTTTACTGATTGTTTTTGTGCAGGAATGTGTCCCTTCCTAAACATAAACAATCCCTGCACGACACACACATCCTTGCACCATGGTGCAAGGGTGCCTGTGTCACCACATGGCTGCAGTTTGTGCAGCAGTGCAGAGGGAAGCACAGAGTTGCAACATATTAATGTACATATGTCACATCCCTGTGCTTTGGAAGTGCCACAGTGCAGTGCAGCTAAAGAGCTTGCAGTGTCACGCTGCAGTACTTCCTCATAAATCTTCACCTATAAATTCACCATACACTACTAATGCATTCTTTCAGTCAATCATGCTGTATACATATATTCAACCACACTTTCACACATTACCTTGCAATTATAGTTATTTCTTTAACCAGATAAGGTAGTTCTGATAAGAACTTTTTTTTCTTCTTTTTACTTTTGTATTTTTTTTTTTTTAACAATTTTGAATTTTTTGGGGGTTTTTTAAAAAAAATTTACAAAAAAGAATGAATAAAACAGGAAACCTTTGGAATTACTTATCATTCCAAAAACAAAAAAAACAAAAATTAACAACGATGGTTGCGTTGCGCAGCATAAACTGCATCCTTCGACTGCTCACCGAAGCATATGTTTCTTACACTTCACGCAGTGTTGCTCGAGAAAGGCGAATTCTGGCCTAATGTCCATTGCAGGTGTTCCTGAGGACGCTCCAGACGTACTTGCCACAGCAGGTGAGGGGTTCAAAGCAGATCGCCTCATTTCCTCCCGAGCAAGATTGAGAGGATGTGTGGTCCGGAGATGCTTGTACATAGAAGCAGTGCCACAAGAGTATTTTTTTTCACTGCCTCTTGACAGGACTCGGTCACAAATTTTGCACGTCACCTTTCTCGTATTTACTTTCTTCTCTCCAGGTGGAAAAGTGAAGAATTTCCACACGACAGATTCCGGCCTCTGTGGAAGTGGTGCATCCTGCAAGAATTGTTATTCAGAAGATACTTCCTCCTGCTGCTGTCCAGATGCCATTTTGTTTGATATTTTTTGAAAAACACCAAAAACAAGCATTGGCATAGCCAATAGGTCTCGCCTTTGGGACCTTATAAGTGTTTAGACATGCAACAGTTGCATAACTAAATACTTATAAGGTCCCAAAAGCGAGACCTATTGGCTATGCCAATGCTTGTTACTATATGCTGATGATGTTGTGGTAAGGCATCAGGTGCCAATGGCACTACAGTGGCATACTGCTTACCTGCTTGATGCAGTCATTACAAACTGATCATAAACACCATAAAAACGAAAATTGTAATGTGTGACAAAAACAAACCTCATTTTGTACAGACGGTATTTGAGATTCCCCAGACGCTGCACTCACTATAGCATGGTGAAGATTATTGCCATGACATGGTGCAGATTAGTGCTCTTAGCACTATGCGAGCTTTGAAGAGTTATAATAGCGAATATTCGGTTCTCTTATTTAGCCCCTTGCAGAAGACAAATGAGGGTAAAATGAAACTCAAGATGAATGCTGAAAACCAGCACAAGACCTTTCATAATGCTCTGTGATGGAACTTTGTCCACACGCAAAATTTAATCTGAAATGTCTTCAATAAAAATCTGCCTTTTACTGATGCAAGGGATAAACAAGTCTGTAGCGAGCAAATGTATGGGTGAGCTTCTTATGAGCTTCTCCTCCTTGGCCTCCAGTGTCGCAGCTGGAAAACAATGTTGTTCCAAGAAAGACGAGAAAACAAAAAGTAGCGATTCACTGTCAAACTCTGTAAAGTGGCGCTAATGTATAAGGCAACGGCCGGGTAACAGTAGTGTGCCTTAAGGGTGTGTCGGAAATGGTTGTAAAGGAAAGGAGAAGCGGCGTTAAAGTACGCTCAAAGTACGTCAATAAAAAACAAGCAGGAAGTGGGATAAGGGAGGGGGTAGGGGAGAGAGGCACGCAGGCTGGCAAATGGTGAGCACTTTCGCGGCCGCTTTGATGTTCTCAGTGGCCGCACGGCTCACTGAGAACATCAAAGCGGCCGCAAAATGATCACTCAGGCTGCCAAACGGTGCGCGCGCCCGGCGCACATGCACTGTATTTGGAGGCCTGAAAGCACTAGTTTGCACTTCCAAATCCCCCATTTACTAAAGCTCTCGCCAGAGCAGCGCTAAAGCGCTGGCTCAGGCGAGACCTAAAAAACAAGCAAAAAGGGTTCTAGTAGGAAAAGAGATGTCTCTCTAAAGATGCTCCAACAAGAATGATTAAAATGGGTGGGGTCCTTCAATAGTTACAGTGAGAAATGTTATGAGCCAATAAAATCTTTTTTTTTATGTCACATGGGACCCGCGCACTCTGCGCTCACAATGCACGCACCCGACTTCGCGAAAATATATTTAAAATAATATAAGTTTATTATAAGCACAAATATATTATTTTTATGAATATCTTAGATAATCTCTTGCCCTAATATGTATATTAAACACACATACATATCATTTTAGAACATAAAATTGTTTTGCGGGAGTTGCGCACCCAGCGCGCCCCAGCATGTATATGACGTCACGCGGGATCTGCCACCGCGCAAGCGTCTCGTATCGTAATGTGCATGTGTCGCGAATGCGCGAGAGCAGGAGTCACGGACTGGTCGCATACCAATCGCGCACATCACGTAATATTAAATGTATATGATGTAACTGAAAAACACACAGCCGTCGCACACCGTACGTGGATCCTTCACGACTGTTCTAAAATGGCGGCTAGAATCCCCGCACCCACCGTGATGTGTATGCTTTGGGTGCGCGACTCCGAAAAAAAATTGGAAAAAAATTTTTTTTTAAAGAAAATAATATCAATATATTAAAATTAAAAATTAAAACAAAAAAATAATCAATATTTCAGATTGAATTGTTTTTGCAATTTTCAGAAAAATATATATTGTTATTTAATGAATAAAATATTTATAAATAAACAGTTAAAAAACTAGAAAATCAGTGCAAAAAATTAGGTATAACTGCTATCACACTCAAAAATTAGCATTTAAAAAAACCTTTGAAATTCACTGAAAAAAACCATATGTTTCAAAGACGTTATAGTTAGAAATTAGCATTTAAAAAAGCTTTGAAATTCACTGAAAAAAAACATAGGTTTCAGAGACTTTATAGTTAGAAATTAGCATTTAAAAAACCTTAGAAATTCCCAGAAAAAAACATAGGTTTCAGGGGTGTTATAGTTAGCTGGCCTTTTCACTCGTACAAAACCATAGAAATTCCTCCGTTATAGTTAGTTCTGCTAACTATAACTCGCGCGCCCGCAATGCACTGCTGATGATGTCACATATTGCATCATTCATGACATGGTCAGTGACATCACTGATGACATCACTGATGACATCTCAAATGACATCACTGATGACATCACTGATGATATCATCCACGTGACAATCTGATACACCTCATCATACACTAGTATAACTTTTCATCACTCACTGTAAAATACAGAGTACCATATTTGAAACCATTGACAGACCAATACCAGCTACTACATACCCACTCACTGATTCCTAAGTCTACACACACAACTACCCATTCAACAACAGAATCATTTATACATGCAGTCACTAATTAATAGAACACGATCAAATGCACTTATACACATATATAGACATTGACACATCAGCAGTCATCTTAGTCGGTTATGCAGTCATCCTACTCACTCATGAAAAAAATTAATCACACTTACATTTACTCACTTACACAATTATCAAATAACACCTCATTTATTCAAACACATAGTAACTCATAGTTAATATGTTAAAAAATCACCATTACAATTATACACTCATTCATATAGTTACTGTCACAATCACTGACTCTTACATATACTTATTTATATACACCAAATCTCACATACAATGCCTTTTATTTGTTTACTTTGTTGAAGATGTACAACTAAAACATATATTCGCTCACCAACACACAAATAAATATACTCAGTCACCCAAACAACTGTTTCCACATGCACTCTTAAACCTATACACCTAGTCAATCAACCATTCACATATCTATGGATAGAGTTACACACACCCCATTCAACCACACACAAACTCAGTGTCCAATACAAAAACTCACCCAACTAATCAATAACTAATATACACACTCATGTAGTTAGTGAGCAAATGATGCAGCATGTTATACAACAACAGAGACAGTGATGCACACATTCACATAGTTTAGTTACTAATCCATGTATTAAGTGAGACACTTTTAATTACTCACTTAAACAGACAGTCAGACAGCTACTAAATCCTCCATCCAGACAGTTATATATCCACTCAATCTTCAATACAGATTGGTATATTTTTTTTCTGTAACATATTTTTATTGACATTTTCAGATTTAATATACCGTACATCATTCACATCTTTCCAGCAATTATGGCATAAAGTACAGTATGCGGTATCACACACCATCTCTATATCCTGACGTAGATTCATCAGAAAAATTATATGATCAAGTACGAGCCCGTGTGTGTATCCCAAGGATACGAATGAATAATATGTCACGTGAACAGGGGAGTAACACAAGTTTAAACTAGGGGAAGGGCATGGAAATTCACCTCCGGACCGCGTAACCGAGTGTACAAGCTGTTGTGTGGGTTTAACGCCTCGAAGAATCGCGCTTAGACCTCCTCTTAGGGTCGACCGGCAGCGGTAATAGTGTGCACTATCAGGCTATGTGAGACTGCTCTATCGGGGCTAATAGTGTGAATGTGTCATCTGTAGGGTCCTCGCCAGGGGTCCATTGCTTGAATCGAAATAGTAACATGGCCCATTCCATTGATATAGGGTTAATACAGATTGGTATATATATAATACATATTTAAATTTCAAACTAAACCACATTCACTGGAGGATGTCATCAGTGATGTCATTAGTGATGTCATTTGAGATGTCATCAGTGATGTCATCAGTGATGTCACTGACCATGTCATAAATGATGCAATATGTGACATCATCAGCAGTGCATTGCGGGCGCGCAAGTTATAGTTAGCAGAACTAACTATACCGGAGGAATTTCTATGGTTTTGTACGAGTGAAATGGCCAGCTAACTATAACACCCCTGAAACCTATGGTTTTTTCTGTGAATTTCTAAGGTTTTTAAAATGCTAATTTCTAACTATAACGTCTCTAAAACTTATGTTTTTTTCAGTGAATTTCAAAGCTTTTTTAAATGCTAATTTCTAACTATAATGTCTCTGAAACCTATGTTTTTTTTTCAGTGAATACATATCTAGATAGATAGATAGATAGATATAAGATCTTACTAGTACTCTTGTATAACACCTTTAGGGCGCTAGACAAATACACTGATGTCTCTATTCTCTTCTTTGCATACAAGAGGCACATAGAAACTCTCTGAGCATTAAACATCTCTCTGCGCTAACTACTAGTGACCTGTGTTTTGTTTTCTCTTCCCTTCCCCTTTTACCTCTTCCCCAATTCACCTCAACTGACTTTGACATTTTTGGGCAGTCTTGGTGGTGAGAGAACCTTGTTTTATTATCTTCCTATCGCTCCTGCGGAAATACAGGTGAGAATTTACAGAACGTGAAGCCCACGTTTAATTTCCACCTGAGCGATATGGAGGAACACCAGATTATCCTTGTGGGTTTACCTCACATGATAGGGAACATACAGAAGGAAACTTAAGCTCTTTCTCTTGGAGTAGATACCGTACAGCAGAGTAGCAATCCTAATCAAGCTACTGGGACAAGTCAAGAGGCTACAGGAACCTGTTTTCTCCTTCCTTTTTTTCTGGGACAGGAACTCCCGTTATTCATGTTACTACACCTCCTGATGTTCCATTGGCCCCTCCTGAGCGGTTTACTGGAGATCCCACACGATTTTCTACATTTATTAATCAGTGCCAGTTGCACTTTTTGAGCAAATGTTTCCCCACTGAACAGGATACGGTAGCATTTCTCTTATCATACTTAGGTGGAACTGCCGCTACAGGGTCTATTCCCCTAGTTATTTATTTATTTAGTGTTTTATATAGCGCAAACGTGACATGTTAGGGTATCAGAGAGCTTTACAGAGATGTAGTGGTCTCAGTAGTGACAGGAGCAAGCACTCATATATAACACTCAAGTGAAAGCATTACATTCAAAAGCAGAAAAAGACATATGCGCTTACAATAATCTCTGCACCTGGAGTACACCGTAATACCATTTTTTGCAATCGACTAAACACCATAAAATATACTATATTTTACAGCTAAACTGGGCATCAGCCTTGGTACTTTACTTGGTAAGACTCTCTGAAAAAGGGTTGTGGAGTTCCCAATGAGCTTCATTTTAGAAGTCTTGTGGGGCTAGCGGATTATATACCCGTAAGGGACGGTTGAGAATCACTAAGCAACTCTTCAGTGTTTGCTCTGAAGGTATTTATTAAAGCAATTTGCCCATTAGAAAAATCTTTGCTTCCTTCTTGAATCTTGATGTGGATGGGAATCTTCTAATGTTTGACGATAGCAAATTCCAGATTCTAGGTGCGGCACCTGAGAAAGCTCTGTTGTAATTTTCTTCTTCTGGAAGAATGGCGATTTCTGAACCATGTCCCTAGCGCTCCAGGAGTACCTGCCTCCTCCGGATATCACAATTTGTTTAGCGAGATACAAAGGTATTTTAGAGTGTAACACTTTGTGTGTGGTACAGGCCAGTTTGAGTTGGATTTTGGATTCATATGGTAGCCATTCAGAGCATTCAAGTGCGGAGAAAGGTGGTTGAAATCTCTAGAACCTGTTATGAGTCTTGTGGCTACATTGAGACAGGACTTTAGAGGAGCTATTGAGATCTTGGGCAGTCCTGATAGAGTTGTGCATCTGTATTCGAGCCTCGAGAGGACTAATGCCTTAACTGCCATATAGAGGTCTGATGTTTCAAGAATGGTTTCAGTTTTCTAAGATAGCTCAGGTGACACCAGGGCACTTTTAACCAGCGAGTTGATGTGGGTTCCCATGTTCAGGTTCTTGTTCAGCATGATAACTAGTGATTTGGTTGAGTCCACTATGATCGGGGTGCACTCCAGTGCGGTAATCAACATGGTCTATTCTTTCATGTTAGCGGAACTTTTAGGGGGTATATTAGTAAAAATTCTGGTTTTTGCACATTTAGTTTAAGCTAATTACTTGTTAACCATTGAACGGTCATCTTTAGTGCTTCATTCACTGTCCTAATCTCCTCCAGTGATGAATTTTTCATGTAAATCTGTGTGCCATCTGCATACATATGGAAAGAGATGTTAGCGTGACGAAGTCTTTCTGTTAGTGGTTCCATATAGTGTAACGGTCCACTACAACTCCTTAGGATCCGGGCGAAGCACAAAGGGGTCCCCCTCCAGACGTCCCTAACTCTACTTTATACCCACACAGAGAAATAGGAAGGGAGCAGCGGGGATGAGGATGCCTGTAACAAAAGAATACATGGTTACCACACATCAAACAAGAATGCTACTCTCATATGGTCTCACTACACGTGCCTATTACCTTCAGCCCTCTCTTTGTGTGTTCGGGGTTCTTGCGTGTCAACAAGAGATACTTCTCTCCATTGGTGCCACTGCGCACCTAATACAATAGGACATGAAACAAACACATCAGTCCTTCCCTACATTCACCTTTTAGACTGGAATCAATCACACATACCCATACGTACGTACCCTGTTCCTACCTTTAGTCACAGAAGAAACACCCAGCAGTTTAAAAGGCCATAGAACCTCATGTGTCTTGCACTGCACTGGTTTTAAAAAGAGCTAAATAAGGGCGGCCTTCAATGCACTGAAATTCTCTCCCCTAAATCATATGCCTGAGCACCAAACAATAAGTTCCAGGAAGCACTGTTCCTTTTCGGTTCCTGAGTCCTGACACAACAAGTTAATAACTCGCTTTCGCACCACTACGACCCAAACCTGAGCAGCGCTGGAGGCCAGGTGTCCTTAACAGTCAGAGTTCTGTCTCTAGATCTCCTCTCCTTCTACCGCTGCTACAAACTGTTCAGGCAGATAGTGCTTACGTCAGCGCCACCTGAATTTGCAAAGCAACATCCATGGGCGTGCCCCTTTACTCCGGTTGGCCAACCGGCATCCTCCGCGATCCTGCAGAGGCGAAGAGCGTAGCAGGACACAGTACGGCAGCGCTTACCTCAGCGCCCCGTAAGAAACGATGGGTTCAATCCGAATCTCGGTCATTCACCGAGCAAGAAGCGGCGGCGCTTACGTCAACGCCCCGAGGAACTGGAAACCGCCTCCCTAGACGCTCCCACCTAGAAGCTGGTAGGCGCGGGGCAAAGGGTCCGTTAGCCAAGAGCCCTTCCGGCTCTAATCTTGCAGTCAGTATTACGCGCACCGGCTCGGTCACGCACATTGTTTATGAAGCCGCGGCTACTCCCCTTCCAGCCGCCGGGATTCTGAGAAATGTAGTTTTTCCTCTTCTGTGTTCCCGGTAGGCACCCAGGCTCAGCGCCTGACAGTACGCCCCCCTCCCATGCGCCTCCTAGATCCAGGCTTGTCCGGACAGCGCGCGTGGAATGAGC
The DNA here is from genome assembly GCF_964204655.1 of Triturus cristatus. NCBI lineage: Eukaryota > Metazoa > Chordata > Amphibia > Caudata > Salamandridae > Triturus > Triturus cristatus. The sequence goes on from NC_140580.1 coordinate 761,413,602, forward strand.
GCACCGCCGCAGGAGCATGGACGTTCGTGGACGGTTCCCATGAGTCCTCCACCGCGGTGTATCCCTTCCATGAAATGAGATACCACAGACGGCCCTGCAGGAACTTGGAATCCAACACCTTCCGGACCTCGTATTCCAGCTGTCCGTCACGGCACACTGGCGGAACCGCCTCTCTTCGGGCCCCGACCGCTGGCTTCAATAAACTGCAGTGAAACACTGGATGGATGCGCAGAGATGCAGGCAACTTCAGTTTATATGCGACTGGACCGATCCTGCGCACCACAACGTAAGGACCGATGAACCGGGGATGAAACACGCTGCGCAGTTTAAAGCGGATGTACTTAGTAGACAACCATACCCTATCTCCCGGATGATACACGGGTCCTTCCTGCCGACGACGGTCAGCCCAGGTTTTGTAGAGCCGCTTAGCCCTATCCAGGTTCTTCCGTACCTTGTCATGCATCGCCTGAAGGTCCTTCATCAGCAGGGACACGGTAGGTTGGTTCCTTGTCTCGCAGGGAATGGACAACGGAAGGACTTTGGCGTGGAACCCATGATTGGCCCGAAAGGGCGTTTCCTTTATGGAGCTGTGCCAAGCATTGTTATAGGCCAGTTCTGCCAACCACAACAGAGATACCCATGAGGTGCTTGCTTCTTTCGAGTAACTCCTTAGATAAGTTTTGAGAGTTTGATTCAGCCGCTCCGTTTGGCCGTCCGTCTGCGGGTGAAAGCTAGTGGACGTGGCATCCTCTACCTGTAAGGCCTTGCACCAGGTTTTCCAGAAACGTGCGATGAACTGTGGTCCTCTGTCAGTCACAATCACTTCCGGGAGTCCATGAAACTTCACTACATGAGAGAGCAACAACTGAGCGGTTTGACTTGCTGTGGGTAAATTTTTACACGGAATGAAATGTCCCATTTTCGTGTGGCTGTCCACTACCACCATGATGGCATTGCAACTCTAGTCTAGTGGTAGTCCTACTACAAAATCCATGCTTATGTTTTGCCAGGGCCTAGAAGGAGTAGGCATGAGAACCAGTTTGCCTTTTGCTTTGGAATGGTCTCCTTTGGCACGGGCACAGGTATCACAGTTTTTTACCCATTGACGGACGTCCTTGCCCTTGTGCTCCCACCAGAACTGTCTGTGCATTAGTAGTAGGGTCTTTGTGCAACCCGGATGACCGGCCAACATAGAGTCATGACACCACAAGAACGCCTTGCGTCTGAGAACCAAAGAAGGCAAGAACAGTCTATTCTCAAAGAAAGGCAGCCCCTGTTTGAACATTCGATGTGGTTCTTGTTCCGCCCACCTATGCCATTGCGCTAGCGTGTGATGGGTTTTTATGTCCTCCAGGAAAGTGTCCACTGTGATTGAACACACCACTTTCTCCGGAGGAATGATGGCTTCGACAACGCATTGCCTGGACCCGTTGTCTTCTTCTTGTCGAGACAGCGCATCGGCCTTTCTGTTTTCCGACCCTGGGCGAAAGGTAACCACAAAGTCAAAGTCTGCGAAAAACAGCATCCAACGCATCTGTTGTTGTGTGAGTTGCCTGGCCGTTTTCATGTACTGTAGGTTCCTGTGGTCGGTGTACACCGTGACTGGATGTTTCGCCCCCCATAGATAATGTCTCCACTCCTGGAACGCCTTTTTGATAGCCAACAGCTCTTTTTCCGCTATCGTGTAATTCAGTTCGGCCGGCGTCAGTTTCCTTGACAGGAAGGCTATAGGATGCAGTTGTCGCGAGAGTTGTTCACGTTGTGACAACACGGCTCCCACTGCTATGTCCGTGGCGTCTGCTTCCACGATGTACGGTACATCCGGCTGAGGGTGTTGCAGAATAGGGGCTGTGGTGAATGCCCTCTTTAAAAAGACAAAGGCTTCCATGGCTTCTGGGGTCCAACAAAAGGTGCTTCCCTTTCGTAACAAACGAGTGAGAGGAGAGACAAGCTGTGAGAAGTGTGAAATGAATCTCCGGTAATAGTTGGAGAAACCCAGGAAACACTGCACATCTCTCACATTCTTAGGAACAGGCCATTCCTGCACCGCCATCACCTTTCTCTCTGCCATGCACAAGCCCGAGGGACTAAGTACCACCCCCAGGAATTCAACCTTCTCCACGTGGAATTCACATTTGCCAACTTGCAAAACAAACTATGGTCCCTTAACCTGCGCAATATCTGTGTGCTCCCTGATCGTTGGAATATATCAAAATATCGTCAATGTAGACGACTGCAAACTTATCTATGAACTCCTTCAGGACATCATTTAAGTAGAATTGGAATGCTGCCGGGGCGTTGCAAAGCCCGAACGGCATAACCAAATACTCAAATAAACCATAGCATGTTTTAAACGCCGTCTTCCAATCATCACCCTCCCTTATCCGGACCAGGTGGTAGGCCCCCCTTAAGTCCAGCATGGTATTGATGGCAGCCTCCGTCACCTGATCCAGCAAGACAGGGATGAGGGGAAGAGGCTATCTGTTTCGGACCGTGTTCTTGTTCAACATGCGATAATCTATGCAAGTTCTTTATTCACCGTTGGCTTTCTTGATAAAAAAAAAGAGGCGAAGCAGCAGGTGAACGAGAGGGCCTGATAAATCCAATGTCTACATAATGGTTCAGATAGTCCCGCAGATGAGCGGTCTCGGGCTCCGACAAGGCATACACTCTACATGAAGGCATGAGTACCCCGGGAATGAGATCTATCTGCCAATCGCGGTGTGGTGGCAACTTCTCTGCCTTGATTTCACTAACGACATCACTGAAGCTTTCATACACGGAGGGAAGGACCGTCTCCTTCTCTGCTGCGCTGGCTATTTGATACCCCTGCGTGAGAGTCAGTATGTGGGGGTGGTGGGCTTGTACACACGTCGTTCTACACTCCTCTGAGTCAAACACCACCGTCTTTTGTTTCCAATCGACCGTGGGATTATGGCTCCATAACCAGGGCATACCCAGTATGATTTCATACTGAGGTGTCTCGATTATGTTTAGCACAATATTCTCCACATGATCCAGAGTGTTCCCTGCTTTTATCAGGGTTAGCTTCTCCGTGACTTCGGTAATGGGCCCTGATTTCAACGGCTTCCCATCTACCGCCAGCACCCTTTCCGGGATCGCCCTGGAGACGCGCAGAAGCCCCAGACGCTGCGCTAACCCACTGTCAATAAAGTTTCCTGTGGCTCCTGAGTCTATCATTACCTCCACCTGATGAGTATTTGAGCCCACAAAAAGGAACATAGACAACACGATGTGTGATTTGGAGGCCACTAGCTCGGTTGTTGCCAATGAGGGCAGTTTTAAGACTGGTGATCGGGGTTGTTCTACCCCTTCTCCGGAGGTCGGTTCATCAAGTAGTTGTGTGGGTACCGTGGTGACAGCCACCTTCTTATTGGGATAATACCCGCCCGGTTTCTTGGGTTTAGTGGGACAGTCTCTCACGTAATAGCCCTTTTTCCCACAATACATACATAAGCCCGATACCCTACGGTTCTCACTTTCTGCTCTGGATAATGGAGCTCTAATAGTCCCCACTTCCATGGGTTCTGCATGTGGATCAGGGGGGGTTACCGTGGCTCTGGTCCCCCTCTCCGTTTTCTCAACATGAGCGTACACCCTCTCTCCCCTCCTTTCCGCCAGCCTATGATCCAAACGTAATGTGAGGTTCATTAAATCGGTGTACGTGGTAGGCTGAGGATCGATTTGCGCCAGCACGTCCTTCATGTCGTCTCTAAGTCCCTGACAATACAGAGACATCCTCTTCTCTTCCGGCCACGCCGTCTCTGCTATTAGGCGATTGAACTGAGTGAGATATGTCACCAGATCTTGCCTCCCCTGCTTAAGCTCTAACAGTTCTCGGTCGGCCGAGAAGGTGGTGGCCCTTCGATCAAACACCCGTTCAAACTCCCTGCGAAACGAACCCCAATCCGAAAGCAGGGGGTCATCATATTTCACTAGAGGCACAGCCCAATTGGCTGCGTCTCCTATCATGTATGAAATGGCAAAAGCCACCCGGGAATGGTTGTTGGGAAAGGAAGCTGGCTTACACGAAAAGTGTAACATAATTTGCGTTAGAAATGTTTGGATTTTGAGGGGGTCCCCAGAAAATTTCTCAGGACTAGCCAAAGGGATGGGAGGAAGCACGTGCACCTGTATTTGAGACGGTGATGGAGTTACAGATTCCTACTCTGTCGATCTACCCTCTCTCTGAGGGCCGCGGTCTCCACCTTAGAGGCAGCCAATTCCTGCTGTACTAACAGTAGGGCCTGTAATACGTCGTCTAAGGACGCCATGATTGTGCCTTGCCCGTGCCGTAAGGAGCTTGATTTTGTGGGCGCGTAATTCTGTAACGGTCCACTGCAACTCCTTAGGATCCGGGCGAAGCCCAAAGGGGTCCCCCTCCAGACGTCCCCAACTCTGCTTTATACCCACACAGAGAAATAGGGCAATCAGGCGAGGGAAAGGAATTAGGAAGGGAGCAGCGGGAATGAGGATACCTGTAACAAAAGAATACACGGTTACCACACATCAAACAAGAATGCTACTCTCATATGGTCTCACTACACACGCCTATTACCTTCAGCCCTCTCTTTGTGTGTTCGGGGTTCTTGCGTGTCAACAAGAGATACTTCTCTCCATTGGTGCCACTGCGCACCTAATACAATAAGACATAAAACAAACACATCAGTCCTTCCCTACATTCACCTTTTAGACTGGAATCAATCACACATACCCATACGTACGTACCCTGTTCCTCCCTTTAGTCAAAGAAGAAACGCCCAGCAGTTTAAAAGGCCATAGAACCTCATGTGTCTTGCACTGCACTGGTTTTAGGAAGAGCTAAATAAGGGCGGCCTTCAATGCACTGAAATCCTCTCCCCTAAATCATAAGCCTGAGCACCAAACAATAAGTTCCTGGAAGCACTGTTCCTTTTCGGTTCCTGAGTCCTGACACAACAAGTTAATAACTCGCTTTCGCACCACTACGACCCAAACATGAGCAGCGCTGGAGGCCAGGTGTCCTTAACAGTCAGGGTTCTGTTCCTAGATCTCCTCTCCTTCTACCGCTGCTACAAACTGTTCAGGCAGATAGCGCTTACGTCAGCGCCACCTGAATTTGCAAAGCAACATTCATGGGCGTACCCCTTTACTCCGGTCAGCCAACCGGCATCCTCCGCGATCCTGCAGAGGCGAAGAGCGTAGCAGGACACAGTACGGCAGCGCTTACCTCAGCGCCCCGTCGAAACGATGGGTTCAATCTGAATCTCGGTCATTCACCGAGCAAGAAGCGGCAGCGCTTACGTCAACGCCCCGAGGAACTGGAAACCGCCTCCCTAGACGCTCCCACCTAGAAGCTGGTAGGCGCGAGGCAAAGGGTCCGTTAGCCAAGAGCCCTTCCGGCTCTAATCTCGCAGTCAGTATTACGCGCACCGGCTCGGTCGCGCACATTGTTTATGAAGCCGCGGCTCCTCCCCTTCCAGCCGCCGGGCCTCTGGGAAATGTAGTTTTTCCTCTTCCGTGTTCCCGGTAGGCGCCCAGGCTCAGCGCCTGACATATAGAGGTTAAATAGAGTTAGGGAGAGAGTTGTGCCTTGCGGTACTCCAATCGAAATAGTGGACGGCAAAGATAGTTTTTGATTAACTAAAAATCTTTGTGTTCGGTTCCACAAGAAAGATTTAAACCATTCGAGAATGGTTCTCAATAATTCCATCCTGTTTTCGAGTCAATTTAGCAATATCTCATGGTTTACTGTGTTGAACGCCGACAATAGGTCCAAAAGAATTAGGAGATAAGTTTTGTCTTGGTCTAGTGCTTGTAAGGAGTCATCCACTATATGAAGTACTGTAGTTTCCGTACTGTGATCTGGCCTGAAACCCGATTGGCATTCATCCAACAGATTCAATTTAGCGATGTGTTGGCTCAGTTGTTGTTGCACATATTTTTCTAGCACTTTCGCTAATAGGGGAATATTGGATACTGGCCTGAAATTATTAGGGTCAGCAGGGTGCATTGTCAGTTTTTTTTATGATGGGGATGACCCGACATATTTTTAGACAGTCAGGTATGGAACCTTGAGACAAAGAAGTGCTGATTATTGCTGTCCAGATGGGCAAGGCAAATTGGTTGGTGTCGTCATACATTTCAAGGGGAGAGGGTAATTGAAGTGGTTATTTTGTTTTATGGACGACAGAATTTTGGAGATGTTGTTGTCATATAAATTGAAGGTTGACGAGTGAGCTTAATTTTTGGGCACTGCCTGAAAGGAGTGTGTTGATTCATCAATTTGTGCACAGGTTGATAGTGGCGGGTTTCGGCTCATTTTCCAGTGAATTGACTTTGGCTGAGAAAAAAGATGAGAATTCTTCACAGTTTATTAGGGATGGCCAATTTATTCGATTTTTGTTTTACCATTTCAAAGAGTTTACAAGGACTATTTTCAGCGTTCTCCAGTTCCAATCTAAAGAATAATTTTTTTGATTTGAGAATGCTTTTGTTGTAAGCGTTTCTGGTTTTTCTTAGCAGTTTTAGCTGGGGGGACAAAGGGTGTTGTCTCCATTTACGTTCGGTTAGTCTCAGATTTCTCCTTTCCTCGTTTAGGGAACCGTTAAACCAAGGATTCTTGTCTTTAACTAGATTCTTCTCAGTTTTTTTTTTTTTTTTGAAACCGTTTATTACAATCTCAAATAGTTACAAGTATGGGCCTACAACCGTCTGGCCGGCCGCTAGAGTAGCAGTAGCATATGACATACATACAGAAAAATCTCTTGGCGGCGCAAAAAGGGTAAATCAGGAGATATCAGTAGTGCAGGCCACATAACTCCAAACCAACAATACGGTTTCCTTTTGTCAAAACACAACAACACAAAAACACCCACACCCGCAAGGCAACCCGCAATCCCAAGTAACAGCACGCGCTCCTTAAGTGGGGAACCCCAACCAATCGCCAAACTCTGAAGAGGGGAATGAGAACAGATCAGGGACTGGGGAACCACGTGCCCATGGCTGGGGGAGGGGGTCGGCTAGGGGGACGGAGCTGGTGAAGCAGCCGGCAGCAGCGGCGGCTCGCAAATACCCCCGCGATTCTTCTCAGTTTTAAAGGAGCTAATAAGTCGATTATACCTGACATCGTTGAGTTATAGTGCTCCGTTAGTTTGCTGACGTTTGTTAAATTATTAAATTAGAGGGTGGGGGAAGATCCTTCCCGCAACGTGCCAGTTTGTGAGTTGGATCCGGTTATTATACTCAAAACCCATGGCCCAAGTCGTCGTGAACAACCGCAAGTCAGTGGCATTTGAACTTAGCCGTGGCACGCGTCAAGGGTGTCCCTTATCACTGCTCCTCTTTGCCGTAGCACTGGAGCCATTGGCGGCGTGGATCCGCAGAGATCCAATGATCCGCGGTATGCGTTGGTCCTCAGACTGGGAAGATAGGATATCGTTATATGTAGACGATGTACTGCTGTATCTGACCTCCCCGAGGGCCTCGTTGATATGTCTATTAGACATCCTTGCAGTCTTTGGCAGGTACTCCGGATTTACCATAAACTAGTCTAAATCTGTGATTTATGTCTTGCAAGGAAAACCGCCAGTTCTCCCGAAAGGCTGCCTGAAACAGATTGCCACAGAGGGGTTTTGCTACCTCGGAATATTCATTACATTAAACGCTACACTCCGTTTCACTCACAATCTCATACCACCAATTCAGAGGTTGAAAGGTGATAAAAACCACTGGAAGTCCTTGCCTCTTTCTTTATTGGGTAAAGCTGTCCTTTTTAAAATGATGGCTCTGCCCCGTTTTCTCTATGCCCTCCAGAACTCAATGGATCCAGTTCCCAAATCATATTTTAAAGAGATAGAAACTCTACAAAGAACTCTTTTATGGGATGGCAAACCTCGGATTGCCCTAGCTAAGCTCACCCTCAACTGGTAAGATGGCAGCATCAGTATCCCAGACATTATGAAATATTATTGGGCGGTTCATCTGACCGCGATAAACCAGGGGATGTATGGTCGTCTGGACGATCCAGGATATGCCATGGAAAGATGGATCCTCCCAGGCGGGGACTATAGTAGAGCACTCTAATCTAAACCCTGTAAATACCCCCTTACAGGTCCGACCTCGCACTCTGTTCACGTATGGAATGAAGTGATGGGGTGGGTTGGGACCGCAGGCTCACACTGGCGACTCCCCTCTGGAACTCCGAAAGGCTGGGGAGCCTCTGGCAAACTAAAAGGTTCGATAAATGGGACCTTATTGGTATTTCCCAGATCAAAGACCTCTGGGTCAAGGGCGCGATCCTCCCTTTTGTCTCTCTTCAACAGCAATATAACCTGGCAGGCACTGAGTATTTTAGATATCTGCAGGTCCAACATGCACTCCAAACTCACCTAGCTAGTAAGTCCCCCCACCCACCCCCCGACGCATCCCCCCTCGAGGATGGAATACTGGACGGCCACCTTCCCGATCAGTCTGTTTCTCCGATCTACAAAAAACTGATAAACAATATGGAAGACCCACTCCAGTCCCTTTAGTAAAAATGGGTTAAGGGCGGCCTAGAACTGGATGACAAAGACTGGCAAGCAGTGGTCTCCTCCCCGAGGGAAGTGGCGGTCCCAGCAAGGTTACGTTTATTGCAGCTAAAGATTCTGCACAGAATTTACATCACGGGGCCAGGCTTGGTCCGTATGGGCAGATTGGATAGTGTAGAATGCAGACGTAGGTGTGGGGAGGTGGGTACGTTTATCCACATTATATGGGAATGTGTGCAAATACAATCGTACTGGCGGGTGTTGCATCAAACCCTCCGAGAGGTACTCGCAGTCGATTTGCAGCCCGAAGCACGCAGGTGCCTCCTAAACATTTGGGAGCCGACGGACCTTACCTCTTATGCTCAGCAATGGGTAACGCTGGCAGTAATGGTGGCTAAACGGAACATAGCACAAAATTGGGGGCTCACCAACCACCAACGCTAGGAAAATGGAAGGAAGATTTGGACTGGTGCACGTTCCGGGAAGAATCAGTCTATGTGGCCAGAGGGTGTCCCGGGAAATGGAGCACAGTATGGGGGCCCTGGAACTCATATGGAGGAAATATCTGCGCCCTGCCAGAGCCCCTGAATGAAGACGAGACTCTTGTAACCCCCTAATAGTCATGTTTGGTATATTGTGAATTGATTGTCTGTAACCCAGGTGAAAAAATTGGAAGATGGATTGTCTCTTGCTCATGTCGCAATGTGGTAGGTAATGTCGATTTGTTCAATAATAAAAAGATTTGAGAAAAAAAAAAATCATTGCCAGAGAACACATTCTAGGTGCATTATATTCTGAAGAGGAGTTTACTAGTGACGTATTAAAAGGACAGCAATCTAAATAGGAAGACGCCCTAAAGCAAAAACAACTGGCTAAAGATGCAGAATCTCCTATACATACTAGGAGGTTTAGTGATCCCTACAAAAATGTGAGAAAGTGGCTCTGTATATACAAGGGGTCTTCAAACTGTGGGGCGCAACCACCAGGGGGGCGTGGAGAGATGCAAAGGGGGTTGCGCATTCCCAAGCACACTTCTGCCGAGGCCCAAGGGATTCAGCCCCCCTCTTTCTCCATCCTGTGTCTCAGCCCGGGCTGCTGCAGTGCAACTCAAGCTGCTGGAGGCTCAGCTGGGCAGTGTCTGGAGTCTTATCTCCGGCACGCCTGTCCGAGTTTTTCACAGGTCTTTAAAGACCATTTGCATATTTGCATGCCTTTGTGTTACAAAGGCTTAGTGTCCCCCCCTTCCAGTACCCCCTGGGTCCTGACTCTGCCTATTCCTTACATTTGTATTTTAGATTTACTGCTGTAGTGTGAGAATGCATTTAATAAAAAGGAATATAAAGTAGGGTTGCCAAAAGAAAAATTCAAGCCATTTGTTATTTAAAGAGCCTACAAATACTTTCTCTTGACACCAAATAGACTTATAAATTAAAAAGTATGTATTCATTCGTTATGTGACTTTTCTGTCTTTGTTCTCTTTAATTATCAGTCATGGATCATTGCGGCAGCCCTAGAACACAATTAAAAGTGCTTTCTATTTATATTTGCTGTTCAAAGTATGCACAGATACGTGCTTAAAATACTGTTTTAGACGATTGCTTATTTTTGTACCAACTGGGCCATCAAAAAAATCTGCTGGCTACCCTAACCATAGGACTGGAAGTTTGTTGCAGGATCAGCACATTATTTATTTCCTCCACCCTCGATCCCAGATTGCTGCCATAATAGCAATAGTTTAACTTAGATCTTAAACCCTACGCTGCCTCCAATAACTTGCTGAGTTACTTCAAGTGCCTGGGAATAAACCCTGCATTCAGACAACTCACTCATCATTCTCGCCCTTCTCTTTCACGCTTACCCTGCACTCACAGCATTCACAATGCACTCACACTAATTACCATGCACTCACACCATTCACCTGCTCACCCTGCACTCACAGTGATCACTTTGCACTCACAATGCACTTGCGCTGTTCACCCTATACCTCACCCTGCAGTCACACAAGCACACTACTCACCCTGCACTCATGTGACACTTCACTCACCTGTCCCCCTCACTGCTCAATATGCAACTCACTCAAACAAGCCCATCAGTAATCATACATTCATTCGTCCCATTCTGAACTTGCATCCACACTCACATTCTCTCACCGTGCACTCACATGGGCACTCTTGTCACCCACACAGTGCAGAGGGTTAATGTGCCTGCTACAAAGAATATGTACCATGCCGATCACAGAAATGAGTGTGACTAAAGTATGAGTAGCGCTATAAAAAATGAAATGTTTGTCAGAAAGCTGCTATAGAGAGATGAAGTGCATTGTTGGTGAGTGGTAGTGAGGGAATTCATGGAGAAGAAGGAAACAGGGGTGGGGCACCAAAAAAGACTGTTGCACAGTGTGTAACCAGTGTTAGGGCCAGCCGTGGCTAGGAGTGTTAGCCCCCACCCCCCGAAGTTCTGGTCTAGTGGCTCCCCTGCTTCTCCCTATTATTATTATTTACATTTGTAGTGCGCTACTGTTACCAAAAGATGTCCTGCGGCTAATAACCATCTGCTGCCAGAAGGACAATGAGAAACACACAGAAGGAAAAGGAGAACCAGCCAAATGGGGTGACCTACAGAGCATAGAGCCAGGTTTTTATATCTTCCTAAAGGATAATAGATTCTTGGTGGAGCGAAGCAAAGGAGGGTGCAAGTTCCATAACTGCGCGGCCTGCACCAAAACAGCGCGACAGACAACTCATGCCTTCTTGAATTAGGGAACAAAAAGCAGATTGGCACAGGCCGAGAGGAGCATACGGGCCTGACCCGTATGCTTGGTGAGGAGCGATGAGAGAGGACAGCAAGGGAGTGAGAGAGTTAGATTGAAGAGGTCAGGGATGAGGAGAAATGTGAAGTGCCGAAGAGAAATGTGGCCACGCAAAAAGTGAGTGTGAGCCAAAGGTGAGGGCTTCTGTTAGAACAAAGGGTAGATGTGAAAGATGAATGGGGGGACTGGAGAGCTGTAAGATACAAATAGACAAAAGTTTGAATGGAGAGACGAGGTGAATGAGAAGTGCTGAGGGGCACGGGAGGTGACGGGGCCAGAGAGGCCATGAGATAAATGCGAGAGACTGTTCGAGATGAGGGCAGTGAAAAGACAGAATGGCAAGAGGCGATTAAAGGTGAAGTGAGAGGTTGAATGGGGAGAGTTCAGAAGTTGTAAAAAGGGGTGAAAGAAAATGGCCTGCAAAGTGAAAGAGGGATCCGGGTTTGGGAGAGGAGAGAGGGATGGAAGGGAGGGAGTGAGTGAGTGAGAAGAAAGCTGCATGGATAAACTGCCTAACTCTGCACAAAACCGCCAGGATTTTAAGGGACCCCTGCTTCTCCCGACCCGGGCCAGGTGAGCTTCTAATGTGGCAGCACGTATTCCTGCGGAGTGGAAGCCCCTTCACAAAGGTTGACTAGAAATCTTTCTGATGTTAATTGCTGTATTTTGGTTATAAACAGGTACTGATGGGGTGGAATCTTTCCTCTGTGTTACTGTGTGCAAAAAATGAATTTCATAATAATGAAGCAATGCTATCCCAAAATACGCTGCATCACATAACATCATTTACATTTTCTTCCCACACAATTTAGTCAAGCCTGTTGCATAATTTGGTCCTCACCTGCCTCATAATTCCAGTAGCCCTGCCTACAGGTTTAGACATTTTTGTCAGGAGGGGGTCCTTACACCTCAAAATGTTGACAAGGGGGTCTCGGCATCCAAAATTTTGAAGACCTCTGGTATATACTGTTCCCAAATAGGTACAGTGTGTACAGAGTCCACAGTCCCCAGAGGTTTGGCAGAGGTTACAGTTAGATATAACCTTACTCTCTAAAGTGGTAGCTTGGTCCAGCAGTAAGGCAGTATCAGAGGACAGTGTAAAGCATTTGTTGTACACACTCAGTCAGCAAATGGTCTCACACACTCAAGAACCGAACTCTAGGCCAATGGTTTATATAAAAAATATATGGTTGTTTTATTTTAGAACCAACAATAGGTATCAAAATATACTTTCTCAGAATGAGATGCTTTAGTTAAATACTTTGCAATAGGCAATTGACTTTTGCAGATAATAGTTACAGTTTTGTTGCAATAGGCAACACAATAATACATTGAGCTCAATGTGAATTTTAAGTTATTTGCAAGTGATTACTTTCAGGATTACTTTTCTAACTCCAGGACTGGATCCTAGTTTCAGTCCTGGGACAGTTCTTGGAAACAAGTGAGTAAATTCGTTTTAGTTACTGTTGTGATTTTTAAGCAATATTTTGCTATTTTAAAAGTTGACAAACTTTTGCTAATCAAATTACCAATGTTATCCTATGGAAGGGAATTCACTTAGCAGGTAAGTGGGGTTATGGTTACTTTTTCTAGGTCAGTGTTGGATCCTAGATCCAGCACTAGTGTACCACCTGTAAGCAGTTGAGAAACTGCGTTTAAGTTACACAGGCGATTTTTAAGGAATATTTATAAGTTTGCAAAATCGACACTTAGAAGAAATTTCATAGAAATACAGTCAATGGTTCCCTATGGAAGAAAATTTCAGAAGAAACCAGTCAATGATACCCTATGGAAGAAAGTGAGTTATCGGCTTTTGGTTAAGTACTCGACTGGCAGAGTTAAGGTTCTGGGCACAGACTCAGGGGTCTCCCAGGGTCAGGTTGGTACAGTTGTTACACCCTCAGCGGCACTGGGGTGGCCGGGTGCAGAGTGAGTTAGGCCCAATGTTATCCTATGGGAGGCAGGGGGGCCTTGGTTGGTGGCTGCTGACTAGCAGGCCACGCGGCTGTGGGAGCTGAGTTCCTGGTCACTTGCTCAGGGCAAATGGGGAAGTAGGTAGGAGTAAAAGTTGCACTGCCAGGGCCACTCGGGTGGCTGAGTGCAGGGTGCTTTTGAGCCTTCGGGCGCTCAATGGATTTCAATGGGAAAGCTCAAGGACGAACAAAGACTGCAAGCTCGAGGACGAAGATTCTTCGGGTGCCACCACCACTTCGAGAGGTAAGTTGGATAGTTGGAGGATAGGTAGGCACCCAGGAGTCGGGCACAGGGGGCCGCAGGGCACCGGGTGCAGGGGTGCCTTTTGATGTTGGGAAATCTTACCCTCTGTTGATCGCGGTTGGGGGGGTCCCTGGTTCTGAGGCTGCAGGCGTCGTCAGGAGCATTAAGGTGGGTCCTTGGGTGCTGGATTTGGGGTCACAGTCGCCGGGGGGACGTCCTCTGGGTCTTTGTCCACTCTGGCACAGGCCAGACTTGGCGGGTGCAGAGTGTGCAGGGTTCGCGGTTCCGGGCTGATGCCAGGGGTTAGAAACTTGCTTTGAGCAGAGCCACTGCTCATGGGAGTCCCAGATGCTCAGAGTCACAAGGTAGCCAGGTCCTTCGGGGTTTGTGAGGTTGCTGGCCACAGGAGGTGCCGGGATTTTAGCAGGAGCAGGTTCGAGGGTCGACAGGCCAGTAGGGCTGGGGCCAAAGCAGTTGGTGTCTTCCTCTTCTTAGCAGCTGCACGGCAGGTCTTCTTTCTTCTTGTTCTTCTTTGCTTTTTCGGAATCTGGAATCTAAGGAAGGAAGGTTCAGGGTGCCCCTAAATACTAGATTTAGGAGTGTTACAGGTAGGTAAAGGGCAGGGACCAATGGGTCCCTGCCCTGGGGTGGGTACACCCCCTATCCTGCCACTCTCCTGTGGGAGGGGACAGTAGCCTAGTCCGGATTGGGCAGGGCTTCCCATCTTCAAAATGGCAAGAGCCCAGAGATGTGCTTCACCTCGCCTCCCCCACCTGAGGTGTGGGGTTGGCAGAGGCCGGCACATCCCCTGTCCTTACTTGGGGTTTCCGGACAGTCTTCCCGCCAGAGTGGGCATCAGAACCGGTGGGGGCCAGTTGCTGAGTACAGCAAGTGGCCTGGAGAAGCTCACAAAGGCGGCATGCCTTTGAAGCTTCCCCCTTGCCCATCCTGGGTGAGGAGACCTAGCACCTCACCCAGGATGTGCATTGTTGCAGGCCCAGGAGAGCGGGAGCTCTCCACCCATGGGTCCAGCAACATGTCTGCTGTGTGGCAGCCTAGGCAGCCTCTCAGACAAGACGTGGATTGTAGGTTAGGTTTCAGGGGGCATCTCTAAGATGCCCTCTGTAGTGCTTTGTACATTAAATCCCACACTGGCATCAGTGCGGGTTTAATGTGCTGAGAAGTTTAATACCAAACTTTTCAGTCTCCAGTGTTGCCATCATGGTGCTGTGGAGTTCGTGTTTGACGAGCTCTCAGCACCATATACTCTTAAATGGCAGCACTGCACTTACAGTGCCCAGGAATGGACCTGGGTACTGTAGGGGCACAGGGCTCATGCTCCTGTGCCCACACCATTGGCATAGGGAACCCAGCTAGAGGGGTGGCTGATGTATGCCAGGGAAGTGTAAGTTGTGGGCATGGCACACAGGGATGTGTGCCACATCGACGCTTTGTTTTATTTTGTACCCAGACACTCAGCCTGCAAGGGCAGTGTGTTTGTATTAGGGTACAGGGCCTCTAAGGGTGGCACAATAGGTGCTGCAGCCCTTAGAGGCCTTCCATGGTCACAAGGCCCTGGGTACCTAGGGTACCAGTTACCAGGGGCTGACATGTGGCCAGGGTTTGCCAATTTGGGTTTTAGGTTTTAGGGAAGGAACATAGGCCCTGGGCACCTGATTGGCAGGAGTTCAGGGCACACTCAGTCGAAGTAAATTCAGCAATTCAGCAAAAAGTGGGGGCATACCATGCAAGAAAGATGGCACTTTCTCACAGTGACGTATTAAAAGCCCAGCAATTTAAATAGGTAGACGCCCTAAAGCAAAAACAACTGGCTAAAGGTGCAGAATCTCCTATACATACTAGGGGGTTTAGGGATCCCTACAATACCATTGCAGCAGCAGGTTATGGAATGTTTCCTTTCACACATGCTCATGGGACATCCTAGGAGCAAAAAGACTATCAAACTTCTAAGACTGTATTTTAGGTGGCCCACATTTCCTCAAGATGCTACACATTATGAACGGAAATTTCATACATGTGCACAAAGTAAGAGTTTACATCAGTCACCTGGCTGTTTATTAACTTCCATGGACTTTATTGTGGAATAACCTAAGACTAAACAGAGCTTCACAGTTATTTTAGTAGTAGTTGATATGTTAACAAAGATGTCCTATTTCATTCCCATGAAAGACTTACCTACATCCAAGGAGTTGTTCACAGTGTTTTTAAAGCGCATTGTGTCTTTACATGGTCTTCCATCTGTTATCATTTCAGACCAGGGTCCCCAGTTTGTGTCCAAATTTTGGAAAGGGTTGGTTGTCATGTTGCAGATCGATATCTGTCTATCATCTAGCTATCATCCCCAAACAGATGGTCAAACTGAGAGGGTGAACCAATGCCTTGAGCAGTATTTGCGGTGTCAACTATTGCACTCCTCCTCAGATTGGGACACCTTTTTATAGGCAGCTGAATTCACTTATAATAATGGCATGTATTCCTTCACTACTTTTTCTCCTTTCTATTGCAACTATGGCATTCATCCTCGTATTTTGCTTACACACCCTCCTCTCACTTCCACCATTCTGGCAGCTCAGGATCTAGTTGATCATATACATGACATACAGACGACAGCTCAGGTCAATTTATATAAGCCCAAAACGATGTACAAAAAGAATGTGGATCTTCATCACCGCCCTCAATCCTGGTTATTCTTTCGGGGATATGGTGTGGTTGTCCGCTTATAATATTACAGTGAAAGGCACACAGACATTCAATCCCCGTTTTATTGCCCCTTATAAAATCAGCAAGGTAGTCAACCCTGTCGCCATGAAGTTGGAAGTACCCCAAGAACTTGAAGATACACCCTTTTTTTCATGTTTCATTGTCCGATCCAGCCACCACCCATGTTGGTGGATGAAGAACCTGAATATGAGGTGGAGGCAATCTTGGACTCTAGAAAGGTATGACAGAGGTTGCAACACCTTGTTCATTGGAAAGGGTATGGGACTGAGGATCGTGCATGGGAATCTGCTGGTCACCTCCATGCCACTTGTTTATTGAGGCTTTTTCAATGACGGTACCCTCACAAACCTAAGCCTGTTGGAGGGGTACTTGGTGGGAGGGTGTACTGTCCGATTTGTTCTGCTCCTGGCCAGATCAGCAGCAGGGGCAGAGTTCTACTAGCATATTACTGGCTTTCTCGGATGGAAGAGTGTTTCGCCTTCTAGTCGACGTGTGTGTATTCTTCCGTCCTCGCACACTTACCTTTCCGTTTCTTAGCACTGATTATTGGTCTTCTCCCTATGGTGGCCAGAAAATCTAAAGTTCAGGTTCTGGTGATTTCAGAATTAGATTACTGCAACATACTTAACATTGGAGCCACCCAGGGCAGGATCTTGAAGTTGCAAAAATGCAGCAGTCCGCCTACTATTGAATCTCCAGAGACAGACCCCTTCGGCCACGGCCCTGGATAACTACATTGGCTGCTGCTTACAGAAAGAATATCTTTTAAGGCTATGTGCCTCTGCCAAAAAATGTTTAATAGCAGAGGTCCTTGATACCTCTCCAACTTGGTGAAGCCATATTCACCTGGTCGAAGCCTTAGATATTTCCATACTGTATTAGAGGTGATCCCCATTGCAAAGAGAGTCCACATGGGGGACTGCTCCTTTGGTTTTTGAGCTTCTAAGTTGTGGAATACCCTGCCTCTTTATTGGATACAGGAATCTGCAGAGGAAACTTTCAGGAAAAAGCTAGAAACCAGCTTGCTTAAGCGGAGCCAATCTGTTCTTATTGTTCTCTGTTTTCTGAGCCTTCCGTTTTCAGTATCTTTGGAAGAGTTTATTTTTCTACCTTTTTACTAGGTTGACCTTTTGATGGTTAGCTAGGTATTTCTGCTCCTGTTGAGAGCAACCCAAGCGTTGGGTTGCTCTCAACAGGAGCAACCCAACGCTTGGGAACTGAAGTAACTGGGCGCTTTAAAAATGGCTAACAAAATATAACATATAGAAGAAATATTCTGCTTCCAACGTAAAAATTTACCTCAAACACAGGATCAGGAGTAGCTCAATGGTTAATGACATGTCGCCGTGTTCCGGGGAAAAAGAAGATGGACATCATTGTATCTACTTGTACTCAAACACAACTACAACCTTCTTTAACTTAGACCACGGAGTTCCCTGTTTTTTATTATTGTCGTAGATTAACATTTTACCACTAAATATGGTCATCGGTCTTCGGAAAGGATTGAATTGTGCGGACAGATTATGTGATCTTTGTATGACCTCACCCCAAGACATTAATCAATTGTTATCTGTTTGTCCATTGTTGCACATTAACCGTTGTCACCTATTGAAACCATTGTTGATTAAATATAGGGTTTGTTCAGCGAACGAAGCATTGCACTTTATTCTTAATCCAGTGAATAAATTGGTGTGTTTACATTATTTTTTATTTTAAAGTCTCTTAAAATTGGACTGATCATGTTGTCTTTTACTATTAATAATGTGGATCTCATGGTAGATCTAAATCTTAACAAATGAATGGAAATAAATTAAAATTGCACCCTATGCTGAACCTGGGCCATGCGAAGAAACCCTTCCCTCAGCAAGACCACACTCCTCTTCACTTTAGCATCTATTAGGTTACCAGCCAACCAAACAACAACCTTAAAATCCTATTACACAATAATAGTTCCAAGCATGGAACTGCAAACATAAACAAACACAGAACCTTTTCCATTAACCAAGTCACAACAGTAACATTACCACAAATATAGTAAATTAACACGTTAGTGTCTCTGCATAGCCCCTATAGCTGCTCCAATTTGGGTGCAGCTGAAGACAGAAAATGTAGTCTAGCATTACACCGTATACAATAAGGCTTAACTGGCATAAATAAATACGTAAATACTGCCAAAGCATATATAAATATAAAACACAGGACTGAAGCAAATACTAAAACTGGGGACTATGAATACACAGAACAAATTGGCTCAGAACACAGGATAGAAGGGATTGAAAAATACATGAGCATACATGCCAGTGAACCAATCAACAAACGTTTATTGCACAATTATTTAAAATTACTGCATTCAATCAAAGGTTAGCATTATTATATTTAAAATAAAATTGAAGCCTTACTAGTCAGCTTTTTTTTCTAGAAGTCTTTTTGTTGAGATTTTTTGCAAAACAAAAATGACAAAGAACACAGCCTGCAAATGTATAGAGGAGCGCACAGCTTCAGTCATTCAATATAGCATTTGAAAAGACAGGCTCGCAGGAGACGAAATAAAATGTGCGAATAGATTAATCCGAAAGAAAAGTCCAGCAGGAGGGGCTCGGAGCGATGGATCAGCATGGCATAACACTGGCAACATATAGTCAGTGCCTGATACAACGAGTGGAATATACAGTTCAAAAATGGGGGTTGTCATAAAGCCTACGAAAAGTAATGTGAACAGGGAGGCCTAGGCATAGGTAGGCAATTGATGGAGACCTATGTAAAGGACGGCCTCCCTTGGGAGAATGATCACCACGGCCATGGGAAGTGTTAGTCAAACAATGGAAGTACCTTGAGTCTGGGCGGGGTAAAGCAGAGGTGTTCCAGTCCTGTCCCGTAATCTATCATGGGTTGCTAAGTATACGTTAATTTGTTGTCTGGATGGGCCACCCTTAGGGATAAAAGTTTAATGGTCATTATCTGCCAGAGGCGTGTGAACCACTGGGCTTATAGGTCTATCCATAACTTTTTGTTTTGCACCTTGAAGGAGCTGTATCAGGTGGACTCTAAGTCTCTCCCTAAATGGGCTCAAGAGGCAAAATGGTAGACTAAGGGCTGTAGGTTAGCAAGGTGTACCTTGACGGTTGCTACTATAAATGGAGACAGACTTTTAATCCAGGTAGCGAGGGCCTATTATAAGGCCGCAATAGGTAAGGCTAAACGAGAGACTGCATTGGCCAAATGGTAATCACTATTTCAGGCAGTTAAATCAAATGATCACCGCTCTTTCTGGAAGATCAGAGCTGCAGGGGCGCAGATCCTGATGCATCCTTTACCTATAACATAAAGGCTGCTGCATAGACTGACCACCAGGTCTATATGCCCGTGGGCAGGAGCCAAATATGTTGGTTATTTTGTCAGCCCCAGGAGTAGTTGTAAGTGCACCTGGTGAGGTGCCGCAAGTTCCAGCTATACCATGTCACAGTGGTGGCTCAACTGCATTATTAGACGCGATTGAGGAGGGCTGCCCAATTAGTGACAGTCGCCCTATCTCTGTTAGTGAAGTAGCCATTGTAATTGATTGGATCACCTCAGGGAAGACACCAGGGCTGGATTATGTTCCAGGAGGATTGTTTAAAGCGGAGAAACAGATCTAAAGTACTTACCCTGTCCTGTATTTTAATTGTATTATGGACGGGCTACCAATGCCCCGCACGTGGGTGGGGGCTGAGATCATCCCCATCAGTCAGGTCTCTACCATCCATCTATCGGCCCATTCGTCTAATAGATAGTTCACAGAAGCTCTTTAGCCGGATTCGGTTGACTTGATTGCAGGCTTGGATGAAGGATGTTGGCTTGTTGATGCTCTTACAAGCGGGGTTCAGGCCAGGGACTAGTACAAATGGGCAAATGCTTGAATTCAACTAATTCATTGGAAATATGTCACAGTGGGAGGCAGTCGACTATATGTTATCTTTGTTGACGTTCGTTCAACATTTGATCTTGTCCCAAAGGGAGGCCCTGTGGAAAGTTATGATTAACCTGGGTGCCCCAAGATATCTTGTAGATGTCATTAGTAGGTTACATAAGAACAATTATGCACAAGTCAGATGTGGAGCCCGCTGGGAAGCTGATGGGCGAAATATCTGTGACGCAGGGTGTCAGGCAAGGGTGTGTCCTTGCTCTAACCCTGTTTTTGTTATATATTAACTATTTGGTGGCACAGCTGGAGCTATGCAAGTATGATGCACTAGACCTGACCAATAGGAAGGTCCTGGCCCTCCTATTTGTGGACGACACCTTGCTGGTCTCTAAATCTCTGATGGCCATCCAAAAACTGTTGGACCACTTTTGTATCTTCTGCAGGCAGCGATTGCTTGAGATCAACCTGGATAAAACTAAATATATGGCCCTAAATCTCTGTTCCTCGACACGATCTCACCCTGGCCTTAATGGCATTCTCTTTGAGTGAGTTCATACATTTGATTACCTAGGGTATACTCTCAATGAACATTTTGGCTAGTCCTCCCAGATACAGAAATGTAAACTCAGACCTGAGTACTCTACAGGAGGTCTTTTAAGGGCTCTGCAGGGCTCCACCTTTCACCTGATAACCCAGGCCTTGCAAATCTATAACATACCAGCTCTGGGGGGTCTAGATGGTGGTGAACTCTGGGGGCATTAGAACACCTGTGTTATGGAACTGGTAGAGAATAATTTCTTCCGCTTCCTTACTTACTTACCTGCCAGTACTCCACTCATTCTGTTTTGGTTAGATTTAGGTCTTAGATCTATTGTACAAATAATCAGAATCAGACTCAGACCCCTCTTGTACTGGAGAAGGAACTGTTCCTCCACAGATTTAGGACGTTATCGATGGGTTTGTCTAAATTCTAGGGGTTCCGGTGCGGCCAAGATCTCTTGGCTGGGATTTATCAAACACAGTCTTGTAGAGATTGGGTGTGAGAACCATTGGGAGAATCATGAGTCTGCTCGGAGTGTACCAAAGACCATTCTTAAGGGGATTTATTGGAGACATATGGACGGTGGGCTCTATGGGTTGGGATGGTGGGCTTCCTGACCTCAGCATTTCTTGAGTTTAAGGAAGCTTACTCCATTGGAGAATATATTTATCTGATAGAGGCCACGCTTGCTAAATCAGTGTAAAACAAATTTCAGGAATGGTACCCTACCATTGTGTTCTTTTACTGCTAAACGGCATTGCCCCCTCCCACCGAAATTGATATGAGCTGTCCCTTTTGTCCTGATATAAAAGAATGTATTGACCATGTTCTTTTCTTTTGTCCATATAATTGTGCCCATCGGAGGAAGTAGGTTGTGCCGCTGTGTCCTAAACTAGGGGCCAGGGTCTATAGAACAGCCTCTAGGATCCTGAGATCCAAAACAGCGCAGCTGATCGTATTTTCTGTTTCCCGCTTTCTCTTGTATATGCGGAGAAGTAGACAGAAGGGACAGCCAAGTGTACCTGAAGATTCGGTTTTGGATTCCTTTTTTTTCTCATGCCTGTATTATTTACTGGGTTGTTATACCATGATCTATATGTGCTTTTTATTGTGAATCTGGGTTTTCTTCTCATTATGTATTGTTTTATACATCTAATACATGCTGTTATTTTGTATATATTTTAACTTTTTATTAAGATGTATTTAGCTGATGTTATTGAATTCTTTTCTATGCAAGTCTAAGGCGATTTTTTAAAACAAAACATTTGTATTAGCTAACATACAAGCATGTCAACCCCACATAGGTTATCCTTAATTGCCAAAAAGTGTCTCACATCATTTATACTCATTCCTTTATTTTAATCCATGCCATATTCATTAGCACAGTATCAAAACCTGATACGCCAGATGATTAATCACTGTACAGCACATTTTAACCAGTAACATTGGTGTAGAGGGAGAGGAGGGAGAAATTAAGGGCTGCAAACTACTTCTTATGGACAAAATCATTAAACTACCCAAACTACAGTTCTCTGTTCAGAGATTCTCATGCATCCAGATCTGTGACCTTCAGCCAATCAGGCAGGAATCAAGATCTTTAGTCCAGGTAAATGGATATTACTGTTGCATCTTAGGCCATGTGCGGTCTCATCGTAATAGGGGGTACGGAATTGACGACCTATGGTCGATCAGTTCTCACAAGAGACGGTCCACCCGACATCATAATAGGCCCCTAAGTTTCACACTTTCCTCAGATCCTCTATGAAAGAGGCAAAGGAGCAACCTCTGACATGAGCTCCATCACACTGTGTGAACATACATAGCTTCCCCTTGAAGGACACTCCCAGTTTTGCCAGATGCTGGACATATGTTGGGAACTCCATATTCAACAATTCCTTCATTGCTACTATGAGGGCCTATGTCTTTCTATGCAGTGATTAATTTATGGAAACGTAAGTGCCAGTGCCTAAAGCTCTGCTTAGAAGCCTGCGGCTACGCTATTGAATGTCAGTGCACTAAATACTTAGAGTGCAAAGCCTTGAATCCACCTCATGCTTCTTTAATCCGGATGTATGACGTAACAACGCGAGTCATTACAACGCGTGCAGTTACATCGCGGTCGTTACAACGACTGCGATGTTACTACGCTATGCCATTACAACGCAAGTCTTTACATCGACTTGCGCTAGATGGCGTGCTAACATTAGAAAAGCGTAATTTACTATTCCAACTCCAGTCCACTTAACAGTAGGGAAGGTGTTGGGATAGTAAACTACACTATTTGTAATGTTAGCACGCCATCTAGCGCAAGTTGATGTAAAGACTTGCGTTGTAATGGCATGCGTTGTAAATCCACTTGCGTTGTAAAAGTTTTGTTATAATGGTAGTGCGTTGTAAAAGTTGCGTTGTAAAGGTTGGTTACCCTTTAATCCACTACCAGAGGACTGCATGACCCTTTATCTCACTCTTGCTGGTTCCTGCTTTCTCCCTTTGTGACATTTTTTCAGTCTTTCTCTTCCTCTGTCTTACTGTTTTGTGTGTTTTTCCTTCCCTTGCTCTCTGTAAATGTCTGATGCAGAAAAATAAGTGCCGGTCTCCAAACATGTGTGCCGGTGGCCCCCACCGGCTCAAATTAAGCAATACTTCTAGGAGTCATCTGGAATACACCTGGAATCACTAGGATTTCCTGCTCCCCATTTATGAAGTGGGACTGTAGCAAAAGTATTACATTTTTTCCAGATTTTTCAGTAAGGCCATCCTGTGCCAACTCACTCTTTTAAACTCTCCAGACCTAATGGGGAAAGTCTGTGAGCTCAACAGTTTCAAACCCTGATCTCATAGTGCTCCACCTCCAAAATGTTATCCAGCAGCATTTGGAAATACACAAACTACTCATCACTGCCACTTGCAGCTATGACTACCTAAAACGTTAACATTTCCTGCCCCTGACTTGCTCTCAAGCATTACCACCTTCCCATCCAGGTGTCATAAGGCAACAACAGTACGCCCCTGGAATTCTCTATGTGAAGTCTGTTGGCACTTCATTGCAGAGTCACACAGTTTGACTCTAAGGTCAACACCTTCTTCTGCCTATGCTACTCTAAGTGTCATCAACTTCCTTTAAGGCTCTGTAGACACAACCTACCATCCTGGGCATCAATCATCCCATGCAGCCTTTCGAGGGATTCTCAAAATGTTACTAAAGTCACAGTTCTCCTCAAGACTCTCTCCAGTGCGGTCTTTCTTGAATCGCACTGCAAAGGGCCACTGCCTACGCTTGAAAAACTCCTCCTTCTCTCTTCGTTTATTTTTTTCTGTCAACTCCAGCACAAACAAGCATTGGAAAATGCATTAGGTTTCGTCTATGTGATTAATAAGAAGCTGTTTGTGCAGGCGAAACCTAAAAACAAAGATATCCGACTTGATATCCG
Source organism: Triturus cristatus (assembly GCF_964204655.1). NCBI lineage: Eukaryota > Metazoa > Chordata > Amphibia > Caudata > Salamandridae > Triturus > Triturus cristatus. The sequence goes on from NC_140580.1 coordinate 761,437,774, forward strand.
AGTTGACTGCAGGTACTCGGTTCAGTACCCGAGCAACATAAAACCTGAAGAGAAAATGCATGCAAGAGCAATTTCTATATTCAATTACAAAAATAACCAGTAGATGGCAGTGTTGTTCAATTCTTCCAATATGGGTAGAGAGTGACGTGAGATCTTCACATGGGCTCGTGCAGGCACACTAATGTAACTGCCAAAAACAAAGTCATAAAATCGAGTTTGAGAAGCTAAGCCTCCATAAAATGTAGAGTGAGATCAAATGAATTCTCCTCGGTGGCGTCATGATGAAAAGATTAGGAATGTAACACAGCTGTTTCAATGCGTGCAGCCAGCGAAAGTAAACAACAACAAAAAGTTCCACACAACAGCGGATGGACACAGTAATTCGGTGCGGGAACTGATAAGAGCCCTCTTTTAAGATATATTAAATACAAGAGATTTCACATGCATAGTGCAAGCCTGTGCAGGCGAAACACAAAAAGGCTTGGCGATTGTAGTGTCCTCCGACGTGGGGTAGCGGTATAGTCTACCCGCGTCGGAGGTGAGGGAAGAGCGCTGACGCATGACGTCATGCGCTGGATATAAATAAAGGGGCGTGGCCCGCAAACGGCAGTCGGGACCACGCTGGAAACCACATCGTGTGTCCGATTGAATTACTGCGCGATGCAGCGCGCTAGCCACGAGGTCTATGGCTTCTAGGCCATCACACTGGCGACGAGGGGCAGAAACGACCCCATGCTATGGTGCTGACAGCCATCTCCTCGTGCACCTCTGCTGTGCCCTCGACCCTGGCCCCTTGCTGTCTCGCCTGGGTGCAGCTCGCCTGCGATGTGCCCTAGGCAGGTTGGGAGACCCCACGCTGGGCCCATCTCCTCGGGGGTGTGCCTGCTGATGAGTGTGTGCCTCGCACGTGGCCGGTGGAGCCTACGGAGATACGCGCCCGGCGCCCTGGTGAGCGAAGGACCCCGCTGCGAGGCCTGACGCGGCCGGGACACTGAAGAGGCCCTGAGGGTGTCCATCCTGACCTCAGCCAGGCGGCTGTCGCTGTCCCAGGAAGGTAGGCGGCGCACGTGCTGCGGAGTGTGTCTGCGACTGCGCCAAGATGGCGTCGATTCCCGCCATTGAGCCGTTTGTGGTCGACGGCACTTCCTCCTCTCTTGCCCCACGATGGAGAGACTGGACCGATCGTCTCCAGATCTACTTCGAAGGGGGGGGCATAGCCCGAGAGCGGCGCAGGGCCCTACTTCTTCACCTGGGAGGCAAGGACATCCATCGCATTTACAAGACACTGGTGGAGGCGACACCTAAGACCTACCACACGCTTCTCAATGCCCTGAATGCGCACTTCGAGCCGATGGCGAACAGGGACTACGAACGGTTCATATTTCGCCAGGCCAAGCAGGAAGCAGAAGAATCGCTGGACGCATTCCATGGGCACCTGAAGGAACTGGCCAGCACGTGTGGTTTTCGCGACGAACAGGAGGAGATCCGAGGTCAGATTATTCAAGGATGCTTCTCGTCCAAACTCAGAGTCAACATTCTTCAGGAGGACGGCAAGCCCCTGGCGGACATCCTCACTCTGGGCCGGTCGAAAGAATTGTCGCAAGCCAGGGCGTCGCACATGGAGGCAGCGCTCCACCGCCCTGTCAAGACGGAGCAAGTCAATGCGGTGGACACGACCAACGTGGTAAGGCCCAAATCGCGCCAAAACGCAGGGAGGAAGCCGCAAGACAGGAAAAAGGGATGCGGATACTGCGGAGGCGGGCCCCATCGCCTGCAAGACTGCCCAGCAAGAGGGAAAAGATGCAGTGCATGCGGGTGGATGAACCATTTTGCGGCAGTCTGCCGGTCCACAAAGTCACGGAAGGAGGCAGCCCAGACGGTGGCAGAAGAGCAAGACGGAGAGGACATGGATGACGACGCAGGGGACTACCCGGTCCACTACGTGTTCGCGGTAGACCAACCACGACGGAAGAGACGACGACTCCCAAGGTGCAAAGTCAAGATCCACAACCAGGACGTGAGAGCCACCATAGACACGGGGGCGTCGATCGAGCTCATGGCGGCCAATGTGTATGAACAACTTAATCCCAGCCCCCCACTGAGCAAAGCAAGAATCAGAGTGTTTGCGTATGGGCAGAAGACACCAATCCCGCTCTTGGGTTGTTTCAAGACGGAGATATGCCACAACGACGTCAAGATACCCACCACAGTATACGTGACCCCTGAAGGGAATGGAATGCTGATCAGTGGGCAGTCAGCGGAAGAGCTGAGGCTGATATCGTTCGCCCTGGCGGTGCAGGAAGAAGAGTTAGAGGCTATCCTAGAGGAGTTCGAAGACGTCTTCAAGGGCATCGGATGCCTCAAAGGTAAAGAAGTATCCCTCCACATCGACCAGTCGGTCCAACCGGTGGCGCTGAGACACAGGCGCATTGCGTTCCATTTGCGCAAGAAGGTGGAGGACGAGCTAGAGGCACTGGAGAGACAGGGGATTATTGAGAAGGTCAGCGGACCCACCCCGTGGGTGTCCCCGATCGTAGTGGCGAGAAAACCGAAGCAGCCGGGGCAGGTCCGCATCTGCGTGGACATGCGCCTCCCCAACGCCGCAGTTAAGAGGGAGCGTCACCTAACTCCCACCATTGACGACATCCTGGGAGAACTGAACGGTGCCAGATGGTTTTCAAAGATGGACCTTAGGTCCGGATATCACCAACTGCCGCTGCACCCAGACTCTCGCTACGTCACTACCTTCTCGACACACGTCGGCCTCAGGCGGTACCGACGCCTCAACTTCGGAATCTCAAGCGCCGCGGAGGTGTTCCAAAACGCTATCCGAGAAGTCCTCAGCGGGCTGCCAGGGGTCCTGAACGTAAGCGATGATCTCCTGGTGTACGCCTCATCGATAGAAGACCACCACCGGAGGCTGCGAGGGGTCCTCCAGAGGATCAAAGAATCCGGACTGACCCTACATAGGGAGAAGTGCCAATTCCTAAAGAAGAAGATCAGTTTCTTTGGATACACATTCTCCGACCAAGGAGTCGCCCCGGACCCAGACAAGGTCAAAGATGTGCAGGACGCTCCAGCACCCTCCAACATCTCGGAAATAAGGAGTTACCTGGGGATGGTGAACTTCTGCGGCCGGTTTGTCCCGGACTTGTCAAACCTCACGAAGCCCCTCAGGGAACTGACAAAGTCCACCACCCCGTGGCAATGGGGACCAGAACAGGAGCAAGCCTTTAAGGACACCAAGGCGGCGTTGTCGGCTGATACCACCCTATCATACTTCAATCCGGCACGGCCCACCAATGTGGCAGTGGACGCCAGCCCATATGGGCTAGTGGCAGTGCTCGCGCAGCTGCAGGAGAATGGTGAGTGGGCCCCGATAGCCTATGCGAGCCGCTCTTTGACGGACACAGAACAGAGGTACTCGCAGATCGAGCGAGAAGCGATCGCCATCCATTGGGCCTGCCGACATTTTCACGTCTACGTGTACGGCAATCCATTCACCGTGTCCACGGACCACAAACCCCTCATCCCCCTGTTTCAGGGATCGGCATCAAAACCCCCGCCGCGGATCGAAAAGTGGATCCTTCAGCTACAGGAGTACGACTACACAGTAGAGTACAAGCCAGGCTCCTCGAACCCCGCGGACTATCTCTCAAGACATCCCAGAGTAGCCACTAAAGCGGAAGAAGAGGATGCTGAAGACACGGAAGAATATGTCCGGATGGTATCAGAGAGGTCCCGGCCATTGCCCATGAGCCTCGACACAATCGTAGCAGCCACCCAGGAGGACGAATGTCTGCAACTAGTCCTGACGGCCGTCCAGTCACATGACTGGCGCCCCATCCAGTCCTCCATGGCCAGACGAACGCTGCAAGCCAAGGCCATCCTGGAGTCGCTCACGCGGGTCAAGGATGAACTCTCGGTTGACACCAGCGGGTGTCTTCTTCGGGGCCCGCGACTGGTGATCCCATCCAGTCTGACCCAGCAAGCAGTAGACCTGGCACACCGGGGCCATCAAGGCATGGTGAAGACAAAGAGTCGGCTGAGAGCCAAGGTATGGTTCCCTGGGATGGACCCTATGGTGGAGCGAACGGTCCGAACATGCTCCTGGTGCCAGGCGTCAGGTCAGCCGGAGCATCCCCACCCAGTCATCACCGAGGAAAACCCGCAACGACCATGGGAGAAGGTGAGCGCAGATTTTGGGCACCTCCCAGATGGACGCTATGCCCTGGTGATCATCGACGACTACACAAAGTACCCGGAGGTCGAGGTGGTGGGAAGCCAGACCGCCGCGGAGGTCATCACAAAGTTCGAGAAGACCATCGCCACGCACGGAATATTTGAAGTGGTCAAGACGGACAACGGCCCACCGTTCCAAGGGCAAGAATTTGCGGACTATCTAAAGGAGTGGGGAATCCACCACCGGAAAGTGACCCCGCGCTGGCCTCAAGCCAATGGGGAAGCGGAAAGGTTCATGCGGACCCTCAACAAAGTGGTACGCATTGCGCACGCCGAAGGGTCGCCGCTCGAGAGGGCCATCTACAGCTTCCTGAGAGAATATCGGCTGATGCCTCATCTCACGACAGAGACAGCCCCGGGACCGGCGAGCATGGGCAGAATAGTGCGAGACACCATCCCGCATCACCAAAGCTGGATTCCGCCTCAGATCGACGCGGGAAAGGTCCTAGCCAATAGGACCCACACCAATGAACAGGCCAATGCTGACCGGGGAGCCCGGATGTCAACCATTCAAGTCAGAGACAGAGTCTATCTCAAGGACAGGTATCCTGGGAGCAAATTCCGGCTCCCTTTTGAACACAAACCTTGGACAGTAGTCCGCCGAACTGGAACTCTGATCACCGCGAGGCGAGGGACCGAGGAGGTCATCAGGAACATATCGTTCTTCAAAAGAGTGCACCCCGGGACCTCAGACCAGCGTCCGTCGGAACGCCAGGGCGACTGGCCGAGTCAGCCGCCAGCGGATGGAGGCTCAGAAGGGAGTCAGGGGCCCACCCAATCCGATCACGAGGATCACCCAGACCAGAGTGCGATGTCGCCGCCAGGAACACCCGGCGGGAGGTCGCCCAGCCCTCAGGAGCGGTCCCCAGGGGGCGCAGCCTCGCAAGGAGTGGTCCCGACAACACCATCAGTGCGGGGACAGCAGTCCGGATACAGCCTGAGAAGAAATCCGGCGCCGTCCTCCCAGCTGGCTGACTTCCTGGTGTGACGGACCTGGGACTGGAATTCCAGTGACTGGTAACAGATCTACAAGGTCAAAATGTTTATTTGTTTGTTTTTGATAAAGGTTAGAAGGAATGTAGTGTCCTCCGACGTGGGGTAGCGGTATAGTCTACCCGCGTCGGAGGTGAGGGAAGAGCGCTGACGCATGACGTCATGCGCTGGATATAAATAAAGGGGCGTGGCCCGCAAACGGCAGTCGGGACCACGCTGGAAACCACATCGTGTGTCCGAGTGAATTACTGCGCGATGCAGCGCGCTAGCCACGAGGTCTATGGCTTCTAGGCCATCACAGCGATATCAGTTAACAATGAACAACAACAGCCTGTGGACCCTCACCTAGTGGCTTGGAGAATTCACCTCCACCTTCTGCCGATAGCTGCTCTTCAGAGCAGGCTCGCCACCCCAGCCTTTATAGGCGTCACATTCCGCTTTCTGCATATCATGCTTTAGCATGGCAAACCTCCCCACCACCAGCATTGCAGCTGCTGTACCAAGCCACTCTACGTTCTGCACAGCACTGTAAACAGAAGTCACCTTCCTTTCCTGTTCCCAGCTACATCTGCGTGCATCACTGCTGGGTCTACCATGCGTCTCCAAAGAGGCGGAGGGCAGTTGCTTCGAACTGCCTCTCTTTAGATTGGAGTCTCCTTTTGGGTCGCGCTTTGAGCAGACAAGGGCTTATCCACTTCCTTTTCACACCATATCCAAGCCCTGAGAATTCTCTTGGGTTGTGCCAGTGTAAATCCTGTTTAGAGGACTTCGCAACGAGCCCCGAGATGAAGCAGCCTGCTTCGGCTTGAAAGTGGGATTTTATGAGCCATACTTATAGTGCTAAAAGTCAAACTAAAAGTCCTGCTGGGCAACATTATATACGTTATCAGCTACTCGTAATATGGATATATGAGTTTCAATAGAGGCCTGGTACCAACTAAAAGACAGGAAGAAAATGTTGTGCAGATAGATGAAGGACTGGAGCAGAGGCATTTGGAGAGGAGAAAAAGGACAGAAACGGGAGTTAGGCAGGGAACTTGATAACCGGTAAACAGCCATGGAGAGAAGACTGGAATGCGGAATCTCTTTCTGAGAAGACTGCAACACAAAATTAGGAAGTTAGGGAATGACTGGAAAAGAGTTACTCAACTCAAATGGATTAAACCTAATTCCCTTTGAACCTCCCTCCTTTCACCTATGGGGGATCTTTAAGTTTAAAACATCTGTTTAAAAAAACGTTGTCTGTGCTTTACACCATTTTTTATGTCACCAATTAAATATACTACTAATGTAGCAGCTTAGGTGATTGTAGTAGTAGAGCAACATCGAATAGTCTTTGTTCTCCCCCCCCAAAAAAAAAATAATCAATTTCCCTTTGCCAAACAAAAGCATATTTCCTTTATTTTATGATTTTAATAGGTGAATACCAGGCCCCAGTGAGCTTCAGAGAGTTAAACATATGAATTCATGCAAGACAGATTTTCAAGGAGTTTTTATTTCAATAAGGTGCATAGGTGAAATGTTAAGGAACACAGGTGGTGTACAGTGAAATTAAGGATATTTACAACTGCAGACAGAATATATCAATGTTGGTTAGGTTCTTCAGCACCTACAAGGTGCATTAATGTGTCATTATGGCAAAAAAGTGCTCTCACGATGTAATACAACATCATGACACACTTGTGCAGGGATGGGTGAAAGCGTTTTTTTTTACACTTTATATGATTTGTCTAATCCTATGGGGGACTCACACAGTGTATGAGTACATCTGAAACAGCACTATCTCAGTGGATGGGGACTATTCACAATGCAAGACGTAGGGCAGGCCTGCTGAAATTATGAGATTGCGCAGACACTGCGCTTTTCGCATAATTATAAATTTGCCGCATTTGCCACATAATCCATCATCTGCTGCATAATCTGCAAATTTTAGTTTAAAAAAATTATTTGTAGCTCAAACATTTCAAAAGTTACTAACAGCACAGCAACACTTGTTGTCGCTCAGTGTAAGGCCCTTTGCAAAGGTTGACTGGTCACCTTTGAATGAATGAATGAATGAATGAATGAATACACACTTGTATAGCGCATGGCTACCCGAGGGCATCCCAGCACTTCATGTGGCGCCTCAGTCAACAAAGCACAAATCAAGAGAAAAGGAAGGTTTCAAGCTGTTTCCTGAAACTAAAGTAGTTAGGTTCCAGGCGAATATGCTCAGGAATTCGGTTCCATAACTTGGCTGCGTTGTATGAAAACCGCCGGCCTCCTGTACGAACTCGCTTAATCATGGGCACTATGAGTAAGCGTTTATGGTTGGATCTCAACATCCTATTGGGGAGAGTTGAACCATAGACTGGATATCTTGCTTATTGCTATATTTGCGTGTTAAACTGGTACTTGTGAGGTGCAACATAAGTCCCGATAGTGTTAACAAGTAAAAATGACAAAATAATGGAGTAAAACAGTTATCACAAAATGTGGCACATTACGCTGTATAATTTGCTTTTTCTTGCTGCATAATTTACTCAACCGTGCCACATAATTTAGCCCTCCCCTACTGCAAAATTCTAGTGACACTGATATAGGGTTCTCCAGAGCCTTAAGTGATGAAAAAACTGGGAGGAGGGGTCTCGCAAAGGGGCATGGCCAATGTAATTAAGGGTGTGGTTCAAAAGTCTGTGCTTAGCAGAGTGTGCCCCCTCGACTGGTATTTTGCTGCTTCTGTCATTTCATCCAGATATATAATACAAGTAACGTTACACCTACAACAAGTCAGAACTATTGGCTTTGTCAATGGTTGTTAGTTGTATAAGATAAATAAGCAATAAATATGGCTTTGTCGTGTATAATATTGAAAATGCTTCAGTTCTGAAACGATGAAACTGTGAAAGAACCATAACGATTCTCTTTGAAGTTACATCAGAGGCAGAGAAGGGTGGTATTGCTGCACAGTTTTTAAAAAAATCACCCTGACGTTGAGGGGAAAAAATGGAGAGCCCAATAGGGACCCTTCTCAGCACCTGCTATTTAGAACTGCTTGTGCTGAGCACCTGCACGACCCGTTCCACTTAAAGCCCTGGGGTTCTCTTTGATAGGATCCAGTTAGGAAGGTATGAGCAGAATCAGACCCATATTTCGCCTTCAGTGCTAAACCCCTGGGAAATACCTGAATATGGTAAAATACAAGTGTAGGGACATTTTAACTACAAGCTTGAGTGTGTGTCTGCAGACCAGGTCTCAGGTTTGTACTTAATCTAGTAGTTGCATTTATATAGGGCTTCAAGTTGAAGCTAGCATCAGAGAGAATGCCTCGCGTGTTGCCCACAAAGAAATCCCAAGCAGGACATCACATTCAAACACATAACCATCAGACTGAAGGACGTCTAGCTGCCATCTTCAAAGAATCGCTATCAGGTGCAGCTTTAGTGCTGGTGACGCCCATAACGATAATCCTTGCTGGCACCCCTCAATGACCTCCTTCTTCACTGATTCCCTCACTACCACCCTCCAATAGCACTTCTCATCTCTCCATAGCACCTCTCTCATGTGTTTCATTTGTTTTATGGTGCTACTCATACCAGTGTAGGGTGTTAGAGCACTTTACATTACATACACATTATAAAGAGACAATGAATCATATGTGTGTAAATAAGTGTCTACAAGGTGTTACATAAGACAATAAGAACTACAAAGTATAGGAGTCACATGTTATCCATACTGGCAGGCATTTAATTTTAAGAGTGCTTGATCGGGACGAGGCACAAACTCAGGATTTAAAACTAACACAGTGGTTGGGGGTTGGATTTACTAATAAAAACGTATTTTTCCCAAACAATCCCATGTTAGCAACATAAGGATAATGAACGATTGGGGGAAAACATGACATTCCAACCTAAACTTTGCATTTGCATCCCACTCTTTGATGCTCTTTGTACTATATCAGTATTGTAACTTATCTACTGTAAGTAACGAAAGGATCTCTGTGACAAAAGCAGTAACACACTGAACTATCTATATAGACTGCAATTCATTGTTAGATATGGCATATGTTCTTTGCAGCAGTCATATTGACCCTCTGTGGTACTTTATTACGAGTCAAAACTGTCATTATAAAAACTCCGGTCTCTCTCCAACAGGTACATTAATCGCCAGTTATCTTGACATTTTTATTGTTGTATGAAAATTGCTGGAAACACAAGGGACTCTGCGTCAGGTGCTTTTAAATCCAAAAGATATTTCAAAACACAGCACCCCTGAGCTCGGTCCCTGGTGCAGTGGCACCGGTCGCACCACCCTAAAGCTGGCACTGATCGTTATAAACCATAAACATTGATGACAAACTCTTGACAGACTGTGAATCTCTGATGGTCTGCTGCATCTGCACATCCCCTCTTAACTTCTCATGTGATTGACAATTATTTTTATAAACAACTGCTGGCAACGAAGGCCTTTCAGGATACAATTTTGGACCTCTCACTGAACAATACCAACATCTTCACCATTGGTGACTTGATCATCTCATTTAATAAACATTCCCTTCTTTGGCAAAGAACCTTTACAGTAAAAATGGCAGCTCTCAACTTCTCTCAGCTAGTGATTAGGCCTGCACCGAGTTCCGACCCAAAAACTCTGCCATGCTACGCGGAGTTCCGCAAGCGGGGGAGGCGTTAGGTCACGCGTTTGCGCTGTTTTTTAGTGCCGGGTGTTTGTCCCGTGCAAGAAAATCAGTGCGAATGGCACCATGTGCAGCATAAGAGAGCGCTGCTTCATACCTTAACATTGGCGAGCATGAGCGTGGAAAAAAACTCTGCTACGCGGAGAGTAGTTTTTTGGAACTATGCACGCTACGTGGAGTGTGAAAAACTGCAAACTGCGAGCGGAGTGGAATTTTATGCCCAGGCCTACTAGTCACTGAGTCCACACACAAACAGTGGGCCACACTTTTAATTCAATCTTCACCCTGCCCAGACTCATCATAATCTTGGGGAATAACCCTAATTTCTGGATCAACCACTAGCCAATGTTCTTAAACATAAACCTTACCTCACGACCAAATACTACCATAACACTGACATCATCCACCTACAGGCATGAAACACTTCCACCCTCCTGGACCTCGACTTTCCCCTTACAGAACTCTCAACATGTGACCAATTAACGAATGTCACCAATCTGCACAACTGGCTCTCCAAAGCCTTTGACAAACTCACACACACAAAACGACGACCTTGAGTAAATGAAGGAAATAAGAAGATCAAATCCCACGGTACAGAACTCCAGTGCCTCTTGGCCAGGACTGCGCTATTAAGTACCAAATACCACCTGGTGAGGATTCTGAGTATATGTTTCATGGATTCCTTCGTACCGTTCTGGAGATATGGGATGGAGAGGGGGAATCAGTACTGAGGAACAGGCCCTGGGGAATGGTTAAGAGACAATGGGGCATATGTATCAAGCCCTTTTCCTGTTCGCAAACGGGCCGATTCTCAGAATCGGCGCCTTTGCGAACGAGAAAAGGCCTTTTGGGATGTATCATCCCAAAAGGGCATCGAAAATTAGAGAATCGCAAAATTTGCGATTCTCTATCTTGTGATTGCATTTAAGGAATCGCAAATTGCGATTCCGTAAATGCGATGTAGAAAGCACCTAAGTTGTGCGAATTTGACATAAGAAATCGCAAATTACCACCAACTGACAGTTGGTGGTAATTTGCGAATTCTTTGAAAAAAGCACTTTTTTGCTTTTTTCAAAGTGCCATGTGGCACACATACATGCCCTTAGGGCATGTATGTGCACAACATGTGTACACATGCTCATTTCAGGGGTGCATCAGGGTGTCCTTATGACACCCTTGCAACCTTGAAATCGCATTCTCAATTTGCGATTCTCTAACTGGTAATCGCAAATTGAGAATGTCTTACTATGGGCATCTACACCCATAGGAATGAATGGGAAGGTATGCCTTAATTGCGAATCGCGATTTGCGATTCGCAATTAAGGAATATTAAGGAATCGCAATTATTATTGCGATTCCTACATACATAGCATTTTGCGATTCCTTAATAGCAATTCACAAAAAATCGCTATTCAGGAATCGCAAAAGGGCTTGTTCATACATATGCCCCTGTATTCCTTGGAACGCATTAATGATCTGAATATTGAGATTATGTAGCAAAATTATTGTACCGCATTAGGATATTGTTACTATGGTTTTGATTTTAGTTTACATTCTTTTGATATGTGATGATATCTGCTTTGCTGAGTGCAATGAATGTGCCCTTTCTCATGCCCCACTGTGGGGTGTAATGTTTAACTGAAACTTAATAAAAAGAATGTATAAATAAAAATCAAATACCAAATACCACATACATATAAATCACAAGTGGACTGCACTCCGCCTCGTCTCCCGCGGCATTTGCTCTTATGGTTTGGTATCTCCCCAGTGACAAGCCATTTTTTGTTCTCTCTGGAGAGCCCCCAGCCACACATTGTGTCAATACTTTGGGCTCTGGCAGTGAACACATTACTCTGTTCAGACCCAGCTCTCTCTTTGCTATCATGCTCTTATCTGTGTCATGTTGTTTACTTGGTGACCTCTCCAAGCCTCACAGTGGAGACACGGCTGAGCTCTGGCAGCTGTGTGGTTCTCGTGTTCAGTTTCCAAGATCCCAGACATCTTTTCCTCGACGTGAAGTGTCACCCAGCTGGCCTTCTCTTTCTGTCTCACCCCACAGCTGGTTACCATGAAGACAAGGTGCTTGTTTATTCCCGGCTAAGCAATGAATGTTGCACTGCATTCATGACTAGGTTCTGGTTCTGACTTGGCAGCAACGAGAAATTCTAAACTAGTGCAAGTCCGTGGCGTTTCAAATGTTTCTCCCTGCTGCTGCCAGGTGGAACACATTTCACATAGGACTTGGGCAGAGTGTCTCAACAGGAATATGGGGGGGGGGGGGGGACTCAGAGGTGCAAACAGGTCCAGGCAAGGGGGAGTCACGGCTGAGTAGGAATGCAGTGGGGAATGACTGAGCAATTTTCAACCTGGCCTGGTCACTTGAACTGCTCTCATCTCATTTTACCAAGCAATGGAGAGCAGTGACGTAGCAAGGATACCATAGGTCCTGGTGCAAGCTAGGAAAATTAAGCCTTTGAATCCTGTTGGGGTAGTAAAATATAGCACTTATCTGGGTTCATTTGGGAGAAGGCTCTGGGTCTTGTGCCACTGCATCTGCTGTGCTAATGGTAGGTAAGCATCTCATGGTGATAGGCTATTGTCCCGTGATACAAGGAGGCCCCAACTGGTGTAAGATCTCGCAATGGAGGAAGACATAGGAATTTCAGAAATTAACCAAAGTTTCTAGAAGTATGCTTTGAAACATGGATTTAGGCCCAGATCTCTGTACTGGGGTGAATGTATGACATAGTTCTACATTCTGTCCATCAACTGTTGTTTTTGCATTTGTCACCCCGAGTGGGACAGGTATGCCTAGACGTGGGTCCCGTGCTCTCCATGCCACTGGAATCAAGCTATCTTGGCTGAAGAGGAGTGAAACCCCAAAACCAGTCCTAGGAGGCTTGTTTCCAGTCCAGGGAGGACCTGGCTTGGCAGTCTGGGCTGGACAGTTTGGGCTGGACTGTTCCCACGAGGCAAAGGGTCAAGACTGATTTGCATATGGCTGGGTTCAAACTGGAATGGCATGATGAGCAAAAAAACGATGGCTCTGTACTGGGGTGAATGTAAGCAGGGGCGGCTGGTGACATTTGAAAGTGGTGGGGCGCAAACTTTGTGTCGGAGTGCACCGTGGCGAGCGAGTGGGTAAACAGTGCATTTTCAAGCAATTTTGAGAAGCAAGAAGGTTAATGAAGCAATTGTGAAAGTGCAGTTATGACATTAATAGACTAGACAACCACACTGCCAAAAGCATACTGTTGAGCAACTCTGGTACAAGGGACCAACCGACTCGCAGCAAATCTGGCTCTCATTCAAAACTGGCACTCCCAGGGGGCTGCAAATGTGAAGCACGCATCACTTGCACAATTTCCCTCCCCCACCCCGTCAGTCCCCCAGACCTTCAGCAACCAGAATAACCCCCACCCCCCAAAGTGCATTTCCACCTCCACCATTAAACACCACCAAGAGCAATGCAAAGGTCTCAGCGCATGCTCACGTCTGTCAGACACCAGTGGCATTCACGCTGCCGCCATTTACTTTGCACAGTCAATCTAGTGACGTACATGTGCGAATGTGTCTACTGCTAACACAGGCACACCACAAACTGACATGTACCCATACCCTGAAGAAATGTCTGCTTTACTTATTGCTGGCCTTGTTGCTTCACTATAAAACCTACACGTCTCTTAACATTCGAAAAATCCACATTACTAATTACGGACCAAAACAATTTCAAAGCTAAAAATAAAATCACATTTTTGCAGTCGTATATTATCACGATTTTTCGCAATTTTACTAAGGAACACACCCTTTTAAAAAACCGTAAAACGTGTGAGTCAGAGGGCAAACATTTTATACACATGGGAATATTCATCTGCTTAATGCAAGCCTGTCCTACATACACACCAACCCCTGCACAGACCCTCCAAAGATGTGTGGAGGGGGTCTCGGTTACTTAATCGTGGGCCTGTTGTTGCGAACAATAAAGTTATTCCATTTGTTATTTATGATTGGCGAGCCCCCGAGCAACCTGTAAGATTATGCCTCCTGTAAAACCGAAACTTTGCCAGCAGCAAGCACATGCGATAACACCTGTGATCCAAAACCAAACTATAAAAAAGCATTTGCAATGCAATAGGTCTCGCAGTTACGCGAGTTTCAGCTATTGACATTGTAAATAACAATGCCTTTTATTTATGTTTTTAAAACAAAAACAAAAATAACAGGCATTATTATTTGCAATGTGAATATCTCGCGTAAATGCGAGACTTATTGTATTGCAAATGCTTGTTTTTAAATAGCGCTTCATACCACACTTCTACACTTTCCAAGCAATGTAAATTCCCAATGTAATGGTTGGTAGACAATTTACCAACCACAAGAGGATGGAAAGCGGAGTCTGCCTTGCTAGGGATGTATACACGTATCTTTCAGGCCCCTGCTGAAGTCTACGGAGAGAATTATCTCTCGGGACACCGATTCACCAAAATACCAAGGGCCGCAGAAGGGAAATCTCACACCTTCTAACTTGGGTTTGCATCACAATATGTGCCCAGCAGCCCGCTATTTCCTGCTGGGGGGGGAGTCAGGGGAAGGGCATCGAGTGCAAACAACCGAAAGTAAACAGGGCTCACAGAGGCTGCTTCCTTACTCTACTTGGTGCTCAATTGCTGTGGCAACGCCAGAAATGAAAGTGAATTTTGCTTCCCCACAGATTACAGTCAAGCCACGGCCCACGTGCTCTGAGATCCATTGTTCGCCTCTGAATATTTCAGCTGGTGCCTAAGCTTCAGTGCATATAAATCCCTTCCTCACGAAAAGTTTCTCTTTCCGATGGGGTTTGCTATCTGTTTTCAAGTTGAAACTAAACATGATTTCATTGTCGCTTGGCGGTCTGGTATTTTCTTTCAGTCAGACACGGCAAGCTTCAATAACCCTACCTGTGTGACGAGTTCTATTGGATAGCCACGCTACCCCACTGAGAACTTGTGAAAATATTAACACGCTTCGAAATCGCATATTTTTGTAATGATTCCTTTTTATTAGATAACCATGCTAATGTCGAAAGAAACGGCGGTAAGATATCAGATTTCTCAGAGCTGTGTTTTCACTTAAGAGACTTTGAGACGCAGATAGCGCTTTCACATTAATAACTTTACAGGGTTGAGATTCGCGGAGGAGTCTATAAATCGATTCGCAATAACATCTCCATTAAAATGAATCGAAGATAAGAAACATACTTTAAAGACCATAAAACGGGCCGTCAAGAGTTGTAAAAAATGCAGGCAGAAGCAGTCGCGGCTCGCGGGGGGGGGGGGGGGGTTGGGGTCGCGCACGGGGGGGGGAAATGAAATATTTTTAATAAAAAAAAAAAAAACTTACCTCACAGCCGGTCCCGTCCACGCCACCTCGCTCTCAGACCTCTGATCCCTTGGGCGCCTTCACTAGTGACGGTACTGGAGGAGGGGCCTGCCAACCCCTCTCAGCCAATCATGGCGCTGCCAGCAGCGCCAGGATTGGCTGACGGCACAGCTTACGCTACGCCCGCCGCCTGCCCATTAGGAGACCGAGGGGCTCCTAATGGGCATGCGCAAGGCAGTAAAATCACAAGTACGCATGACTGGGCACGGAGTAAAAAATTAATCTCCATGCCCACTCATGCGCACTTGTGCTGCCTTTCCCTAGCTTGTGACAATGCATGTCAGTCAACATGACGCCGGACCGCCCACGGTCCGACGTCATGCTGACTGACATGCATTGTCAGTTAGTTCTCCCCCACCCTCGGCCTCGGCGTCTCTGAACTTGCGGGCGCGGCGTCTCTGAACTTTGAACTTGCGGGCGCGGGCGGGGGGGCTACGCCCCAACGCCCCAATGGACCATCCGCGCCTGAATGTAAGATATTGTTCTGCATTCTGTCCATCAACTGTTGTTTTTGCATTTGTCACCCCGAGTGGGACGGGTATACCCAGACGTGGGTCCCGTGCTCTCCATGCCACTGGAATCAAGCTATCCTGGCTGAAGAGGAGTGAAACCCCGAAACCAGTCCTAGGAGGCTTGTTTCCAGTCCAGGGAGGACCTGGCTTGGCAGTTTGGAGTGGACTGTTCCCACGAGGCAAAGGGTCAAGACTGATTTGCATATGGCTGGGTTCAAACTGGAATGGCATGGTGAGCAAAAAAACGATGGCTCTGTACTGGGGTGAATGTATGATATTGTTCTGCATTCTGTCCATCAACTGTTGTTTAGGTCTCGCCTGAGCCAGCGCTTTAGCGCTGCCCTGGCGAGAGCTTTAGAAAACGGGGATTTGGAAGTGCAAACTAGTGCTTTTCAGGCCTCCAAATACAATGCATGTGCGCCGGGAGCGCGCACCATTTGTCAGCCTGCCCGATCACTTTCGCGGCCGCTTTGATGTTCTCAGTGAGCCGCGCGGCCACTGAGAACATCAAAGCGGCCGCGAAAGTGATCACCATTTGCCACCCCCTCCCTTATCCCACTTCCTGCTTGTTAGTCCTTAGGGACAAGGAGGGTCGCAACTCTGATACATGAAACTTCAGTTTAAAGAAATGCTGGCATTCCCAGAATCCTTCTGTGTTTTCCTGCTTCCATCGGTCTAGAAGGATTTAGTTACAGAAACCACTGTTGCTCTTTGTCCCAGGCTACCAGCGTCGTAAAAGAACGTGGAAGTTCTGACGTAGATGTTATGGCTGCTTTAGGGCGTAAACTAGTTAATCACTGATATTGGTTTTCCATTGATGCTCTGGGATGGCAAGGTTTCATTGTTACGTGGACTACTTCCGAGTCTCTACCGTGCTGCTTGAGGTCCCTAACATGTCCATCAGCATCGCATGCAGCGTGTTCCTCGGCAGCAGGTCTTGCACAGGCTCACGTGTGATGTTACATTGTAGTGTACGGAACCACAGAAAAACAATTTGATGACAAAAGTCACCATCAATCGGCTTCATCTATGTTCTCAACTAGTCTTGGTGCTTCTTCTTGTTTTCTTTACTAAGTCCTTCGTGTTTATTTTGTGCCACATTGTATTTACTTTTCTTTTCTTCGCCTTTCTTGTCTCGACACACAACAGTTCCGTATTCTGTTCCCTTTCCCATATGCACGCGCTGGTCGCGCTCTGCCTGTGGTTGTTATATAGCAAACTCATGCCCTGCAGCACTGTTTACTGTCTGCGGGAAACATTCCTTTTCTAAACTATCACACCATCTATTGTGTGTTCTCAATTAGCCGCTAAAACACGCTTCTTTTGGTTTCTATACCTCAAGCTGCGCCTTTACCCCTCCCTTACAGCTTCAATGACCATTACAAACAGCAAACAGCCAGACTAAAAGGCGCCTTTAGCGCATCTACCAGTTACATTTCCTGTTTTCCACAAAACTTGTGAAACGTTTTAACATCCGTGCTAAAACAATACAACAAATAATCTCACAATGCATTTTACTGTAGCAACAGCTATTTTATACTAGTCACAAAGCTAGAATTACCATTTTGTCAGTGGACATTACCCTGCACAGCAGCACTAGCCTTATGCTAATACGTTAATGCACCTTTCATTTTGCCTTTAAATACTAATTATTTCATCCACCCTTTGCACAAGCTACACACGTTTTTCAGAACTTTCCACACTAATTCCCAGGAACATTTATAACACATACTACTCAAAAGACAGTTCGCCCATTGCTTCCATACTCGCCTCCCCCTCCCAGCCTCCAGCCTAGCCGTCCCCGTCCCTCTGCCCCGCACTCAGTCCTGCCACCTAATATCATGTTCTTGCCTCATCTTGACTTTCATTTGCTCCGCACTATGTCCTAACAGTTATTCTCAGATTTATAACTTTGTGCCTGTCCCTCTGCCCCGCACTCTACCCTAACACTTATCCTCATGTTAAAAACTCGCCGGACTTATCCCTCTGCCTCACACTTTAGGTCGCAGGATAATCATATGCACGCATTCCACCTTTGATTTCGCCTGATGCCCCGCACTCTATCCTGCCACCTATCCTTGAGTTATTGCCTTACCGTGCCTTTTACTTTGCCCCTTGTACTGTCCTCCTACCTAGACTCATATTCTTGCTTCACCTTGACTTTCACTCTGCCCCGCACTCTGTCCTGTCACTTAGCTTCATGCTTTTCACTCCTTGTGCCTGTCCCTCTGCTCTGCACTCTGTCCTCACAGTTAGCCTCATTTTCTTCAGTCACTGTGCTTGTCCCTCTGCCTTGCACTCTGTCTTGCCACCTACCCTTATATTATTGCCTCGCCCTGCCTTTTACTTTGCCCTGCGCTCTGTTCTCCTACCTATACTCATGTTCTTGCTTTGCCCTGCACTTTCTGCTTGTCCCTCTGCCCTGCACTCTCTCCTGCCACCTAAACATATGCATGCGCTCCACCTTTGCCTGCACAGGATTGTTCACTCCCTTTTTTTCTTTATTAAGTCCTTCGTGTTCACTTTTTTGCCACATAGTATTTACTTTTCTTTTCTTCGCTTTTCTTGTCTCGACACACAACAGTACCGTATTCTGTTCCCTTTCACCTGCACTCTCTCCTGCCACTGTTTATATGCTATGACAAAAGGTCTAATAAACAATATTGAACAACGACAATTGACCTGCATAAGTTCATGTACTAAATACCAACTAACTCAAAACAACACCAATAAACAACACAAATATACTAATCCAATAACTCTAACTCAACCTAATGCGAGACCTGTTGCATTGCAAATGCTTGTTTTGCATTTGTCACGACGGGTGGGTCCCGTGCTCTCCATGCCACTGGACTCAGTTCGGGCTGGACTGTTCCCATGAGGCACAGGGTCAAGACTGATTTGCATATGGCTGGATTTCAAACTGGAATGGCATGGTGAGCAAACAAAACGATGGATTTAGGCCCAGATCTCTGTACTGGGGTGAATGTATGACATTGTTCTGCATTCTGTCCATCAACTGTTGTTTTTGCATTTGTCACCCCGAGTGGGACGGGTATGCCCAGACATGGGTCCCGTGCTCTCGATGCCACTGGAATCAAGCTATCCTGGCTGAAGAGGGGTGAAACCCCGAAACCGGTTCTAGGATGCTTGTTTCCAGTCCAGGGTGGACCTGGCTTGGCAGTTCGGGCTGGACTGTTCCCATGAGGCACAGGGTCAAGACTTATATGCATATGGCTGGGTTCAAACTGTAATGGCATGGTGAGCAAAAAAACGATGGATTTAGGCCCAGATCTCTTTACTGGGGTGAATGTATGACATTGTTTTGCATTCTGTCCATCAACTGTTGTTTTTGCATTTGTCACCCTGAGTGAAACGGGTATGCCCAGACGTTGGTTCCGTGCTTTCCATGCCACTGGAATCAAGTTATCCTGGCTGAAGAGGGGTGAAACCCTAATACCGGTCCTAGGATGCTTGTTTCCAGTCCAGGGAGGACCTGGCTTGGCAGTTTGGGCCGGACTGTT
The DNA here is from genome assembly GCF_964204655.1 of Triturus cristatus. Classification (NCBI taxonomy): domain Eukaryota; kingdom Metazoa; phylum Chordata; class Amphibia; order Caudata; family Salamandridae; genus Triturus; species Triturus cristatus. Next base: position 761,457,135 of record NC_140580.1, read on the forward strand.
CCCATGAGGCACAGGGTCAAGACTGATTTGCATATGGCTGGGTTCATACTGGAATGGCATGGTGAGCAAAACAACGATGGATTTAGGCCCAGATCTCTGTACTGAGGTGAATGTATGACATTGTTCTGCATTCTGTCCATCAACTGTTGTTTATGCATTTGAAACATGCAACAGCAGCATTTTCCTGGTATAATGCTATGAAACATGTGAATTTTATATCTACGTAAGCAAACATACACGTGTATATTTGCTCATGTGAAAATCTGCCAAAACATTTTTATTTCTGTTTCCTCCACTGGAAAAAAATACTCTCATGCATCTTTACCTTTTTTAATGTATGCCCTTCCCAGGTTTGAAGGCATTTTACTCCTGTCTTTGTCAGAAATGAGCCTACTCTAATGTAAGGAGTGGTAGGACAGAAGATTGGGCTACCCATAAACATGTGGGTCTGTGGGTGTGTACAAATTCAGGCATTCTATTCCACTTTCCGGCAGTTCCAAGCCCCTGTGAGTAGATTTACTCACACAAACATCTTCTTGTGAATAAATCCTTGTAGGTGTAAAAAGCCACCGTTTACCCCTGCAAGTCATACCTACACATGAAAAAAAAGATTTGAGAATTGCAACCTGTGGCGGGGTAGCGGTGACAGAGTCGGCAATCAGACCAGGATGGTGTAAGGAGGGTTTTATTTTGTACAACACTTTCTTTTGGCGGGCTGCCAGTCATGATGCTGCAGAAGAGGGAGAGTCCGGTTTGCTCCTTCTTGGCGACTCCAGGCTGAGAGAATGGGGGTAGTTGCTTCACCGCCGTATACTCGGTGGACTTTTCGGCTCTCGTGGTGGATCCGGAGCGGTCGGTACAGGAAGCCCACGTGGGACGGCACAGGAAGAAAAGAAAATAAGAAACCAAGGATTAGGACAATCGTCCTGTACTTCTGACAACAGGGGCCGGGAGTGAAGTAAACCGAGTGCTCAAGTGCTTTTATCGCTCCAGTCAGTGAAAGCGGGATTAGTGCTTAGTGAGGGGAGGGAGTTTGTCGGACCACGCGTTATGTACAAACACTGGCTCGGTACGGGTGCTCAGAGCGTAGGCGGTGTCCTTCTTCCCACCCAGCCCGCTACCCTTCCCCGTACCTGTTCGAGCCACGCTCCTCCCGTGGGAACGAGGCGGGGCGGCTCGAGGAGTCGTTGGCCTCCTGGCTTGTTGGGGTCTTCTCTACTCGTCTCCTCTTCTAGCTCGTCGCTCTCTCCTCCTCTCCACTCCTGCTCCCGGTTCTTCTTACGCCTCCACTCCAACTCTCCTTCCGCCTCCAGGGAAACGCCGTCCGTCTTCTTCCGGGATTCCGCTGTCTTTGTAACACCCACCACCGTGATGTCAGCAGGGGGCGGGTCTCGTCGTGCTGAAAGGCTGAATTAAAGGAACGTCGTTACGATTGTGGTGTCCAGTCTTGTGAATGATATGGGTACCACTCGTCCGTTGTGCAGGGTACCGCTGGCCGCTGTAGGGGAAGAGAAGGTGGCACAAGATCGCCTTGTGACCATGGTTTCCATTGACTCGTTTCAGCCTCGGATACGTTCTCTGCCCCGTCACACAACCCTAACATTTTTACCTTAAAAAGGTTTTACAGAGTTCATCTACTTTCTTTTGATGTAAGTTTATAGACATTTTAGAAAAATATTTCAACAATACATATATATCAAAATAAATCCATAACCAGCAGCAATCATCAGATATAAATATAGGATTGGGATCTTCATTAGAGAAGCTGTATCCTTTGGCTATTGGCTTATAACAACCCTGAATTGATCAGAGGCATCGTTTAAATGCCTTGCTATAGTGAAATGCTCTTCTATGCCATCCAATTTAGATACACTCGAACCCTTCTTTACAAGTGCTGTCAAGATACTAAAATTGGTTCAATCCCTGCTTATGGCAGCACTATTTAATAAGCATTGGCATAGCCAATAGGTCTCGCTTTTGGGACCTTATAAGTATTTTGTTTTGCAGCACAATATCCTTGGTGAACAACCTCAGCTGTTGCATGGCTAAACCTTGTACCTTATAAGTGTTTAGCCACGCAACAGTTGATGTTGTTGCACCAAGGATATTGTGCTGCATAACTAAATACTTATAAGGTCCCAAAAGCTAGACCTATTGGCAATGCCAATGCTTGTTTTAATGTTAGGTGCATGCTTCCGTGTATGTATGAAAGTAGTGTATTTGTGAGTGCATGGGTGTGTGAGCGCTTGTGGACGGTGCGTGTATATGTGCTTGCTTGTGAAGGCATGGTGGTGTGAGCGAGTGTGCATGTAGATGGGTGAGTGTATGTGTGTGGATGTGTAGCCAGCCTGCCCCTCCTCTGGTTTGAAATATCGACCGCAGATGCTAGGCTGTCTCCCAACTCACAGTAATTGTAACCTGATAATTGTGTACCAATTCAAGTGTCCGCAGATGATTATGTATGGTACTGTGCTGTGTGTCAGTAGTAAAGTATTTATTTTTTATTTTTTAAGCAAATGCACTGCTCATGTTATTGGTTGTCTTATTGAGTTCTGAGTTTCTACTCGACACCACCTTCATTAGTAAGCTTTGTACATCTCGATTTCTCTACCCTGAGAGTAAGGTGTTGAAGGGTTGTACTTGGTGCTCAGTTTTGGACTCAATAGTAAGATAAAGCCCCAGGACACAGCTGTTAAAGGCTCTGATGGCTTTAGTTTGAGCCCAGTAGCCTCTGACTGCCCTGGGACTCCTCAAAGTTTCAACACTAAGCATTACTTTGCATTTATTCTTTGGATAATTTCTTCTCCATCTTTTATTTTGAGGATGAGAAGCACACCGGGCTGTGAGTGCCTGCTGTATTCTATTTACATCTGTTCTGATTGGATGGAACTCTGACAGTGCCTGTTGTTCATGGTTTGCATACCGCTGAAAGTTGTGAACCAGTGTGGAGCCTTATTCTGGAGTTTGCTGTAGTATCTTAGGGCTATGGCGGCTGTGCTTGGTCTTCTCTGGTATGTTGCTCTCGTGCAGTCCTTCCTATGCTGTTGAGCGTGGCAGGACTTCCATAGTAATATTAATGCATAGGCGGGCCTGACATGTAAGTACGGCTGTATTTAATACTAAGGTTAGCATGGACTCGCACAGGGCCTTATTTGAATGTAATGCTAACAGTGTGTACTTGAGCACCATGTCTCCTTTTAAGATCTCCAAGTTGTTGACATTGTTCAAACTAACAAGACAGAGAAGGAAATCTTTCCACTTCTCTGGTGGAGGAAGGAAATGAGGAAAAGTAGCACGTGCTACCATAGCTTTCATATTCTTCTGCAAAGGAGCATTAATTGTGTGTTTGTGCAACGGCACAGAAGCCGAGCATGAGTGGCCCCCTCCTTGCTTCACAAGGCACCTGTAGTGATGAAGGTCTGTAAGGTGCTGCTGCAGGGGCTGGGTAAGACACATCGACCGGTTGCTGAAAGCCTGAATTGTGACTGCTACCCTGGAGACAGCACAAGATGTGCAGGGAAACTGTGCATAGCTTGGCATAATTAAAGCGAATTAAACTGATACAACCGCACATGGTTATTTGTACCAGGGAGGGAATAGACTAGCAGGGTTGGGATATTTCATGAAACATGAATGGGGTTTATCTAATACTCAGCCTAATTCGAATATTTTCTACTGAATTGTTTCTGCTAATCATGACCCTGATGATTCATGACCTGTGGCTATATTCTGGTTCTGGATGCAACATAGCCTGTCTCTTGCATAGCGCTTTATGCACTGTCAATAACTGATGTTACTGTTCCCAAATTATGCGGTTTGGTTTATGGCCTTCAGGAAGACTTCAGACTGAAGGGGGCTTTACCAGGATTCGAAAGGGTTAATTGTGGGCAACACTTCAAGGAAGGAATGTTCAACTCACAGAGCTAGTTTGCATGATGCACATAGAGCTCAACAGGGGCCCAGAATAAAGTAACGCTGCGCGGCCGCAAAATGAAATAAAAAAAAAAGACGCGAGCGGTGCCGCGAGTTGTGCGAACGCGCGCGCACGACGGAAAAAAAGAGCTGTGCACGTCGAACACGCTTGTGCGCGTAATAGCAAGCTGGTGGCCGGCCTGGGAAGCACTTTTAAACCACCTACAAAATTTCTCGCAAGAGCAGCGCATGCGCTGACTCTAGTGAGACCTAAAAAAAGACACGAGTGGTGACGCGAGTTGTGCACACACAAGCGACGGAAAAAAGTGCTGTGCACGTCGCGCGCGCTTGTGCGCATAATAGCAAGCTGGTGGCCGGCCTGGGTAGCACTTTTAAACCACCTACTAAATTTCTCGCAAGAGCAGCGCATGCGCTGACTCTAGCGAGACCTAAAAAGCAATATGGTCTGCCTCAGACCTGTAACCACAGGCTAAGTAAATGCATCACATGCCGATTGCAAACATCGCTTTCAAGGTGGCACATGTCAGGTGAGATTACCAACCCCAGTCCTGATTCATTGTCTGCATGGAGTTTTGTTCTCCCCTGACCCCAATTATAAAACTAAACGCTAAAAGTCAGAGTATGTAAGGGACTGGGTGAGTTCATCATGCCTAACGTGGGGCGACACAATAAAGTCTCTCTGCTCCATCCCCAGAAGCCAGACCCACCGGACAGGCCAGAAGCAGCCCCAAGGGACATGTGGGCCACCTTGGCATGTATCAGGACCTCTGTGCCCTCTGCCCGATGGCATAGATCGCCTGCAGGCTATCTGTTATTGCACTTTGGTACTTGTGCAGTCATCTCCTTGAAGCGGAAACGCAAAACTGCAAGCACAATAATACAAAATAAAAAAATAATCCATGGTGAATAAAGGTAGACAATTAATGAACTGGCACAGGACAAGAAATGTCTGTTGAAGTGGGGGCAGGCAGGCACGGGAAAGGCACGGAACCTACTGAGTCTGTGGACAGCCATTGTCACCAACACCAAAAGCACCCCTAAAAGGCCAAGACACAAGTAAACAGTGCCGGGGTTAAAAGCATAAGCAATGCGTAATATCACTGCACAGAGTAACATCGCATGAAGTAATTTCCCACTCCCTTTAATTTTTTATTAATAGGAATAGTCATTTCACGTTTTGAGAAGAAATACAATAGGTGATATAGGGATATTAACTTAAGAGCATGTATACAATGAATGCACTCTTATCTGGATCACATACGCTTTGTCTTAATTCCAATGAAAGGATGTTTTGGAAACAAAACCCACATTTAAATTATGTATGCAAACAGTAATTTGCAAGTTACCAAACAGCCAAGAATCGTGCATACCGCCATAGAATTAAAAATACGTTAGTCAGGAAATGCCCATGTTGCTTACGGAGCTCTGCGTTTCGTGTTATGTACATGTTTTCTCAAGCTGATGACATGTGAAATCAAGGGCTTCTACCAGCGATACCTGAAAAATATGAGTTATGTTTTATCTGGGCTGTGAAATGGCCTCTTTGACTGCAGGAGAATTTCACAGAAACAAACATACTCACACAAACACGTGAAAATAAGTTTTTGCATTCGTCTCACTTTTGTAAAATTGCTTGTACGTTTTCCACCATTTGGGATAATTGAGTTTAGAACTGACTCAGAGTGACGTACACATGCATATACACGCACACATATGGTCACACACACAAACATATACTCACACGGTGTACTTTGAAATTAGTTTGAAAAAGTGCAGTTTGCACCAAGTAAATAAAAGCGCTTGGATTGAGAGTTAATTACTTGGACTCGTGCATTTGTTCCCTGACGGTGTTTTCAAAAGCACAAAAGGGTTAGATAACCACATTCCTAAAGAATGAGAGGGTCAAAGGTCGAAGCCCCGTCCTGATAACCTTCTGCAGGGCCATTCTCAAGTATAAGGAGAGGCTGAGCGGGGGGGGGTGGGGGGGGGGGTTAAACCACCCCTCCTCCTCAGGCCACATTGTGTTTGTGTACAACAGCAAACAATAAGAGCAGCTCTGGTTGGTGGGCGAAAGTGACGAGACAATCAGACTTTAGTTCATAGTAAAAGGACACCTCCCCTCCCTGCGAGCCTCGGTAAGCCTTGGGCAAAAGTCACTACTTCAAGAGAACAAGCATCGCGGCACCGGCGCTTTACTTTTAACATTAAAAGTAAAGTGCGGGTGCCGCGATTATAGTAAAAGTAAAAAAATAGATGTTTTTTTCTATTTCTTTACTTTTGCGAAAGTGAAAGTCATCACGGTGCTAATAACCAGTGTAAGACAGATGGAGGCCGGGTGCACGCGTGCACGCTCGCGTGAACGCAAGCGCTAGGCCAGCCAGCAGCACTAAGAAAACTCACCTACTAAATGTCTCTCCGAGCAGCGCATGCGCGCTGACTCAGCGAGACCTAAAAAGCATATTATGCATGGATTCAATCTTTTGTAAATATAACAGACAACCTGTTCATCAGCAGCTCGGATACACAAAGGTCTGCCTGCTAACCACTAGGCATGGGAATGGTCCCGGTCAAAATAACATGTGGTTGGTTCTTTACACCAAATAAGGACATGGGCTAGTCTCTTCAAGAAGACTCACTTAATCTTTTACAGAAGGTTAATTATATAAAGAAGACATATCAGAGGCAGCTATAGAATAGTGTTCAAGAATATGGCAAGCAATTTATTTGGAGGTGGGAGTTCATATACTCATTCTCTAAAAATATATTTTTCAGATTCAAAAATTCCAAAAGCAATCCATCTTACCAATGGCTCATTGAGAGCACAAACAAACGGTGCTGTTTCTTCTCAAGTTAAGCAACATCATAGGCTTTGGCCCCTCATCCTGGTATTACCGGGTAAGGAACTCCTTCTTGCCAGGCCCAAGTTTACTTAAGAAACAGTTTCAGCCTTGCTTCTTTATAAGACCTCATGTCCTTCCACATGTGACCTCCTGTCTGTCAAAACCTGGGTCACATTGCAGAAAACAGGCAGGTTCATCAATTGCCATTGTAGGAGAGATCTTGGCCATATAAGCGTCAGGAGTGCTCCACCTCCGCTGCATGTTGCAGCAGTGGCGGAGCTGTCTGGGCATAAAGCGGTCCTGTGACCGCGGAAGAGTGTGTCGTGTTCTAGTGATCGCATGCGGCTCTTCCGTGTCTGGGTCACTTATCTTATATCTTCCGGTTCATCACGTTCATGCTGCGGTAAGCGTTCCTGATGGGGCTGTAGTGCGCCGTTTCTCTCTGCCTCCTGCTTGTGTCCTCCTCCTCGGTGCTTCAGTGCCATCACGGAATTCGCCTGAAAACACAAAGAAAAAAAAAAGAAAACCTCTAAAGTATCCAATAGCTTCAGAAATGCAGTAAAAGCAGTCTGCACTGACAAGATATACATATATATGTGCTACTTATCTAATTATTGTCCCACGGCTTTGGCGATCCAGTTTTCTGTCTGTGCAAGCTGATTAAGCTGTAAAATAGAAACAGCTAATTAGTGTCTCCTGACGTTTAGGAGACATATCATATAGCCTGCATATTTTACTTTTTATTATTTTCACAGGAACAATTCATGTAGTTAATACCTCCTTGCCAGTTCTCTTATGAGTACATAGATTCTTGGGCTATACTTCGCTCACTGCTACATCCTAATAGAGGTGGGTGTTTCATTGTCCCATCCATTTATATACTCCCGGTTGCTCTACCGTGCTGTGATTACAAAGTGTGTCTCTGTTCTCCTCGGTTATAGATTGCACAAATGTTCCTGTATATACTGTGATTGATTTAAGTGGAAGAGGGGAGTTAAGCAGGTAACGAAAGCCTTTACAAAACGTACACACTTAAACAGAAGTGTAAATTACTTTTGTAAACTAGCACACACACTAACCTTCCTTTTCTGCTTTTTACACACAGGGAACATATGAATGCATTGAACCTTCCCTTCTTCACTGAGTACGCCGTGGGACATTTCTTCATTTCTCTTCCCTTGTTTCTCCCCTTCCCCCATTACACCAGTTTTGCTTTGACTCTGTTGGGCATGCTTGGTGGGTAAGGGAAGTTAGGACCTTTTCTTCTGAACTGGCATATCGCTCCTGCGGAAACAACAGGTGAGAGTTTACAGAACGCAAAGCCCACGTTTATTTTCCACCTGGGTGATATGGAAGCCCACCAAATAACCATCGCTGATTTCGCTTACATGATAGGGAATCTACAAAAAGAAACCCAAGCCCTTACACTGAGGGTAGACTCTTTACAGTAAGGCTCAAGACCTGACATTGCAGGGGCTACAAGTGGTTTGTTTTCTCCACTCTCCTCCTCTGCTAGTTAAGTAATCCTGTCATTCATGTCACTACTCCTTCCTGCTACACCGTTGGCCTCACCTGAATGGTCTTTGGGAGATCCCATACGGTTCACCTCCTTCATAAATCACTGTCAACTACATTTCATGTGTAAAGCCTCCTGTTTCCCTACCAAACAGTCTAAGGTAGCATTTGTCTTATCCTATTTAGGCGGAACTGCCGCCACTCGGTCCATTCCATTGGTAGATCGTAATGATCCTCTACTTCATGATCACGCTGGTTTCAAAGCAGAGCTAAGGAGGTTATTCGATAGGTATTCCTTTATGTAGTCTGTTGATACTGAATTGCAGAATCTGAAACAAAGCATAAAGGATCTGAAGACCTATACATCTAATTTCAATAGATTGGTGGCAGAAGCAGAGTGGCCTGAAGCAAAGCGCATTGCTCTATTCTACAAAGGACTTAGAGACAAATTAAAAGACCTCTTGGCACAAGTAGTTGATCCTCCTGAATCATGTAGTGGCACAAGTAGTTGATCCTCCTGAGTCATGTAGTGCTCTTATTGACTTGGTGGTAAAATCAGACCACTGATTAAATGAAAGGAGGCGAGGGAAAGGGCCTTCTGACACCCGGATAGTGGTGTACAAAGATAAAAAAAAAAAGTAGAACCTGACAAACCAGCAGATGAATCATAACCTGTGCAAATGGATAGCATTAAGTGCCACCTCAGTGATGAAGAGCGACAGAGATGTCGGAGCAAGGTTTGTCTTTATTGTGGAAAGCAAGAGCACTTTTTGCGTGAATGTCCTGTGAAGCCTAAGAGACAAAGTGGGTCTGGAAACTCTTAAGCCCAAAGCCTGTGGGGACAAGTGCATCGAATGAATGAATACTTTATTGTCTGATTACCTAAAATCATTTACAAATACAATGCATGTTACTTTCATAATTAAAACAGTAGGTTAGTAAAAAACATCTAAAATTAGGTTATTTTAAAAGCAAAAACAGTAAGTGACTTATACATCTGTTGTTCAGTCGGTGCCCTGATATTGGTTCATCTTAACTGTTGGGCTTAATGCAAGGTCACTAATGGCCATATCGTGCAGTGATATTAATGCTCAGCGACAATAGCATTGATCTTAACCTGTGGACTTAATGCAAGATCACTAATCGCCATACCGTGCAGTGATATTAATGCTCAGCGACAGTCGGCATGTAGATTGTTATTATGCTGTTATTTTTTGTTCATTGAGTTTGACATAAAGGCTTTCCAGAAACGGCAAAGAACTTCCCGGCATGTGCAAGCTCCATTGGTACTGTCGTAGTATATATGTACGTTAAAGCCTCCTTGCATGTTCTTACTTTGTTTAGGTTGAACATTGTCCTTAAGTATTTACGCCTCGGGCTTACCAAGGCTGGACAACAACAGATGACATGCTCTGCAGATTCAGTGTGATATTGACATAAGCGACATCCTCTGTTTCCAGCTGGTGTGGTTTTCCAATGTGCCCTGTAGTCCTTTATTGGTAGAGTTAGCAGCCTGGTCTTCAGAACGTTTTGAAGCGCTTGTCTGCCCAGACCGGCTTTCAGGTATGGGTGACATAAAGTGGCTTCATGTGATTTGGCAAGGCCCTCTGCGCCACGGATAGCTCTGATCCTTTCTATGTCCTGGTTCCTTTAAATTATCTTTCCCTGTTTTTTTAACATGTTTTTTAAGCTAGCCTTGGCAGTTAACATACCGTTGTGTGATCAGCTAGCAGGCACAGTGTGTTATTAGCTGAAACAAGGTACCTAGCCCATCAACTAGTTTTGTCCGTGAAGAGTATTTGAAGTGCTTCCCTCAAGGTGCCCGGGCTTGCCTTGATCACATGATGATACAGCTTCACTATATCTTTTTTACATTCTATATCCATTGATGTTAGATTAAACTCAAGTCGGATCAGTGTGCGCCTTGTCGAGAATGGCAGCCTAAAGACCTTTCTGAAAGCCATGATATACAAATGCTTCAATTTATCGTACAATAAGCCTCGGAAAGCCAGATGGCCATAGCTAATTATTGGAAATAGCTTGGCTTGTATTACTCTTCGGATACCCTCCATTGAATGGCTCACAAGCTTCTGGTGTATTTTGCATAGGGCGTGTGTGACCATTTTTTTTTAAAACATACTTTATTAGTTACCACAACGGCAGTACAATACAACATAATTAGTACTTATGACATTTTATACTTTTGTTGAATCCCCCAACTTATACACAATATATCTATATAGGTGACCGCTCAGCCCTCCACAGGGCTTGGTCGCCTCACTCACTGCTGCCGCTCCTGCCTGCCTTTGCCGCCTCCTGCCTGCAGATTCCTTCGCTCGCTGCCCGCTGCTCCTGGGAATTTCCCGCTGCCCGCTGCTTCTTGGAATTTCCCGCCGCTGCCTCCCTGCGGCCCCGCCCCCCTGTGATTCCATTCGCCGCCCGGCTCCCGCCACCCAGCTGCTCCTCCCTCCCGGCTCCTTACTTATGACGCCCCCAGAGCGACCGCGCAGCAGACGCGCGCAGCGGGAGCGCCGAAGGTGCGCCAAAGGTAAGCCCGTCTGCGCCTGGACCGCGCCCAGCGCCAGACCCCCTGGTCCTCGCCAGCACACCCTGCACATCTACGACACCAAAACCCTCCACGCACTCAACGCCGGCCGAAACACCGCCTGCTACCGAGCCACCCCGATACGCACCCACGGACCCTTCACCTGCCTGACCTGCCGCTTCACCGGCCTCCGACCCAACACCGCACCTGCTAAACCGAGCCCTAGCAACAAACACCTGATGTGCATCCTGCTCAACACCCGCTCCGTTCACAGGCATGCCGTAGAACTCTGGAACCTCCTCGACTCGACAGCACCAGACATCGCCTTCCTGACGGAAACCTGGATGAACGCCTCCTCAGCGCCCGACGTCGCCATCGGCGTCCCAAAAGGCTACAAAATCACCAGGAAGGACCGCGTCAACCAGACAGGAGGAGGCATCACCATCATCCACAAGAACACCATCCGCATCACGACCAACTCCGATGACACCTTCACCTCCGCCGAACACCTCCACTTCCAGATACACACCGACCCCCAAGACCAGGCTCGGAGGCACCCTCGTCTACAGACCACCGGGACCACGCACACAGTTCAGCGAAGACATCACAGACTTCGTCAGCCCGCACGCCATCAATTCCACTGACTACATCTCCTGGGGGACCTCAACTTCCACCTGGAGGACAACAAGGACCGCAACACCACTGCTCTGCTGGTGTCAAGAATTCCTGTCATACGAGGGGAGGAAAACGGTAACCGGCGAAAACGGACTACATCTCCCAGGATGCTTAGCGGTTGAGAGGTTATGTAAACAGGAGAGCTGTTACATAACTCAAGGGAAACACGCCCTTATGTAAACAGGAGAGCTGTTACATAACTCAAGGAAAACACGCCCTTATGTAAACAGGAGAGCTGTTACATAACTCAAGGGAAACACGCCCTTATGTAAACAGGAGAGCTGTTACATAACTCAAGGAAACACGCCCTTATGTAAACAGGAGAGCTGTTACATAACTCAAGGAAAACACTCCCTATAAAGGGAGGAACCGGGAGGTACAACGCTGTCGCATATTGTGTTCACACCGACGTACCTGCTTCGTGAAGAGCAGTGTTCCGGAGTGGTGCTCCAGTAAGGCAAGAACGGAGGTAGGTCGAGTCGTTACTCCCTGGGCCGTGTCTTGCCCCATCGTCACCTGTGAAGGACCCGGAAGCTCTACCGGTCAACCATTGAGCTTCGCTTTTTGACTCGGCTGAGTCCAAGCGCAGTGGCGCTTTTGCTGGTTGGAGTCGTAACTCCCAGCCCGACCATAGACACAGGGACTGCCAGCTGTAACGCACACCAGGAGGTGTTTGCCGCGTTACAGACTCGGAAGTCCACAGGATCGATCGAGCGGCTGCTCTCGGTTCAGTCTTCTTGCTTGTGATTGGGGTATCGGTGACGCATCACCAGGAGGTGACTCCGCGTCCCGGTGCAGTCTGAGGAAGAGGTTGAGCGGCTGCTCCCTTCAGGTAGAGACCCCGGCTGGGTGTTTCCCTGACTCCTCGATTCTCCCCAACACTCTTCGTGCCCCTCACAGCCTACCGATTGGCATTGTCGGCCATTTCATTTCTGCCCTCTGTTGGCATACGCCGGGACCGGCGTATATGCAGAGGACGGTTAGGACCATCCGTGCTGTGGGCTGGTAACGTACTTAGCCTGGAGGATTCCAGTGACTATAACTTTTGTTTATTCTTTGTATTATATTTGCCTTCATTAAAACAACTAACCCTTCACTAGTGGTTGCGTCCTCATTGTCGTGTCTGTTAAACGATCCTGAGACGTTCAGGGCGTTACAAAATATCCGACCGTCCAAGTCTCCGGCCGCCTCGCCACTCTTCTTCATCCCGAAGGCTAATGGGGAGCTGAGAGCCTGTGTGGACTTTAGGGCATTGAATGCGATAACCATAAAAAATCGGTACCCCTTGCCTCTCATCAGTGTACTTCTGGAACAGGTCAAGAAAGCTCGTATCTACACCAAGTTGGATTTGAAAGGGGCATACCATCTGGTGCGCATGAGGGACGGAGACGAGTGGAAGACCGCCTTTAAGACCAGGTTCGGCCTTTTTGAGTACCTCGTCATGCCGTTCGGTCTGTGCAACGCCCCGGCAGCCTTTCAGTACTTTTTGAATGAGGTATTCAGAGAGGAGTTGGATATCTACGTGGTCGTATATATCGACGACATCCTCATCTATTCGTCCAGTGTGGAGGAGCACGTACACCACGTCAAAGCTGTGCTCCAAAAGCTGAGGGAAAACATGCTGTTTTGTAAACTCAGCAAGTGTGACTTCCACGTCACATCCGTGGAATTCCTCGGAGTGATGCTGAGTCCAGAGGGACAGGAGATGGCAGAACGAAAGATCAAGGCGGTGAAAGAATGGCCGGTGCCCCAAAGCGTGAAGGACGTCCAAAGTTTCATTGGCTTCGCCAACTTTTACAGGCGGTTCATAGATGGATTTTCAGGAGTGGTGGCCCCAATCACACAGCTACTGAGGAAGTCCAAGGAGTTTGTCTGGTCCCCTGAAGCGAACAAAGCCTTTGAGGCCCTGAAAAGCGCCTTTGGTAAGGCGCCGGTGTTGGCTCACCCCGATCCGGATCTCCCCTACGTGGTGGAAGCGGACGCATCGGATGTGGCGCTGGGGGCTATCTTGTCCCAACGCAACCACGACACAGGGGTGCTTCATCCCGTTGCGTACATGTCCCGCAAACTCAACGACGCCGAACGCAACTACCATATTGCGGAGAAGGAGCTTCTCGCAATCAAGGACGCCTTCACCGAATGGAGGCATTGGTTGATGGGGGCAAGACATGTGGTATCGGTGTACACGGACCATCGGAACCTACAGTTCATGACGGCCACTAGACACCTTTCTCCCAGGCAGCTGCGGTGGATGATCTTCTTTGCGGGGTTCAACTTCCGCATCACATATCGGCCGGGGACGGAAAACCGAAAGGCGGACGCCCTGTCCCGTCAATCTGCAGTTAAGGAACCATTGCCTGCGACCGAGCGTTCCATCATTTCCCCGAGGATGGTATTGGGGGTTATCCAACCGGATACTTTCCTGAGGGGAATAAAGAGAGGGATCAGGTCATTCGCATGGCGGAGGTGGCTCCTCAGTCACAGAGAATGGCAGCTGAAGGACGGGATACCCCTGAAGGGCAGGTGCCTATTGATACCCACGCCTAGGCTAAGGAAACAAGCATTCATCTGGTGCCATGACTCTCCATGCGCAGGTCATTTGGGCTTTGAAAAAACGGTGGCTAGTATGGGACGGCATTTCTGGTGGCCAACCATGAGAGTGGATGTCAGGAGGTGGGGACAGGAGTGTCCTACGTGTGCTACCATGAAGGCCGACCATGGCCGAACCCAAGGGCTCTTACATCCACTTCCAACCCCGGATAGACCATGGGATAGCATATCACTGGACTTCGTGGTGGGCCTACTGGCAGACCAGGGGATGACGGCAATACTGGTGGTGGTGGATTACTTGACGAAAATGGGGCACTTCATCCCCTGCAAGAGAGTCCCTACGGCCGGGGAATTGGCGTCACTACTCCTAAAGAATGTGGTACGACTGCATGGATTACCTGGGGTGATCGTGTCGGACCGGGGGTCGCAGTTTACTGCGCAATTCTGGAAGACTTGGTGCACTGCGCTGCATGTTAAGACCGCCCTGTCCACCAGCTACCACCCTCAAACGGACGGCCAAACCGAGCGCCTGAACCAAACGCTCAAACAGTATCTGCGATGTTTTGTGGACCAGGGCAGGGAAGAATGGGTCGACTTGCTATGGGTTGCAGAGATAGCCTATAACAACGCCACTCACAGCTCCACACAGTCATCTCCGTTCTATAGCAACTATGGCCAACATCCCAGGTTCTTGCCATTTCTACATCCGTTCAGAGAGGACAGGATTCCCGCCACAGCGGACAGGGTGGCACACATAAAAGACACATTGATGCGCTCAAGGGCTGTCCTAATAGAGGCCAAGAGAAGATACAAGGCTGCGGCAGATAGGAAGAGAAGGCCCGGGCCACTGTACCGCACTGGAGACTAAGTCTGGATATCCACAAGAAACATGAGGTTTCGAAAGAACAGTGTGTTCCATCCCAAGTATATGGGCCCCTATCGAATTACCAAGTGTATGGGTCCCGTGAACGTGAAGGTGTGCTTGCCCCAGTCATTGCGGATACACCCTGTCTTTCATGTATCATTGCTCAAACCAGCACCCTCCAAGCCGTCTGGGACACCTCGGCCGGTATGCGTGGAGTCGGAGGTGGAGTATGAAGTGTCGGGCATACGGGCGTCCAAATGGCGCAGGGGGAAGCTGTGGTACCTGGTTGCGTGGAAAGGCTATGGCCCGGAGGAGCATTCATGGGAACCGGCTGAAGGGGTTCATGCTCCGCGCTTGGTCTCCTTGTTCCATCGGCGTTTTCCTGCCAGCGCTGGACCCGTGGGGAGCCGCTGAGAGGGAGGATGTACTGTCAAGAATTCCTGTCATACGAGGGGAGGAAAACGGTAACCGGCGAAAACGGACTACATCTCCCAGGATGCTTAGCGGTTGAGAGGTTATGTAAACAGGAGAGCTGTTACATAACTCAAGGGAAACACGCCCTTATGTAAACAGGAGAGCTGTTACATAACTCAAGGAAAACACGCCCTTATGTAAACAGGAGAGCTGTTACATAACTCAAGGGAAACACGCCCTTATGTAAACAGGAGAGCTGTTACATAACTCAAGGAAACACGCCCTTATGTAAACAGGAGAGCTGTTACATAACTCAAGGAAAACACTCCCTATAAAGGGAGGAACCGGGAGGTACAACGCTGTCGGATATTGTGTTCACATCGACGTACCTGCTTCGTGAAGAGCAGTGTTCCGGAGTGGTGCTCCAGTAAGGCAAGAACGGAGGTAGGTCGAGTCGTTACTCCCTGGGCCGTGTCTTGCCCCATCGTCACCTGTGAAGGACCCGGAAGCTCTACCGGTCAACCATTGAGCTTCGCTTTTTGACTCGGCTGAGTCCAAGCGCAGTGGCGCTTTTGCTGGTTGGAGTCGTAATTCCCAGCCCGACCAGAGACACAGGGACTGCCAGCTGTAACGCACACCAGGAGGTGTTTGCCGCGTTACAGACTCGGAAGTCCACAGGATCGATCGAGCGGCTGCTCTCGGTTCAGTCTTCTTGCTTGTGATTGGGGTATCGGTGACGCATCACCAGGAGGTGACTCCGCGTCCCGGTGCAGTCTGAGGAAGAGGTTGAGCGGCTGCTCCCTTCAGGTAGAGACCCCGGCTGGGTGTTTCCCTGACTCCTCGATTCTCCCCAACACTCTTCGTGCCCCTCACAGCCTACCGATTGGCATTGTCGGCCATTTCATTTCTGCCCTCTGTTGGCATACGCCGGGACCGGCGTATATGCAGAGGACGGTTAGGACCATCCGTGCTGTGGGCTGGTAACGTACTTAGCCTGGAGGATTCCAGTGACTATAACTTTTGTTTATTCTTTGTATTATATTTGCCTTCATTAAAACAACTAACCCTTCACTAGTGGTTGCGTCCTCATTGTCGTGTCTGTTAAACGATCCTGAGACGTTCAGGGCGTTACAGCTGGACAACCTGGCCAACCTCGGACTCAAGCAACTGGTAACCACCCCCACCCACTACGCCGGCCACACGCTTGACCCAGTCTTCTCATCCAGCAAATACGTCACCTTCAGCCACTCCACCAATCTCCAGTGGACTGACCACAGCTGCGTCCACTTCAGCTTCAGTAAAACGACGACCCACCACCACCCTCAACAAGCCCCCCGCAGGAGCTGGAACAAGATCACCGGCGACCAGCTCACCACCTTCCTCAGCCAGAACCCCCCCACCAGCTCAACGGACCTCAACGAAGCCGCCAACAACCTCACACAGTGGATCACCAACTGCGCAGACGCCCTCGCACCACTGAAGAAGAACACCCCCAGCAGACGCGGCAGCAAGAAAGCCTCCTGGTTCACCGACGAGCTCATCATCTCCAAGAAGAACTGCCGCTCCCTGGAGAACACCTGGCGCACCAACCAGACCACAGACAACATGACGGCCCTCAAACACGCCACCCGCAAACACCACCAACTGATCCGCGCCACAAAGAAGACAGCCTTCAAGGAACGACTGGACAACAACACCCACAACAGCAAGGAACTCTTCAGCATTGTCAAAGAGCTCTCCAACCCCGACGCCGGAAACAATGACATCACTCCCTCGCAAGACCTCTGCGACTCCCTCGCAGCCTTCTTCCACGACAAGATCGCCAACATTCACAACAGCTTCGGCCCACCAACCACGAACCCCACCACCGAACCGATGCCCCCCACCGCCACCCTCCGCACCTGGACCCCAGTCAGCACCGAAGACACAACACGCACAATGAACACCATCCACTCCGGATCCCCTACGGACCCCTGCCCACACCACATCTTCAACACGGCCGATCACATCATCGCACCCCACCTCCGCGACATCATCAACGCCTCCTTCAACACCGCCACCTTCCCGGAGTGCTGGAAACACGCCGAGATCAGTGCCCTGCTGAAGAAACCAACTGCAGACCCCTCCGACCTCAAGAACTACCGCCCCATCTCGCTCCTCCCGTTTCCTGCCAAAGTCATCGAGAAGACCGTCAACAGACAGCTAGCCGCCTTCCTCGAGACCAACGGATCCCTCGACCACTCGCAATCCAGCTTCCGAGCCAACCACAGCACGGAGACCGCCCTCATCGCAGCCACAGGTGACATCAGATCCCTAATGGACAACGGGGAAACTGCGGCCCTCATCCTCCTGGACCTCTCCGCAGCGTTCGACACTGTCTGCCACTGCACCCTGGTACAGCGCCTGAACAACACCGGCATCCAGGAGAAGGCCCTGGAGTGGATCACCTCATTCCTCGCCGGAAGAACCCAGAGAGTCCGCCTCCCCCCGTTCCGGTCAGCGGCCACCGAAGTCATCTGCGGCGTTCCACAAGGGTCATCGCTCAGCCCCACCCTCTTCAACGTCTACATGAGCCCCCTCGCATCCATCGCACGTCAACACAACCTCAAGATCATCACCTACGCCGACGACACCCAGCTGATCCTCTCCCTCACCAGCGACCCAGACGCCGCCAGAGCCAGCCTACACGAAGGGATGAAAGACGTCGCCGAATGGATGAAGAACAGCCGCCTGAAACTGAACTCAGACAAGACGGAGGTCCTCATCCTGGGATCATCACCCTCCGCCTGGGACAACTCCTGGTGGCCCCCCGCCCTGGGAGCCACCCCCAAGCCAACGAACCACGCACGCAACCTAGGCTTCATCCTGGACTCCTCCCTCTCGATGACCAGACAAGTCAGCGCCGTCTCGTCTTCATGCTTCAACACCCTGCGCATGCTTCGAAAGATCTTCCGGTGGATCCCCACCGAGACCAGGAAGACGGTCACCCAGGCCCTCATCACCAGTCGGCATGACTACGGGAACGCCCTCTACGCCGGCACCGCCGCCAAACTCCAGAAGAAACTCCAACGGATCCAGAACGCCTCAGCACAACTCATCCTGGACATCCCCCGACACAGCCACATCTCCGGACACCTGAGAGACCTGCACTGGCTCCCCGTCAACAAAAGAATCACGTTCCGACTCCTCACCTACGCACACAAGGCCCTCCACGACCTGGGCCCCAAGTTCCTCAACAGCCGACTGACCTTCCACAAGCCCACCCGCCAGCTCCGCTCCGCCAGCCTCGCTCTCGCCACCGTCCCCCGCATCCGCAGAGCCACCACCGGAGGAAGATCCTTCTCCTACCTGGCAGCCAAGACATGGAACTCCCTCCCCATCCACCTCCGGACAACGCAAGACCATCTCGCCTTCAGGAAGCAACTCAAGACCTGGCTGTTCGAGCAGTAGCGTTCCCCCCCCCCCCAGCGCCTTGAGACCCTCCGGGTGAGCAGTGCGCTATACAAATGCCTATGATTGATTGATTGATTGATATATACATGTTATACTGTTTTGGTTCTAATTGTTTCGTGCTAGGTCTCCGTTTCTACGGTCCTGCAAGGTTTATGCATACATAAGGTACATCATTGTTTCCAAATAGCTGCATTTAGTATGTTAAAAACATAACAAAACTTAACTCTTTTTTTTTTATAATCAAATTTTATTGATTTTAAACACTTACAAACAGTTCAGCAAAATCACGAATAGCAGATATTCATTTACATCTTCAAAAACCCTGGGACCCCAATTCAGCACCCCTCGGGGAATACAACCACAGGAAAACTGGATTAATTTTCCTCAACAGCACCCAGCCATTTACCCCACACCCTTCGGTATTTCTTGGGGCATCCGCGCGCCGTGTATAAAGCCCTCTCCTGTGTCGCGCACCAGTCCACTCCTTGGCGCCACTTTCCCAGAGCAGGTGGTTCAGGACAAATCCATGCTGCCGCTATATCGCGCTTGGCAACTATCATTGCTGTGTTAAAAAAGGTCTTATCGTTCCGGGACCCGTCTAGCCCGTCTGTTATCCCCAATAATGAGTGTTGTGGGTCGTGAGGCACTGTCCACCCCAAAACCTCTGTAAGTTCCCCCTCAATGGCTCTCCAGAAAGTTGCCAGCCGGGGACAGGTCCAGATTACGTGAAAAAAAATTGCTGGGGCCTGACCGCACCTAGCGCACGACGCATCCGAGCGAAGGCCCGCTCGATGAAGGCGTACCGGAGTGAGGTAAGCGATGTGCAAGTAGTATTGGATGAGTCTAAGTTTGGCAGAGGCGGTGATGGTTTTAGGCGCCATGAGCACGTCGCGCCAATTCACCTCATCCAGTGGCCCCACCCAGTCTGCCCATTGTTCTTTCAGTCTGTCCAACGAGGTGGGAGTGTTGTTGATGAAAGTACGGTATATCCGGGAGATACCCCCCTTTCCCAAGTCCCCCAGCAGCGTCTGGGCCTCCGTGGGGCTGTATTCCGGGAGCCGAGTGTTGTCTGCGATGTGTACGTGAAGGGCGTGTCTTAATTGCAAATACTTATAAAACTGGGAAGGGTGCAGGGAGTAACGATTGCGCATATCTTGGAAAGAAAGCATATGGTCCCCAACCCAGACGTCCCCAATCTGTGATATGCCCATGAGGTCCCAGGCTTTGGACCCCCGCAGACCACTCACTTCCCGTAGCCAAGCCCCTTGCCAGAGGGGGGTGCATTGGGTCAATTTGCCGGTCCAGCCAGTGTGGCGCAGCGAAGCCCGCCAGGCCAGGAATACCGAATGCGTCACTTCTGGCAGCTGAAGCGGGAAGGGTCCCCCGTACAACATGGCCTGTACTTTAGAAAATCCCAGTTCGCACAGCTCAAGCCGATAGGCCGGGTCGGACCATCCCCAGTTAAACCAATCGTGGACCACCAGCAAACGTGTGGCTAAAAAGTAGAGGTATAGATGCGTCATGGCCATGCCCCCATCGAAGGAAGGGATCCGACACGTGGAGAGAGCCAAACGCGACCGCCCACCGCCCCATAAACATTTGGCAGATAGCCAGACAAAACTTAACTCTTAATACCTTTCCCCTACCCACCACCCTCCCTCCTGGTCTGCTGATATTCGTATGATGAACGGCCCATTAGTACTATCATTACAGTAATACTGACCCTGCTCTATCCGGGTATGGCGTGTGTGACCTTGACCGCTTTAGCCTCCAGTGTTTTGGCCTGAAGTGTTGTTCTACCAGTATCTGAGAATTGTACTCCCAGGTAGGTATACTTGTTTGCAGTAGCAGTTCTTAATGGTCCGATGTGCCAGCCCAGCAGGGATTTTTTTGGTTTATGTCCAAAAACCAATACTTTGGTTTTATTTGCATTGGTTTGAAGTTTGGTTTCCATGTTATTAAGATGAAGAGTCTCCAAAGCCCTTTTCATGCCTATTCTGGTTTGGTCCAGGATGACAAGGTCATCCGCGTATTGCATGATAGGTATTCTAAGGTGACCCAATTTTGGTGGGAAGATGTTGGTTTTTAAGAGTGCAACTCCCAAGTCCGCAGTATATAGGTTAAACAGTGTTGGTGCGATCACGCAACCCTGTTTTAACCCTTTGTTTGTGTAGATCTTGGCAGTTGCATGTGTCTGTGTGAGCTTAGTGCGAAGCCATGTACTGGTGTGGAGAGACATAATGGCCGCCAGAAGTTTCCTCAGTATACCCCACTGCGCAAGCATTGCCCACAATATGTTGCGATCGATGCCATCAAATGCAGCACTATAGTCGACGAAGCAGGCGTATAGGGGTGCGGTTACGCCCTCTATAGCCTTAGTTGCCAAGTATGATAGTGCAATGGCATTGTCCATTGTTGATGAGTTCGGACAAAATCCTGTCTGGTATTGTGGTATTATTTGGTTGTCTATTATCCATGCCTCTAGCTCTTTCCGAAGCACTTTTGCATATGCCTTTCCGTCAACGTCTAGTAGAGCAATTAATCTGTAATTCTCTGGCTGTGAGGCGTTGCCTTTCTTATAGATCGGTTGCAGAATTGATCCTTTCTACGAGTCTGGTACTCCTGACGTTTTGTAGCAGTAGTTGAATAGACAATGCATATGGGGGGCCTAAAAGGCCCGATCTTCATTAAAAACACTTCCTGGTAGCCCGTTGAGACCTGGAGCCCCGTCCTTCCTTATGCCTTTCAATGTGTTCAGAATTTCTTTTTCGCTGAGGATGAGAACCTCATTCTCATGTCCTTCTAGACCATAGTTTTCAGCTACCGCAGTTTTTATCCTGGATTTATTCTGATCGACGAATAGCCTTGTTGCGTGGGCTGCCCATTCTTTGGTGGGTACCGCATTGTGTATGTGGCTTCCACCATTGAGGTTGTTGACATAACTCCAAAACTCCCTGCTCTTACAGGGAGCAAGCAATGCGTAGATGCGTTTCCATTTGTCGTCTATGATG
The DNA here is from genome assembly GCF_964204655.1 of Triturus cristatus. Lineage (NCBI taxonomy): Eukaryota > Metazoa > Chordata > Amphibia > Caudata > Salamandridae > Triturus > Triturus cristatus. The sequence continues at coordinate 761,478,936 of NC_140580.1, forward strand.
TTTTGTTTCAACTGCCAAACAGTATTTTTATGCAATCTTCTGGCCGTTTTCGGAAGTGATTCTGACCTTGAGCATTTTTTTCTCCTGTGCTGTTGCTCCGCCAAGCAACACTGCTTTTTGCTCTCTTTGAATTCTTTAAAGTCAGCGAGGTTGGCTGGCCCATTGCTGCGACGTTTTCCTTTGTGTGCCAATTGTGTTCCTGAGGTCATAGCATTGGATAATGATGAAATGATTTCCGACCAATTCATCTGTGGGCTGGATATGCATGTGGCCTGTTTCCAGGTGTTATATTTTACTTGGCTTATAGGTCCTCATTTTATGCGTTTTATCGGTGCGGTATCAATGTTTGTATGATGCTTTTTTCCTGCAGTTTAGTGTTCAAAGTGCATAGTTGTACTTATATTGGCAAGGATGGATAATAGGTGGTGGTCACTCGCGGTAGTGTTAGTCACCTTGTATTCTTCACACCTTCTCAGTAAGACCTGGCTCAAAAAGATGTAGTCCAGCGTGGATATGTTTTTGAACGTTGGTTGTGCTTTCGTGTTTGGCTGCACCACTTGATTTGCCGACTCCAGGCTGAATTCATTGATGCAAGCTTCCATGATGTTCTGGCCTTTATCTCCTTGGTGTCTGTCCGAGTGGCACAGGTCTCTCATGTTGAAATCCCCGGTGATGTATCCATTTCATAGAGATATTCTCTAATTAGGCTAGTGACCATCCTTGTGTTTGCTGTTTTTGCCTTATTATTTGGGTTAATGTATAGGTTAATTACTGCAGTTGTGGTTGGAATTCCCTCTAGCATTATTCCCTTTATGCTGACAATCTGAATATCGGGTGAATTTGTGGGCCATTCCTCCGTCTGTACTTGCAAGTTCAATTTTACATAGATTGATACCCCACCAATAGGTCGTCCAAATATGTTTTTCTTACAGGCTAACGTGTGTATTGCCTGGAAGCCTTTGATGGGGGTTGGTGATGTTGTCCATGTTTCCTGTAAGCATAAGATGTCTCCTGTTTTGAGTAGATGTATGGCCTCCTTGTTCAATAAGGTTGATTTAAGACCTGAAACATTCCAGCTTATTAATCTGAGGTTTGTTCTTGTTTTTACTTCTTGTGTGCTAGGGATTTGTCCTCCCTTTGGTGTGGAGAGCCGTTGAGATCCAGGCCCAGTCTTCTGAGATGGTGTCCTGAGTTGGCCCTGTCTCCATGCATTGTCTGGTGGCTTCCCCCTTCATAAGTTTTATTTTGATGTTATTATCCCAGTGTGGACTCGGGATCGATCTTATGTCCTTTAGAATGCAATTCCGTGATGCTGTTGCAGTTGGTTTTTGCAGCCTCTGCAGTAGTATGTGCAGATACTTTTCAGTTGGACATATATCTACGCGGATCCCCCAGTCCCTGAGTAGGTCTTTTTCTGCCAAGATGTTTTGAATATCTTGCTTGTTGGTCAATTTTGTTAGAGTAGACTCCCTATGACTTATACAGCGATAGTTTTTAAAATGCACCGATTCAAGATGTGCTGATTTTAGGTAGGTCAATGAGGATATGCAAGACAGGATGTATAGTATGTGTCAGCGATTAAAGATGTCGCCCGGGCCTCTTATCCTAAATTCAGGCGTGAGAATCACTGTATACTCTGTGTCCAACAAATGTGCTTTTCCCGGGTTATTTCCCTTTTGCACATTACTTTGTCCCTCATGCTCAGTTGTTTGAACAGGAAGCCCTATATGTCCATTGTTCCAGCAAGGTGTGGCTTGCATTTTCCCAACTGGGACATTGTTTAGGAATAGTTCACTGGTTTGATGTTGATTGCCCAGTGCCATCGTCCGTGCTGGTGTGGGTTTCGAAACTGCTTTCTTTTGGTCATTACATTGTGGTTCCGTTCCGGATGGGCATACTTTCATTAAGCTGGTTTCCTGCATGGATGCACTTGTTTTCTTTTCTGCCTTTTCGCATGGTTGTGTTTCCGTGATATTGTGTCCTGACATTAGGCATTTCGTATTTTTGTTGGTCTTGGATAGTACCTTTGTCTCCGAGCCTACTATATTGATGACGTTTGTGAAGTTGGCGTTCGTGACCTCGGCGTAGGATTGTTTTTGGGGGTTGACAGCAGTAGGGGGTTTAGGCTGCGTGGTGGTCACCTTGATGGGACCCTCTGTTAGGTTCTCATTTAGGTGGTTTGGTGATGAGGTTTCCTGGCTAATGTTTGCTGACGAGGCCTCGACTGTGGTACTATTTTTCAGTTTAAAGATGGGATAGTTCATTGGGCCCTTGTCAGGGCTGGTTGCGCCGTTGTCTCCCTGTTTGTTGTTTTGTCTAAGTGCGGTTGGCCTTTCATTCGTTTTTTGTAGGAGTGCCATTGCACTTTTCCTTTTATTTGTTTTCACAGATTTTCGAAAAGTTTTTTCTTTTGCCGTCTTGATAGGTGTCCTTCAATTGATCTTTGATCTGGTATCCCGCCATCATGTCTGGACTCTGAGCTGGATGTTGGGCTCCAGCATTTGTCCAATAGTGTTTTATTGGTTGTAATTGATGTGCCCTCTGTTACTTCTGATTTCTTGGGTGTTATTTCTTGTCCAGAGAGTAAATTCCCTTTTTCATGCTTTATTTAGCTTTGTGTATTGCTTGGTCGTACTTGACTACATTCATTTATTAAGGTTTTTAGTAGATCAGGAAGTGAGGCTAATTTTTCCACTATTGCCTCATTATTTTTGTTGGGCTTGTGGTCCCCCCTTGGCCTAATTCTCTGGTAGACCACTGGTCCATTTTTGAATTTATCATATTCACCTTTTTGTTAATTGTCAAGACACTTTGAGCAAGCATGTGTATTAAGTCCAACTGTATCTCTAATGTGTGCGATTGCCATGTGAGGGCCTTTACTGCTGCCAGAAGTGATGTATTGTATTTAGGATGAATTCTGAGCCGTCTTTATTTATTGAGTCTTGCAGATCGTACTGTATTCCAGTGTGTTGGCCCGGTCAAATCCCATGATTCCTCTGTTATTATTTGCGAATTACTTGGTGGGTTTAGTTTTGTTTTTAATGGCTCAGTTAATTGTGCATCTGGAGTACAGTGGTCGACTGATTTTTGTGTTATGTTTGCTCGTTCAATGTTGTTAGCCAGAGTGGAACAGTTCTGTTTGTCCCCTGGCCACGTAGATTTGTAGCACCATGCAATGTTTCCCAGTGCTGTTCATTTGTGTGGTGAATAAGGGCCTCTATTTCAATCGCGTTATTGTTAGGGGTGTCTGCCGGTGTTGTTGGGCCCTGTAAATTGGTTGATGCTTCGCCGTCGTTTAGAGTCGATGAAATCTCGATGATCTCAGTTTGCTCAAACCAATGTTCTACTTTGTTGTGATTTTTGTTATAATCTTTGTATTGGTAGTTGGTATTTGAGGAGTCGTTCCTGACCATGGCAGGTTCTACTGACTCTGCGAGTCCCTCCATCTCTATAAATATTGATTCACCCAGGCTATCCTCAGCTGTTTGATTTGAGACAAGGGCGGGATCTTCCCCCAGATTTGCTGCTTCCTGGCTGAGCCCTGAGCCGATGGTGATCTCCTCTTCCTCCCTATGCCTTGTGCAATCGATTTTAGATTCTGACTTTAGCCTTGTGAAGTATTTATGTATCGGTGCACTCCCGATTGGGGGATTACCTGAGTCTAGCGTGTTTTTTAGACCTTTTGTAGTTCCCTGTTGCTGCCTTGCTCTCGTTTCCTTATTGGCAGATCCAGTACTCCTCATTTTTCTCGAGGAGATCTTGAAGGTTGTCCAATTCCAGCGTGCCGTGAATTCTTTATGTGAGAGCTTCCAATTAGTGTGGAATGCTGAGGCCTGTAGCCTTACCCTACGTGCCCAGTCTTTGACCCGCTCTCGTGATTTCTGTTGCCTCGTTTGACTATGACTGTGGCTATGACGGGTTCCTATTTGGGCAGGCGCGAGATGCTCCCGCTGTCCGGTCTGCCCAAATTGACAAGTTGATCTCATTGATTCCTGTTTGGGCCTGTTTGGCTGGTTTGACTGGTGAGTTTAACTGTGTTATGTATGTTCAGGTATGATTAGGTGTATTATTGATGATGAGCACCAGTAATAGATGAGATTTTATTGTTTTGTTGTTTTTGTCAATGATGACAATGAACTTGACCATGCACTCAAAGCCTGGACTTGGATTTATACTGCTAATTGATGTATATGCACTTTGCTCTTCGCTATTTGCTCTTCTCTTTTTTTTAGATGTTTAGGGGGTTATAAACATTTTGGAGGTTCTAGGTCTGGAGGCAGTTGCTAGGTCTGGTTTGTTTGTTTCTCTATGACATTGGTACGATGTTGGGATGACCCCCTCACCTGGCCTCCTTGCCTCCACTGACTGAATCCTCATCCGACTCCTCCTGCTCAGCTCCCCTGTCGCTGCTCTATCGTTGCTGCAGCGGGCAGACCTCTGCAGGGTTTTCGAAGAGACTTCACTCAATCCCCGCCAAGTATGTACCGGGAGATGCACCGAGAAGGCGTCTTCCTTGCGTCCTCCTCGCTCGCGCACTCTGTGCACCACACTAAAAGACAAGCAAGCCCGGAGCCCGAGATTGGCTCAGAGGACACCGGAGCTCTCAGCAGAGCAAGCAAGAGAAACCATTGTCCGCAGTAGGAGGCACATCCAGCTAGGGAGTAGGGGTGGGGACAATGGCAGGGGTTTGGAGCGAGGGCGCAAGGGAACACTACCAAGCCTGAGTTAGTCTTGCGCACCACACCGCTTCCTGCTTCCCCACACCCCCACCCCTCACCTTGCTCGAGGTGTTCGGTTCCGGTTCCGCTCTGCTCGGCCTGCCAGTTTGCTGCCAATTTTCGTGTCAGGCGCCTCAGGCCTCGAGATACTCCAAGGCACCCCCAATAGACCAACGCCGCGGTCCCAGAGCCCGATGGGAGGCTCGAAGGTAGGCTCATGGGTGTGGGCGCGGACACAGATGCGGCTCACAGCTTGCACAACTTGCAGCAGCGGCTCCTCCACCACAGGAAACTAGCGCTCAAAAGCTAGGGAGGGCTGCGGCACACCGCTATCACCGTGATCCGGTCTGCAGTCCGCGGCCCCCCGCCGACCGCTGATGAAAGCGGGGGCCGAAGACTGAAGCGGGTTGAGGTTGGAACGATGCGACTAGCGGGTGCGAGGGCCAGGGGCCGGGGTGCCGGGAGCGGTGAGCGGCGAGACGTCTTCCTCGCCTTGCTGCTGCCACCGGTCGCTGCGAACACACCAAGACAAGTGCATCGGGTAGGTCAGGATTGATTGCCTCACAACTGACTGCTCAGAATAGTTAATTACCTTCCTTCCATCTTTTTTTGTTAAATCTCATCTTAAATGGGAAATGCAGTCCATTGAAGTCCAGATTATGATTCTGGCGATACGTGAAATTTCATACACATACAATGGGCCAAACAAATGAGAATCCCTTTTGTCCCAAATATCGGAATTCATCCAACAAATCTTGTAATTTCCCTCACTAATTGTGCAGATGAGGTCCTGTTCACATTTGGTCTTAAATTTGCTGATAGAATTTACTATGCAGAGACTGGCATTAAATAGTTCCTAAAAACGCATCCGCAATGAACAGACACAGAAGCAAACCATTAAATGTGGTCACTCGATATTTAAACTTTTACATGGAATTCTTCGTTTCACAAGGAATTATACTGTTCCTTGATACTAAGGCGGCAAACGAGTGGCTTAAAGTGAACATGAATGAATGGAGGCATATGTACACCAAAGATACTCGGCATGGAAAAATTAGAAGTGGAGCAAACACTTGCAAATTATGAAGACAATATAAACTCTGCTGACAATTATGTTGGTAGCAACAATCAATTACAGCCATTTGTATTTACTTTTTATAATATTTCGGATATAGATTTTTTTTATCAGACTAGAGACAAACAGCAACTGCGTGTACATGCAACATGTGAGGAAATGTTTAAAATATAATCACGTTTGTATTTATAAACAACACTTCTGGAGTAGCAAACTGTTTGTAAAGCAATCATATATTTTATTTGCTGCAATCTGCACCCTCTTGGAGAGGAGAGTAACCCATTTTGCGGACTGCCTCCCCCTGAGGATTGTGTCCCCGCCTCACTCGATTCATAGACAATGTGACCCCAGGGTCCCTGACTCCTCGGAGAGATGTTGCGGGAGTGAAGAAGGCCCCACGAGAAGTTTACTGAGCGAGTGGAGAAGGAAACCGGAGGCGTCCCGCCTTATCTTAAAATGGCAGCCGTCTCTCTTTTTTTTGTTTAAATCTGTTTTTATTAATTTTGTAACCATAGTTGCAAACTTACAGCACACTGGCATATGTATTCCGTAGTCGGAACTCTTAGTGTCAATAGCATTATACATCGCACATGCCAGGAACGTGGTCATATAACAGCTCCTCGACTGATAGCTCTATCCAATTCCTCAGGACCCCTGTCACAGTTCAAACTTTAAACAGTACGATGCACAACCCACCATTCCTCTGCATTAGTCCATCGAATTGTCCCAGTAAGTCTCTCAACCAGATCCGCAACTATTTCCAACAAATGGTAATAGAACAACAACCCCATGGAAAACCTCAACCACCTCGAACCCAGACCAGCTCTGTTGGACATAGCCCTGTGCCTGCCACCCGTCTGTCCCCTGTCCCTCACGTTGATGTGCTGTGGCTCAGTCGTGACTCACAGTCTCGTATATAAACGCGTGTTCCCATGATACCTAAACTAGTTGCATAGCATGCGTGGAACACCACGAAATCATTCCGGCAGGCCCCCTGGTGCCCGCCTCGGAGTCGTCTCCCCACTTGCTGTCTCACCCTCTCCATCCACCTCCTCAACCCGTCTAAGTGCCCGGAGTAACCCCTCCCACTGTGTGGCGATGGGCGTCTTCCGCAGCCCCAATGTCTCCTCCCGTCTGATAGCAGTCCCCTCTGCCCCGGCCCATGCAGCAAGCGAGCACCTCCATGCCCGCGTGTGAGGTGGGTCTTGTGCCTTCCACCTCCTAGTTATGAGGCGTTTTGCGACCGCGAATCCCAGATCTAGGAATCGAGACGTCACCTTGGTTGCCGGGGATCTGTGAAAGTGGTGCAGCAGGTGGACCATCCAGTCAAAAGGTATGTCACGGTGTGTAACAGCGCGCAGGGAGTCGTGGACCGCGTTCCATTAGGATTGCAGTTTACAACAGCTCCACAACATGTGAATGAGATCTGCCCCCATCTCCGCGCACCTAGGACATTTTGCGTCAGTACAGCGAAAGTAGCGATTAAGAGCCGCGGGGGTGAGATACGCTCTGTGGAGTACAAACAGTTGTATCTGCCGAAGGCGCTTATTTCTAGGTATACGCACCGGGCTTTTCAGTATACGGACCCACTCTGTATCTGTCAGCTGCCTCCCTAAGTCTGTTTCCCACTTGCCTTTAAGTGGTTCCAGGGCAAACGCCGTATGCGTTCGTAATGATGCTGCAAACCAACTAATCAGCCGCCGGCCTCTCCCCATCACGTGCAGATACTGTATGGTAAGGTGTTGGCTGGGCTCCGCGGTCATATCTCCCCATCTGGCAACCAGGGTCCTAACTATGGAGTGATAAGTCAGGAATTGCCCCGGCGGTAGCCCCCACTCCTCCACCAGCGAGTCACACGAAAGGAGCACCCCATCCCGGTACAAATCTCCCAGAGTTTGAATATCTACCTCTCGCCACTGCAGTAACGCACGGGAAGTGAGCGGTCCCGCCACTCTGGGGGTGCCCTCCAGCAGCAGCGCCGGCGCGCATGGGGTCACATGTCGAGTGAGGGAGAGACTCCTGCGGAAGCAGCGGTACGCCACAGCCAGGAGGAGCGGGGTTGGCGCTGTAGTCCTGGCGGCCGGGTGGAAAAGCACCAGCAACTGCTCAAGTGAGTACGGCGGTAGCAGTGTCGCGGTATCTTCTCGGCCCCTATCCGCCAGCCAGCGGGCTATCCATTGCAGTTGGGCCGCCAAGTAATAGTGTTCAAAGCAGGGTACAGCCAATCCTCCCTGGTCTGTAGGGAGATAAAGTTATTTAAGCGACATCCTGTGACGGCCATTCCCCCAGATGAAGTCTCTGAGAATTTGCGACAGTTTGGTAAAGAAAGCCGCTGGGACATATAGGGGCAGGTTAGCAAAGTAATATAGGAGTCGCGGAAGGATCACCATTTTAGATAGTGCCACCCTACCAGTGACCGTCAGTGGCAATGTGGTCCAGAAACGTATCTGGGATTTTATAGCCGCAAATGCCTTGCCTAGATTGCCATCCAGCAGGTCCGCCGGTTGGCGGTAGATGCGAAGCCCGAGGTATCGGAAGGTGTCTCCTCTCCACTGTACTCTGGTGCCGTTCAAGATATATCCTGGATCCCGTCGCCCCTCGCCATATGCGTAGAGACAAGATTTTCTGGCATTCACCCGTAGCCCTGAAAGGGTAGCAAATTCACACAAAATTTGGTCCAACTGAGGGGGTATATCATCAACATCTTTAACGTATACCAGCAGGTCATCCGCATAGAGTGACACTTGATGGACCGCGTCCCCCAATGGTATACCAGCCCCCATCCTCTCCCGTATGGCCACTGCCAGGGGTTCCATCGCCAGAGCGAACAGGAGCGGCGATAGTGGGCAATCCTGTCGGGTCCCCCTACCAATCGGTATGGCGTCCGAGGTATACGGGCCTAGTCGTACCCGCACCGTAGGATCCTTGTAAAGAAGACCCACCAGCTGCAGAAATCCCAAGCCAAGATCGGACCGTAGCAGCAGGACCGACAGGTATCGCCACTCTAGGCAATCAAATGCCTTTTCCAGGTCTAATAGTAGACAGCCCGCTCTAGGCCATGTCTGCGTGCTATCCGCCGCCACCCTGAAAAACCTCCGCAGATTCAAGGACGTATTTCGTTTCGGCACAAATCCATTCTGATCTTTATGGACTAGATGCGAGACCACCGGCGCCAGGTGCTCCGCCAACACCTTTGCAAGGACCTTATAGTCAGTGTTAAGAAGTGCTAAGGGGCGGTACGATCCCAAATCCATGGGGTCCCGATCTGGCTTGGGGAGAGACACCAGATAAGCCTCTCGCATCGAGGGAGGCAGTCTGTCCACCTCAACCGCCGCCATATATACCTTATGGAGGTGCGGCACCAAGTGTTCCCGGTAGGCCTTATAAAACTCCGTGGGCAGTCCATCCGGACCCGGAGTTTTCCCGGACGCCATGGAGGATATAGCTTCCCCTATCTCCTCCAACGTGAGAGGGCAATTTAGGGCCTCTAAGTGCTCGGCCGTAACCGCTGGCAGCTGCGCTTGTCCAAGGAACCGCTCCAAATCATCTCCCGGGCAGTGACCCCGCGCGCGGTACAACTGGGTGTAATGGTCTACCAGAACCCTGTGAATTTCCCTCTGGGTGCACACCAGCTCTCCCTCTAGCGTGCGCATCGCTGCAATCGGGGTACGAGCGGCCTCCTGCCGCAAAAGCCAGGCCAGCAGCCGTCCCGCTCTGTCCGCCGAAGCATGCGTGCGTGCTGTATGCGCTGCATAATTCAGACACCTCAGGCGCTCCAACAGTGCCGCATGAGCCGCACGCACGTCTGCCAATTGTTGCGCCTGCTCACCTGGGCCCTCACCCTCCCGCTCATACTGCAACAGTTGGGACTCTAGTCGAGCAAGCGACCTCGCCAACTGCCTCCGCATGTTCCATGTGACTCCCAAACAGTGACCGCGGAGCACTACTTTAAGCGCGTCCCATTCCACCCTTGCGTCGCTCGCTTTGCCCTCTTTAAGCTCGTAATAAGAGAGGAGAGCAGTCTCCACTGAGGAGCGAAACTCCGGGTCTTCTAGCGCTGTGGGCTGCAGGCGCCATGTAGGGGTGGGAGGGCAATCCACTTCCCAGTTAAGTTGGAGCCACATTGGATTATGGTCGGAGTGCGTGCACCCCAAGTATTCCGTCCGTGCCACCAGCGGTAACAGCGTCTGAGATCCTACTATCCTATCCAGTCGCACATGTAGGTCGTGCAGTTTGGAGTACTAGGAGTAGACGCGGTCCATGGGATATAGAGCCCGCCAAATATCTAGTACCCCCCACTGCGAGAGCCAATCAGCCAGCGCATGCTCCGTAGAGGCAACGGACGTCGCGCATTGCGGAGGAAATGACCTATCTAGCTGTACGTCGAGTACCGCATTAAAATCCCCTCCCAATAACCAGGGGAGCCCAGCGTATGGGGTGAGCGCCAGTGAGAGCTGGGCGAGGACGGATATTTGATCGACGTTTGGAGCGTAGATCGAGGCCAGCAGTATAGGCAGGCCATTAAGTGTGCCCCGTACCAATGTGTATCTGCCTGCTGCGTCCACAGACACCTCCCCACAGACGAACGGGACTCCCGCCCTAACCCACACGAGCGTGCCCCTGGCGTGTGCCGAGTACACTGTACCATATAACTGACCTCTCCAGCGCCTGCGCAGTTTCTCTAATTCGGGCTGTGTCATGTGCGTCTCTTATAATAGAGCAATACCGACCGCGTGTCGCTGGAGGTAGGCAAAGACAGAATATCGTCGCGAGGGAGTGTGCATGCCCCGTATGTTCCACGTCATAACATTAACGCGTGTCATGACTAAGCAGTATAGGTTCGGAGGGAAGCGGGCCCGGGACTTGCAGCAGCCAGCCTACATTGCAGTAAAGTAAGGGAGTAGTGGTCTGAGGTAACAATAACAACATAGTAACAAAAACTGCATAACGATTGGGGCGAACCTCACAAGTGTGTCCGTCCAAACTTGCGTAACAGTACGCAGGTGAAAACTAGGTGAGGGTGTGACCTGGGGGAATATGTGTGTAGATGGCAGCTCCCTGGCTCTGTCCCCTTGTGCCCCTTAAGTGCGGCGTGCCGCTAAGAAACGTCATCCAATGTTGGGTGGTGCGGCTAGCGAGGCCCAGTCAAAACTCCCAGGAACCAGCCCCAGCAATTACTCTCCCTCTATGGGCCTTAACACGGGACAGGTAGCTATAGACACATCAACTTACTTTCCCCAATCGGTAGGTCTACCCGGTCAGTCCCATGTTCCAGACTCCCTCCCCTTCTCATTTAAGTAAAGCAGCTAGCTACAAGATACTTGCACGAATGCCATTTGCTATGCCACCTTTCAGTCTAGGATACCGTCCGCAGTCTGCGGGGTGACCACTGGCCCACGATAGTCCTCGGAGTGCGTCGTCGATGGCGACGTAGATGATGGATCTACGTGGCTTGGGCTCGCGAGTGTCGTGATCGCCTGTAGTACTTTTGGCGCTCCAGTCTCATTTTCTCCGGCGTGGGAGCCGCTGTCCACGCCGACATCTCCCGTGTGGGCCGTGTCCGCTTTCTGCGCCCTTCTCTCTTGTGGGGGCGGGCTCCGTCTCCTGAATCCGCTGGCTTCGGCCCTGTCCATAATCCCTTCTCCTCCAGCCAATTCCAGACCTCCGCTGGGGAGTCGAAGTAGTGTGTTTTCTCTTTGTCAACCACTCGCATCCTGGCTGGGAATAACAAGGAGTACGGCAATGCCAGTTCCCGGAGCTGGCGTTTCACTGCCATATAGTTGTTTCTGCGGCGCTGCACCAACGCCGTATAGTCCGGGAAAAGCATAACTTGGTTGCCACCCACTGAGAGACCAGTCGCATTGCGGGCCTCTCTGAGAATGGCGTCTCTGTCTCTATAGTTCAGCAGTTTGAACAAGAAGGGACGCGGCCGGGCCCCCGGCGGCGGTTTCTGGGCAGGCATTCGGTGAGCTCTTTCCACCGCGAATTGGGCCGACAGTTTCCCCGGTGGCATAAACGTGCAAAGCCAGTTTTCCACGTATTGCTCCGGGTCTCGCCCTTCCTCTTCCTCCGGAAGGCCCACAGCGCGAACATTGTTGCGACGGGATCGCCCTTCTGCATCCTCCGCCCTGTCTTCAAGAGCATGGATACGATCCAACATGTCCTGCAGGGCAGCAGCGTGACTGCGAGTGACCGGTTGCAGTTCTTTGAGCGTCTCCCCCTGGGTGGCGACCGTGTCCGCCAGCTTCCGGTGGTCCGCATGTAGGAGTGTAAAGTCAGACGTGACTTTATCTATGCGATTCTCCAGGGACGTCCTAGTATGCTCCAGAGTTGTCCCTATCTTCTCCACAGCGGCCAGCACAGAGTCCATTTTGGCTGCAAGTGACGCAGACGATGGTCCCTCCTCCATCTCTGCTCGGTGGCGGGGGCGATCGGGGGCCGGTACCTGCAGTGGGCCCTGCTGCTGACTGGCGCGCATGCGGCCCATCACCAGTTGCTGCGCCATGGGCATCCGTCGCCAGTTTCCCGTAAGCCAGATGCACCCGCGGTGTCACCCCGTCTGTTCCCCCAGAACAATGTCAATTGATCAGTAGGCGAGGTCCGCGCAATCCGCTTCCCCCGCTGAGGGTCCACAGGTTCCACCCCCCAGGGAGACTCCACACTCAGCAGGTCGCAATCCGGGTCCGTCAGTGGGGTCCACCCCCGCCACTAGAGGTAGGCCTGCTGTCACTTGTATCCTCCGTCCCCGCTCTCAGCAGCGACAGCGCCAGACAGGCGCAGGCAGCTCCGCTCCCAGGGACCACAATGCGACCTCCAGCACCCGCCAGGCGTCAAATGAGGCGGCACACCTGAGCCCGCAGGGTCAGTCACATCCCAATGTAGCAGACAATGGTCGGGTGGAGGCCTCTCAGTATAGTGCTGCAGTTCACCCCTGGGGCATCTCCTCAAGCGCAGCTTCGCCATTCACACCCTCCTCCGCACCACAAAGTTCGGTCTCCCAGCGCCTTTCAGGAGCTCTGGCAGCCCCCTCCGCCGCAGCCTCGCCAAGGTCCTTGGCAACAGTCGCCGCTCCTCCGCACCTCTCACCTTTGCTTTCCGACAGGCGCAGGCACTATGCTCCCAGGCTCGCCACCATATGCACCTCACGGCGTCAGTCGCTGATGCGCTCCCCGCACAGTCTGGCTCTCACCGTGCCCATTAGCCTATAAGTACGGGCATCCCCGAAGGTCTCGTCTGCCGTCTCCCGTGGCAGCGGGGACCATCCAAATCTCTCCCCGTTGCAGTCACTCCGCGCATGGCATGCCCACTACTGTGTCTTCCGTGTGCCTCACGCGGCGGCTTGTAATTAGCGACCCCAGGGAGGAGGCTCAAAATGGCCGCCGCCGCCCGGTTCCTGCGTCTCTCAGCCGTTACTGAGGGCGATCCGATGCCTCCGGCGCTCAGCGCGCCCCTCCTGCCCCCGCCGGCGATCGCCCGTCACCATTCGTCGCGCTGTATACTGCTGCCCAGGCGCGGCGCTCACCAAGTCTGCGCTCCCGTCTTCATGGGGTCCCCACCCCGGCAGCCTCTCTCGTGGCTCCACTCCTTACTCCCGGCGCCGCGGCTCCAGCCCGCCCGTACTCCAGGGCTCACCTCCGGGGTCCCGTTCAGCAGCCACACGCCTCGGCCACCAGCGATTTCCGTCACCTGCCCATGCCAGTCCGGGCGTCCCAGACTCGTCTCCACCGCAGCAAGCACCTCCGGCGCTCGTAGCTCCAGACGCAGTTCACGCGGCTCTCGGGGAGAGTCACCGTCCTCAGCCCCGCAGGCCAGGCATTGCTTTAACGATGACCCCTGGGTGGAAACCAAAACTGTATGTACTTACTATGATGCCCGTGCAACTTTGGCTGATGCCCGGTGGAGTTGTCATATGCAGCTATAGAGGAGCTTGGCTCTGGTTCACCACAAGGCCGGCACCTACCCAGCCGGACAACTGACATTGTTTTCCTCGCCTCCCCATTGTGTTTTCCTACCTGCATTCCCTACCCCTGTTTACCATTCCCCCTCTACTTCTTCACTCCCTATAAGACGTGTGTACGCAGTAATAATCTCACATATATTGTGTAATCTCATGTTTTTTTTCTTTTCTCCTATGTCTATACTTGTCTATGTAATTATGTAACCTGTAACTCACCGATCCTCATGTAAAGCGCTCTGATACCTCCGGGTCTAGCCAGCACTATATAAAACTTTCAAATAAAATAAATAAATAAATAAAATAAAATCCTCATTCGCTACCCTAAAACCCAACAGAAAGCACTTGAATGCAAAAGTGATTTGTTTTATGGCATTTCTGTTTGTAAAATTTAAAAATATTGGGTTTACATGTATATTAACTAGCCACATCAATTCAGCAGACACATCAAATGGCAAATTACAAGTATTATTTCATCCATTGGTCATTTGGACAGCATCTACAAATTTCTCAAAATCCCTACGAATGCAGCATCAATAAGCATAACTCACATCAATAAGAACATACATATAATCAATATCTGTACAACCTGGGCAAGTGAATCCTTGGATTTGAAATACATTGTAATAAAGTTGTGGTCCATCTTTTACTATGACGTGGTGTAGAAGGCGAGAGTGATAATGAGGCTCAGACTATTTGTATACAAAGTGAGTGCAGGCAGTAGCTGTCTGACAACATATTGGACTGTATGTTGTTGTCTCTAGGGCAGTAAAGGTGTTATTCCAGAAGCAGTTGCTGCATCTTAATTGCGTGGGAGTCTGTAACAGAAGTATACTTTGCATATGAACTCTAGACAAACTTTTATAGAGGGTATTCATTTCATGGATATAGCAAACCACAGAGAAACATTTTCCAATCAACATCCTCTTGCCTAGCAGGCATCCAAAGATGTTTGATAAGAACATGAGCCTCCCAGTATACAAACATATTCAGCATGGAGCTTGAGCATTAGCACTGACTGTCAAGTTTCTTTTTAGGTTTCAAACACACAAGCTCTTTCAACAATGTTTTATGTTTTGACCCTATGTCCTGCTACTTCTGGATAAAGACTTCTAATTTTTTCACCCTTGCACGTACCTTATTGACAGACAAGACATATTAAATACCAAGGTGCAAACCATTTTTAGTCTTTTGTTCATAACTGTATATCAATGCATTAAAGTGTGGGTGAACAATTTGCTATGTTCTGTTTATTAAGATCAATACAAATACAAATATTTGTAAGTGAAATTGATCTTCATGGAAGAAAGGATAGTTACTTATTTGTCTCTAACTCCATAAGAATGCATTGGCTTGAGGGTGTCACACTAGATACAGGTGGAAATGTTGCTTGGCTCAGGCTAAATCCTTATGGATCGTATAGGGGGTGTAGTGTGCTTGAAAAACAAAATATATATTTTAAGCAATGGAATTTTCCTATAAGGGAAATGCAATTACCTATTCAGACATAATACACTGAGGTCAAGGCACCCGATATGGTGCCACCTGTTGTGACAAATTTTGCTCAGCTTAGGTAATTTACATGCAGGTATCGTAGAAGGGTTTGCTCTTTATTCATTTATAAACTTTATTTCGGCCGCAAAGGCCATAAAAGTACACATAAAATGTTGCAACATACAATTCATCATAGCATATACTTCCAATACAATAAAAATACAGAGAGCTCATTTATAGCAACACTCAGTTACAGTAATTCCTACGTCTGATCCACATAGCATCTAAAAAACGAGAAACTGCAAAAACAATCGGTGGGTGTGTGTCATATTTCAAGACTCTTAAAGCATTTCCACACTCTCTAAATCCCATATTCCTACAGATAGGTTTTACCCATCTATTTCGAAACTGGTAATATACTGGGCAAAAAAAGAAAACATGTTTATCATCTTCCATTTGGAAACCACAGACAGGGCAATCTGTGTTTTTGTTTGTTTCCCACTTAGAAGTGAAGGACCTAAGCGGTAAGGTTCCTATCCTCGACTGAAAATACAACTTTCTGGCAACAACAGGAAAAATCAAGTCTAAAAATTCCTCTCTCTTATAATCAACTTTAATTTCAAGGAACTGTGCAGTCAACCTGCCGACACCAGGATTCATATGGAGGTTCATAAGATAATAATGCCTAAACTGATCTACCAGATTTATTCTTGAGATGGTCACACATGAGACCTCTGGAGAATCCCATAATTCTGAGAGGCCAATCTTATTGCAAATATCCTTAATGTGGATTAACCAAGGGATTTTCTTGTTGTTAATTTGAGGCCAAACCCCCTTGAGTTCTTCACGAAAGGAACCCAACTCCGGGGAAGACCAAAGTCTCTTCCAATATATCACAGGTCGCATCGCCACCTCCTCCTCCACGGGAATCAACCCTAAGTCAAGCCTGATTGGGACCAACGGAGTGCTTGGGGGCAATCCCAACAAGTTTCTCATAAAAGAATGTTCAATCCTCGTTAGGCTAGCAGACTTACTATGTCCCCAAAGTTCTGCTCCATAATTAGATCCCGCTCTAGCTTGTGTCTTATAAATTTCTACCGGTAGCGCCACAGGCTTGAAAGCTGAACCTTTAAAAAGTTTTGATATTCCTCCTGCAGTTTGTGTCAGCTTTAATGCTGAATTTGCAACTTGCGCCCCCCATTCAAGATGTTCTTGAAGGGTAATCCCAAGATATACAAACGTCTTTACTCGCTCAAGCGATATACCATTCATAACTGGGTTTGGGCGTGTATGGTTTGGGGGATTGAGGATCATAAACTTTGTCTTTGCTATGTTAATCTCTAGACCTCTCTCCCCACAGAAATCCACAAAACCGTCCAGAATACGCTGAATACCTGTTGATGTTCGTGAGAGCAACAAAGTGTCGTCAGCGAACATCAAAGCAGGTACTCTGCCCGTAGCAAGTCTTGGTGCATCAGTATCCTTTATAGCTTCAAGATGGTTGATGAGCCCATTAATATACAAACAAAAAAGGGTAGGTGCCAGCACGCATCCTTGGCGAACTCCTCTGTTCACTGGGAAACGTTCAGACAACTCTCCATATTTCCTGCATCTGACCTGTGCGAAATTTTCAAAGTGGAGTCTTCTCAAGACATCCAGAAGATATGGAGGGACGTCGAGTTCCTGGAGAACCTTCCACAACTTTCCTCGTGGCACCAGGTCAAAAGCAGACCTCAGATCAACAAAAATGAGGTAAAGGCTACCACCTCCTTCACTCACAGTTTTCCAGTAGAGGACCTGGAGTCGAAATAGCTGATCAATTGTAGAGATACCCTTTCTAAAACCCGCCTGCCAAATGCTCAGTATATTATTATCTTTTTCCCATAACTGGATTCTATCCAGGACTATACGTCCAAACAGTTTTTGGTAATATCAATTAAGCTTATAGGCCTGTAGTTTGAGGGTTGTAAAGGGCATCCCTTTTTATGAATTGGCACAATCTCTGCACCACGCCAGGTCTCTGGTAAATCTGCACCTGTTAGTATAGAATTAAACAAGACGCAGAAATAGGGAACCCAAACTTTGGGTTCTGTCCGAAAGAGATCACCTGGGACCTTATCCAATCCTGGGGCTTTGTTCGGTAGAAGTTTATGAATTGCAGTCTCCACCTTCAAAATCGAAATCATCGAAGCAGCCTCTACTCGACATTTAATAGAGGAATATGAAGGAGTCAAAGCTAATTCATTGGGGTCTGTACATAAGTATAGACTCCCAAAGTGATCTTCCCATGCTGCTGGGGCTATGTTGGAAAATATTGTGATGTCAGTTTCTTTTCTTCCATTACTAACAATAGCCCAAAAGGATTTAAAATCATTTTGCTGCAGGGATAGTCTTAATTCCTCCCACTTATCATCCTCCCAAGTCTTTCTTGCACTTTCAGTCTTCTTTCTATACTGTGCTCGGAGTATTTTGATCCTTTCTTTATCCTTTGCCTTAATTTCTAGGATCAAGTCACTTTTCAACTTCCGGCACTCAGCATTATACCAGGGATTGGTTTTAGTCCCTTTATCCTTGAGGCTCCCAGCCGGAACAAAACACCTCCGATAATTTAGAGGCCAGCTGACTGTGAATTTCAGCTGGCCTTGGACCCCACCCTCTAGTAGAACATTTCAACCCTACACTGGCCATTTCACTTAAGTGCGGCAGGGCCAGTCTGTATATTTCTGCCATCTTGTTCAAACTAGTAAGTATATGTGGCCATTTTACTCTGCGTCTATTGTTATGCAGAATAAGAGGTTGTAATGCCTCGTTTTGTACAGTTGCATAACTGGACAGACCCCAACTTCCCGGTTTTAAAGACATGACCAGGGCGTTGTGGTCACTGTCAACTCGGTCAACAATCCTAAAGTCAGAAACCTTGTCCCAAGATCTTGTTTCTATCAGAATATAATCTAGAATAGAGGTATGCCCCACTCTATTGAACGTGGCATGACCGGGTCTGTCAGAATTAAATCTACCATTACAAGACCTCAGGGACAGGGAAAGAGTAAGAACAAAGATCTGCAAAATCAATGGTGTGCAAGCTTTGACCACTGGGATCAAAGGCTCAGAGATGTTCCAATGCAAATTTTCCGCAATCGGACCATCTAGATCCAACATACTCAATGGCTCATACTGGCAGTTAAAATCATCGCCACCTACTATCACAGAGTACTCCGGGTCTAGGGTCTCAATGTAATCATTCAACTGCGTAATAACCCTAGACTCCTGGCCACTCAGAGATGGTCTAGAATAAACATTTAATAACGCTAGATGTTTATTCCCTGGGAGGCCCAGTAAGACGCATTGAATATCATGTGAACTAGTTTGAAGCTGTCTAGCTGTAACTCCCAAGTGCAGAGCCACCCAGATACTTAAACCCCCTGAGGGTCTTCCCCTGCCACTAGCTATTGCATGTATGTTATAGGACACAAAGCCAGTCCGCTGGAGATCAATCATAGCCCATGTCTCTTGCATTATGCAGATATCAAAAGTATCTATAAACTTGCCCCATTCTTCACAGATCAATTTGTTTTTTAAACCTGCCACATTCCAGGAAAGTATATTAATATTCGCATTTGGCTTCCCTGTGGTGGAAGTCAGAACACTGGCATGCCTATTAACATCAGGAGAGATAATGACACTACCAGTACTTCCCCCAACACTCCCCTTCTAAAGCCAACCCAACGCTGGTATAATTGGTGGTACTAGGATCCTACTCCTTTGGTTTTTCCTGAATGGACATACTATATCATTTGTAATTGGTGATGCTTCTGTTGGCCCCTGATTGAGAAGATTTTGACTCAACTTATCAGTACCTTCCTTGATGTTCTGTGGGCCTATATAGTCCCCAACCATAGGGAGTAGTTTATTGGGTTCTAAACGTCAATCGACTAGATCCAGAACACTAAATCTATTAGCATGATGGAAGGCTTCGAGAGGGAGCGGACAGAATTGCTTATTAATAGGGTCAATGTTACCACGATGCGGAATACAACCCTCCAAGTCATTTTGTGGTCGAGCCACCCAACCTCTCAGGGAGGTTTCAGACCCATTGCTAAGGGCCCTTGGGTAGAAATAAGTAAGAGGGAGGGCCTGTATTGCAGATTCAAATCTACATTGCTCCATTGTGCAAATATGCTTCACTGTTCTATAATCCCTAAAATTAATTACAACACAGTCACCCTGTTTATCCTTAGCCCTAGAGCCCACCCAATCTACACGTCTTGCAAATAGGAGTTCACTTCTATTCTGAACAGGAAGGGGTTTATTACAATTTAACCAGTGAATGCACTTGTTTTTAGGATCACTAAATGATTCCCTTTTTCCGTAATTCAGAGTAGGAACCCCTACAAGGACCACTACATAGGGAATAGACTCTGGGGGCAAGTCCAAACAAGGCAACACAGACTTAGGTGCAGAGACAGACTTAAGTGGGGTTGTTTTAGGGAGAATGTTATTAAGGCTCTCAATCTCAGATACTACTTTAGCAGGAACATGGTCCACCTTTCCCCTTAGATCCCCCAAAGGTACCGATGTAATTGGCACATTATGTATCAGTTGGTCAGCAGGTCCCACTTTGCTTCCCAATAAGATTGATTGGCCAGTCAAATCTATCACTTTATTTACTAAGTCTGGGTTGGGACATTCAAGACCATTTGATTCTTTGGCCAATGGCCCTGTACCCTCCATATAGCCCCTTCCAACCCCGATCCCCTTTTCCCCGATCAATGAAGCATTCATGAGTTCCAATTTTGAAAGTCTCTTTTCAATAGAGTCCAATCTATCATGTATCGGGAGGCAGGTCGCTGTAAATAACTGCTCCATTTTGGCCCAAAAGTCTCTTCTATGCTCTTGCGGAATTGGGTCCTCTGTACCATGGGCTGTAGAATGAGCTGTGGACTCTCTATATTGCTTATCCGAATTGGCCACAGAATCAATATTCCCCTCGAGTGCCCGTTTTTTAACTTTCATTTTCTTATTCATCATGGCCGTGCCTGCTCGTTTTCGTCTGACAACCAGTTCTGTCGACCGCCCATTTGCTTCCACATTTTTATCTGGTAACAATCGGATTGGCAGCCCGGATCGCGTGGTTCCCGCATTATGAATTAAAGTGGAAGAGTCTATAGAGGAGAGGGCCCCCTGTTCCTTAGGGCTGGGCGGGCTATAATCAATGGCTGAACATGAGTTTGCTTCTCCTTCAGGGGCAACAAGGATAAGATCTGAGGCTGGGTTATTTTGGCTGATTGTAGAAGAAGTAGAAGATAAAACAGGGGACTTTGCCCGTGCATAAGCTCCCAATGAAGAGCGTTTTTCCAGTTCTTGTTCAATAGACAGCCTTTTTTCAGTCAGCTCAATTTCTTTCTGTAACACTGATGAAGCCCTAATTAAAAAATTATCCCAAGAGCCCGCCACTCCTGCCCCGTTGAGTGACTTTCGCCCCTTCCTCGGTCCTGTAGCGGCCATTTCCATTAGAACAGTCGAATAGAGAACAATGAGTGATGGATGCCTGGGTGACTGCCTATGCCGTAACGGGCTAGCACACAGCGACGCTAACAATAACAATAACAATGACAACACCTCACCTCACGAGCTGTTAGCCACAGGATGGAGGATAATGGCCCCGTCCCGTCCTCAGCCGCACTCGGACGGGCTCAGACGGGCCCGCCCTTGGCCCGGGCTACGCCTGGCGTGCGTCCCGCGAAGCGGGGGCCGTGAGGAGTTTTGTAGCTTCCGGGAGTAAGGCAGGAAGAGAACACAGCTGTTAACAATCACGGGACTGCTGGTCATCACAGTCCCGTCTTCAGCGCCTTCCCTCTAGCAGCGTGCAACCAAGAAATCCAGGGGTCAGCTACAGAGAGTGAACAATAAAATGCAGCAGCAGTTTTAAAACGGCAAATAAAACTCCCTCTGCGAACGGCTCCCGCGAAGCGTGGGCCGTGAGGAGTTTTGTAGCTTCCGGGAGTAAGGCAGGAAGAGAACACAGCTGTTAACAATCACGGGACTGCTGGTCCTCGCAGTCCCGTCTTCAGCGCCTTCCCTCTAGCAGCGTGCAACCAAGAAATCCAGGGGTCAGCTACAGAGAGTGAACAATAAAATGCAGCAGCAGTTTTAAAACGGCAAATAAAACTCCCTCTGCGAACGGCTCCCGCGAAGCGGGGGCCGTGAGGAGTTTTGTAGCTTCCGGGAGTAAGGCAGGAAGAGAACACAGCTGTTAACAATCACGGGACTGCTGGTCCTCGCAGTCCCGTCTTCAGCGCCTTCCCTCTAGCAGCGTGCAACCAAGAAATCCAGGGGTCAGCTCCTTCAGAACATGATGGTAGGTCCGCCCTAAAGGGAGGGAGTCTAGGAGGTTGAGCGCACGCCCACGGAAAGAGGTGGGGTCTCGGGGAGAAGGGAAGTCGCACAAGTTGGTTGTTTCGTAAAGCAGCGACCACTGCTCTTTATTAGGATCAGTATGAAAATTGGTGAGCCAAGTTGATCTTCATGGGAGAAAGAATGGTTTCTTATCTGCATATACCTCTATAGGAATGTATTGGCTGATGAGTGGCACAGGGGGCCCATGTTGTGGTGGAAATGTTGCTTGGCTCAGGTTAAATACTTATGGATCGTAGAGAGGGATGTAGTGTGCTTGAAAAAAAAACATATTTGTGAGCCAATGTGATGTTCCTATAAGGGAACTGCAATGGCCTATTCAGACATAACTGCATAGAAACACGCTGAGGTGAGGGCACCCTGTTTGGTGCCACCTGTTGTAAGAAATGTTGCTCGGCTCAGGGAATTGACATATAGGTAGTGTAAAAGGGTGCTGTCTTTATTAGGATCAGTATGAAAATGGATGAGTCAAGTTGATCTTCATGGGAGAAGGGATGGTTACTTATTTGTCTATAACTCTGTAGGAACGCATTGGATTGAAAGTGGCACAGTGGGAAAAGTTGCTTTGCTCAGGCTTGATCCTTACGGAGCTTGTAGGGGGATGTGGTATGTTTGAAAAACAAAATATATATTTGCGAGCCGGTGTGTTTTTCCTATAGGAGAACCACAATTTCTAATTTGCATGTAACTAGATAGGAATGCATTGAGGTGAGGGCAACCAGTTTGGTGCCACCTGTTGTGACAAATTAACTTGGCGCCGGCAATTTATATTTTATTAGACGTGTAGAAGGGAGCTTCCTTAATTAGGAACACTATGAAAATTGGTGAACCAAGTTGATCTTCATTGGAGAAAGGAGGGCTTCTCATTCCATATAGCTTTTTAGAAATGTATTGGCTGGTGGATGGTACAGTTGGCCCACGTTTTGGTGGAAATATTGCTTGTCTCAGGCTGAATCCTTATGGATCTTATAGGCAGAAGTGGTGTGCTGAAAATCAAAATACAAGTTTGTGAGCCAATGTGTTTTTCCTATAAGGGAACTGCAATTGCCTATTCAGACATAACTGCGTATGAAAACACTGAGGTGAGGGCTCCCCGTTTGGTGCCACCTGTTGTGAGAAATTTTGCTCGGCATAGGGAATTGACATATAGGTAGTGTAGAGGGGTGCTCTCTTTATTACGATCAGTATGAAAATGGGTGAGCCATGTTGATCTTTATGGGAGAAAGGATGGTTTATTTTTCGCATATACCTCTATAGGAATGTATTGGCTGGTGGGTGGCACAGTCGGCCCATGTTGTGGTGGAAATGTTGCTTGGCTCAGGCTAAATACTTATGGATCATAGAGAGGGATGTAGTGTGCTTGAAAAAAAAACATATTTGTGAGCCAATGTGATGTTCCTATAAGGGAACTGCAATGGCCTATTCAAACATAACTGCATAGAAACACGTTGAGGTGAGGGCACCCCGTTTGGTGCCACCTGTTGTAAGAAATTTTGCTCGGCTCAGAGAATTGACATATAGGTAGTGTAGAGGGGTGCTCTCTTTATTAGCATCAGTATGAAAATGGGTGAGCCAAGTTGATCTTCATGGGAGAAGGGATGGTTACTTATTAGTCTATAACTCCATAGGAACGCATTGGCTTGAAAGTGGCACAGGTGGAGGCTTGGCTCAGGTTAAATCTTTACGGAGCTTGTAGGGAGATGTGGTATGTTTGAAAAACAGAATATATATTTGTGAGCCAATGGGTTTCTCTTGTAAGAGAACCACAATTACTAATTTGAATGTAACTATATAGCAATGCATTGAGGTGAGGGCAACCAGTTTGGTGCCACCTGTTGTGACAAATTCTGCTCGACTCAGGCAAGTTACATATCAGATGTGTAGAGGGGAGAGCTTCATTGAATAGGAACACTATGAAAATTGGTGAGCCAATTCGATCTTTGTGGGAGAAAGGATGGTTTCTCATTCGCGTATAGCTCTATTGGAATGTTTCGGCTGGTGGGTGGCACAATGGGTCCATGTTTTGGTGGAAATATTGCTTGGCTCAAACTAAATCCTTATGGATCTCATAGGCAGAAGTGGTATGCTTGGGGGGAAGAAAAAAAATCACATTTGTGAGCCAATGTGATTTTCCTATAATGTTACTGCAATTGTCTTTTCAGACATAACTGCATAGAAACACGTTGAGGTGAGGCCACCCAGTTTGGTGCCACCTGTTGTAAGAAATGTTGCTCGGCTCAGGGAATTGACATATAGGTAGTGTAAAAGGGTGCTGTCTTTATTAGGATCAGTATGAAAATGGATGAGTCAAGTTGATCTTCATGGGAGAAGGGATGGTTACTTATTTGTCTATAACTCTGTAGGAACGCATTGGATTGAAAGTGGCACAGTGGGAAAAGTTGCTTTGCTCAGGCTTGATCCTTACGGAGCTTGTAGGGGGATGTGGTATGTTTGAAAAACAAAATATATATTTGCGAGCCGGTGTGTTTTTCCTATAGGAGAACCACAATTTCTAATTTGCATGTAACTAGATAGGAATGCATTGAGGTGAGGGCAACCAGTTTGGTGCCACCTGTTGTGACAAATTAACTTGGCGCCGGCAATTTATATTTTATTAGACGTGTAGAGGGGAGCTTCCTTAATTAGGAACACTATGAAAATTGGTGAACCAAGTTGATCTTCATTGGAGAAAGGATGGCTTCTCATTCCATATAGCGCTTTAGAAATGTATTGGCTGGTGGATGGTACAGTTGGCCCACGTTTTGGTGGAAATATTGCTTGTCTCAGGCTGAATCCTTATGGATCTTATAGGCAGAAGTGGTGTGCTGAAAATCAAAATACAAGTTTGTGAGCCAATGTGTTTTTCCTATAAGGGAACTGCAATTGCCTATTCAGACATAACTGCGTATGAAAACACTGAGGTGAGGGCTCCCCGTTTGGTGCCACCTGTTGTGAGAAATTTTGCTCGGCATAGGGAATTGACATATAGGTAGTGTAGAGGGGTGCTCTCTTTATTACGATCAGTATGAAAATGGGTGAGCCATGTTGATCTTTATGGGAGAAAGGATGGTTTATTTTTCGCATATACCTCTATAGGAATGTATTGGCTGGTGGGTGGCACAGTCGGCCCATGTTGTGGTGGAAATGTTGCTTGGCTCAGGCTAAATACTTATGGATCATAGAGAGGGATGTAGTGTGCTTGAAAAAAAAACATATTTGTGAGCCAATGTGATGTTCCTATAAGGGAACTGCAATGGCCTATTCAAACATAACTGCATAGAAACACGTTGAGGTGAGGGCACCCCGTTTGGTGCCACCTGTTGTAAGAAATTTTGCTCGGCTCAGAGAATTGACATATAGGTAGTGTAGAGGGGTGCTCTCTTTATTAGCATCAGTATGAAAATGGGTGAGCCAAGTTTATCTTCATGGGAGAAGGGATGGTTACTTATTAGTCTATAACTCCATAGGAACGCATTGGCTTGAAAGTGGCACAGGTGGAGGCTTGGCTCAGGTTAAATCTTTACGGAGCTTGTAGGGAGATGTGGTATGTTTGAAAAACAGAATATATATTTGTGAGCCAATGGGTTTCTCTTGTAAGAGAACCACAATTACTAATTTGAATGTAACTATATAGCAATGCATTGAGGTGAGGGCAACCAGTTTGGTGCCACCTGTTGTGACAAATTCTGCTCGACTCAGGCAAGTTACATATCAGATGTGTAGAGGGGAGAGCTTCATTGAATAGGAACACTATGAAAATTGGTGAGCCAATTCGATCTTTGTGGGAGAAAGGATGGTTTCTCATTCGCGTATAGCTCTATTGGAATGTTTCGGCTGGTGGGTGGCACAATGGGTCCATGTTTTGGTGGAAATATTGCTTGGCTCAAACTAAATCCTTATGGATCTCATAGGCAGAAGTGGTATGCTTGGGGGGAAGAAAAAAAATCACATTTGTGAGCCAATGTGATTTTCCTATAATGTTACTGCAATTGTCTTTTCAGACATAACTGCATAGAAACACGTTGAGGTGAGGCCACCCAGTTTGGTGCCATCTGTTGTGACAAATTTTGCTCAGCTCAGGCAATTTACATATCAGAGGTGTAGATGGGAAACTCCTTTATTAGGATCAATATGAAAATTGGTGAACCAAGTTGATCTTCATGGGAGAGAGGATGGTTTCTTATTTGCTTATTGATCTATAGGAATGTATTGGATGGGGTGTGGCACAGTGTGCCAATGTTTTGGTCGAAATGTTGCTTGGCTCAGGCTAAATCCTTATGGACCTAGTAGGGGATGTGGTGTGTTTCAACAACAAAATACATATTTGTGAGCCAATATGTTTTTCGGATAAGAGAACCATAATTACTTATTCGGATGTAAATCAATAGAAATGCATTGAGGAGAGTGCAACCAGTTTGGTGCCATCTGTTGTGCAAATTTTGCTCGGCTCAGGCAATTTACATATAGGTAGTGTAGACGGGAGCTCCCTTTGTTAGGATCAATATGAACATTGATGAGCCAAGTTGATCTTGATGGGAGAAAGGATGGTTAATTATTCGTCTATAACTCCAGAGGAATGCATTGGCTTGAGGGTGGCACAGTGGGCAGAGGTGGTAGCATTGCTTGGTTCAGTATAAGTCCGTAGGGGGGTGTATTGTGGTCAAAATACATGTGATCAAATGTGAATTTACAATAGGGAAAGTATTATTACTTATTAGAATATAACTACTTAGGGATGTCTAGGGGTCAAGGCGATCCGTATGGTGCTACAAATTATGATCAGCTCAGACAACTTACAGGTATTGTAAAGGTGTGCTCAATTGCTTAAAATTACTATGAATTTTGATGGTGGCAAAGTTGTCCCATGTTTTGTTGGAAAGGTTGCTTGTGTCAAACTAAATCCTAATAGATGTAATACTGGTATGTGTTGTATTTGAAAATTATTCGCTGAATGGCAATGCGGAGTCCCACAGAATGGAGTTAGCTGACCTATTTATGGTTGTATTTTATATCATATGTTGCCTGCAAATAAAATGCTGTCCAAATAAGATGCTAACTTTAACCAGCAAATAAGATGCGGGCCGAATAAGAAGCTAACTTCAGTCTCCTACAACTCACAGACTTTGAAATCTGAAATCTAATGCGCCCTACCCACATAATTCCCCGATGGCCCGGTCAGCCCCATTAACCTGTTTTGAAGCTGCTGCGGGGTGGTGTGTCACGGATGGATGAGAAGCCACGCTGATACATGTCTCGCACCAGCTTAGACGCACGTACGCTACCACTAGGAATGCACCATGTGGCACCAGAGACCAAAAATGAGTTTCCCGCACACACACATACACAGAATTAACAAGCGCCGTGTAACAAGCTCAGCTGGACCTCCCCGCTCCCAGAGACAAACTTTAGCTTTACCCTCGTCAGTCGTCACCACTGTGATGTATATGGTCATAGTGGTACATCAGGTTTCGGAGCATAACACCGCTTCTTTTGGCTCTAAACATGAACATTCTTGGAAGATTTATTGAAACTAAAAAGTCTGATTTTGAATACCACATTTTCTCGCCATCTTCGTGTGCCCGCGTCTGGTTCTGGAGCTTTCCCACACCCCTTCCCACGCTAAATGAAGCCAACGTAAGCTCGTCCTTGAACCGGAGTCGCCCTTTAAAATCCTCGCAGGTCCTCTGCCCTTGATTAAAGTCAAATAATATCCCTTCGGATCCAGCGTCCTTGGCTAAAAGCAGAAGCCCGCCCAGAGCACATTCTGAACGCGGTACACACCGAACCTTCCTCTCTGGCACAGGGACAAATAGGCGGCGGCGACCATGGGCTTGGAGTGCCATAGCCCCTGCTAGTATTTGGGCATATGCTTTTGTTTTCATACCCACTTCCTTGTAAGTACTCGATTAAATGGAATAAAGAACACCACGCTTGGTAGGCTTGCTGCGCTATTTGAAACTGCTGGAAACACAAAATCACACGCGTATCTCTTGCCAAACCCACTACGTTCCGTTGCCCACGTGTCTGATCTGATGGCAAAATACAGTCACTTCCATCAGGCTCTCCGGGCAGCCCGACTCAGGACCCCGGTTGCTCGGCGACCTGGCTTAGCTGGGGAGGAGAGGGGGGGAGGAGGGGAAGTGAGCGGGGGATTGTGGGGGATCTGATAGGGGCAGGGGGAGAAGGGCAGAGGGCGGGAAAGAGGAGACAGAGTAGTGAAGCGGCTGGGGTTTTAGGAGATAGGACAGGCTCAGCAGGTTAGGAAACAGAGAGACGGATGTAAACTGGGACTTGAGGGGAAACCGGCCCTAGTCTGAGTGATGAGGGCACGAATAGGTGGTGAGAGGGCAGTCTGTGAATAGTTAACCCAGACATCCCACAGAAGGACATACAGGACAAGTCTAAAAGCTAAGGGGACAATCAAAGAAAAAAAAACGACAGAAAAGACTACAGAGAGAATACGACGCGTACACCGCCCCACCGACAGTGAGATAACAGACGCAGAGAGCCCAGAGTCGATGACGAGAGGAACAACACGGGGGTCAAGAAGTGAACGGACGCTCCCCAAACATAGTGTGCTAGGGATTGCGAGCCGGTGAGAGAGGCAGAAACCGAGCAAAAGGGACAGACACGTGAGCAGGGCAAAAGAAACAGTGAGGGGCGGAGACACAAGAAAGAAGCAGCAAGAGGCGGTACCAGAGACAGCAACAGGCACGAGGAGAGCGAAAATAGAGTGCCAGTGGAGAAAAGGTAGCAAGAAGAGACAGTCCAGAGAGCAGGGAGAAACTGCAAAAAAAGGTAGAGAGGAGCAGATCCAGTGCTATTCGTGCAGGGCAGTTTCTGCACACACACCCAACCATGAGGATGGCAGCAGACGAGCCACAGTGCAAGAAGATAAAGCTGGACGATAAGGAGAAGACCAAGGAGGACGGGTAAGTTCTTTAATGGCGGCCTCGGAATGCAAATTTTGATGCATCTAGGGGATTGGGGAGCGTTGAGGTCCGGCGGCGTGCTCCACAGACCTTGGAATCCACATGTGTGAAATTTCCAGGGACTCGACCAAAATATCTTATGTGAACAGAATCCTGATTTCCAAGTGAGAAAGGCTGCGTCCTTGGCGACATTGAGGCTGTCCAGGAGTGGGACTGCTCTTTAGCGCGCGCGAGTCCAAACCAGAGGTCTTAAAACGCTTTTTATTCCGCCCCCTCCAAAAAATAATGCAAGGATTTTGGGGAGGGGGCAGGGCTGATCGTAGGATGTTGGGATTATGCAGTCATTTCAAGTGTGCTTTTCCGTAGCTCACAATCGACAGTAGATGTGAGACTTATAAAAGAGCAAACATGTTAAACAAAAAACAAATTAACCCATAAAGCAGTACTATCCATAATCCGGGTGCTGTGAGCCCTTGCTCTCTTGGGCCTCAACACAACTGCACATCCTGCCCTAAAGATAGGTGTGGCCCTAACAAGCAGACTATCTCTGTGGTTAATTTGTGAAAAAATAAGTGCCAGATCTCTTGTCAGGAGGCAGCTTGCACCAACCCGTTGCTTCTATTAGTGCCGCTTATAACAGAACCAACTATTAACCATGAAACACTACAAGTGGGGAGAGGGTGTGGCGTAACAGCCAGAGTTGCTGACTTTGGCACCGGGGAACCAAGTTTGAGTCTCGGCGAAGGCTCAACATCCTGTGATTCGGGGGAAATCACTGAATCTCCCAGTGCCTACCAAAAATGAATGTGTTCTTAACTGGTGCTCATGACAAGCACTCCAATACCTTTGGGTAGAATTTGCACTATAAGCGCCGGTAATGAAGATTATGTGCCGGTGCTGAGCACCGGAAGCCACTGGCTCTAATTAGGCACTGGCTATCTCTTCGTCTTTCACCCCTTCCCTATCATGCCTGACCATCATTTCAATCTTGAAAAAGGCTCTAGGTCCTGCTTTGAAAAAAATGAGCTCCTGCATATTGCCTCGCGTCCACGTTTTGTAGAAAAGGTACCATATGCCCCTAATGCTAGCAAGAAAAATAACCCCCAAAGCTCGCTTTTTAAAGAAACACATTCATAATTGTGGTGCCCCTCAGACCCCTGAGCCCCTGTGCCGCTGCACCTGTTACCCTAATGATAGCCACTGCCTTGCAAAACAAGCTGTCTCCTTTATCCTTTAACAACATTGGCTCCTATCTTACACAATCCTTCTCCCATCTCTCTGATTCCCAAACCAAGGTGTCTAGTCTGCTTAAATGTTCTGCTCCTTTGGACCATTGCTACGAGGCCCTGATATGCACTGTTTCCTAATGCACTCCACGAAGTATAGTAAAACTGCTACAATCTTCAGCTGCAGCACCAAAGATGACTAGGCTTCGCAAAGCAGGCTGTTTATCCTGACCACTCCACAGGACCATCAATCCTAAGCCTATTGCTCAAAGTAGGCTTTCTGCCGCTTTGTGTAACTAAATACCTGTTCCGTGCGTAGCAAGAGTGACCTGGGCCCTAATGCTACCAAGGAAAATGTGCATTAATGCCGCTTTCCATAGTAAGGCAGCCATTACTAGGGCCCAGTTGCAACTTACTCCCCTGACCTTAGTGCCATAGCACCTGCTGCACTGTCTGTAATAGCCATTAAAAAAAAGTAGCCCCTCTAAATTTCGCCCTGTTTCCCAGAAGCATCTCTCAGAAAAAGTGGTCTCACCATTCGTAAACAAAAAAATGAGCCCCCACATAGCGCCCTCTCTTTTTTGCCATTTCTTTGACACTATCACTGTATCTCCTGCTTTTCTTCTTGGGCCATTACAATGAGGGTCCAGAGGATCAGATTTCTATATCTCGAATACAACCCTACTGGCCTCCTCCCGTCAGCACCTTGTCTCGCCTGCTTACAAAAATAACCTGCTCTGAACATTTAATGCTGACCTTGAGGTGTCTGCCGGCGGGGAGAACGCCCGTGCTGTGAAACAAAGAGAGAGATTGAGAGCTAACCTACATATATTTTTCATTAAGGTGGATGCATGTTATTCTATATGCATTTACCTGAAGGTGAAAAAAGAATAAAATATAGAATATTTTTTTCTTTTTGTCTCGTCTTTGAACCCCCCCCATTTCCCCACTCGCCCTTCCCAAGTGCAGTCAGTATTACACTTCCCTCACTTTTTTTTTTTTACACGTTTCAAATGCTACATGTAAAGGTAGACAGCCTGGAAACGCATGGGTCGCGCTTTGAGGCGCTCTTCATTAACAAAAGCTTGCTGATGTATTTGTGCCTTCCCGGGAATAAAACCATGGACCACCAGGGGATGAGCCCCACGGTTTGAGGACCTCTGGTTCAATCCAATGAGTAGCGCATGGTGTCTCATTATAAATCCTCTTGAGCATCAATGATCATATCCATACAATAGAGTTGGCAAGAGGGCACCCATCCCTATCCAAAGGAGTTGCCCATTCTTTGTGAAGCTAGTCCCCTTAATGCAACCAATTTCTGGGCTTTACCATTCTCTTGGTTGTTTACGTTATGAAGCAAACGCAAGGAGATGATGGACGGAGTGCTGAAACTTTTCAAACACTCACCCCCAGTCACAGATCTGGGTTGAATCCATCATCATTCTTTAGCTCACTTTGCCACCCTAGTTCAGACACAGCTATATGCAAATCAGTCTTGACCCTGTGCCTCATGGTAACAGTCCAGCCCGAACTGCCAAGCCATGTCTTCCCTGGACCGGAAACAAGCATCCTGGGACCGGTTTCGGGCTAACAGCCCTTTTCAGCCAAGCTAGCTTGAATCCAGTGGCAAAGTGAGCAAGGGACCCACATCTGGGCATACTCTGCCAACTTAGGGCAAACAAAGCAAACACAAGGAGATGATGGACGGAGGGCTGAAACTTTTTCAACACTCACCCCCAGTCACAGATCTGGGTTAAATCCACCATCATTCAACTGGGTGAATGTATGACATTGTTCTGCATTCTGTCCATCTAATGTTCTTTTTGCATTTGTCACTCGAGTGGGATGGGTACGCCCAGACGTGGGTCCCGTGCTCTCCATGCCACTGGAGTCAAGCTATCCTGGCTGATGAGGGCTGAAAGCCTGAAACCAGTCCTAGAATGCTTGTTTCCAGTCCAGGGAGGACCTGGCCTGGCAGTTCCGGCTGGACTGTACCCATTGGGCACAGGGTCAAGACTGATTTACATATGGCTGGGTCCAAACTGGAATGGCATGCTGAGCACAACACAAAACGATGGATTTAGACCCAGATCTCAGTACTGGGATGAATGTATGACCTTGTTCTGCATTCTGTCCATCAAATGTTCTTTTTGCATTTGTTTACGTTATGAACGTTGTTTCAGTGATATTGCTGTTGTGACCTACAAGCAGCATCTCAGGCTGCTTGTGGTCTGTTCACCCTGTATCCATTTTAAACTAGCATAGTGATAATTACTTATCCCATGTCGCCAATTGTTTTTGAGGATTATCTCTTTATTCAGTTATTAGCATCATGATTACTTAATGAGAGGTGTATGCCAGTTAGACTATGGGGAAGGTTAAGACTCCACAGAGGTTTATTAACTAAGCAGATCTTGACAGGCGATCACAACCTTGCTTATTGTTTTGAGGGAATGTTGGATAGTTGCAGGAATTTTGCCGAATGTTTTAAGCCAAGTGAAAACATGTGTGGCGGGGAGCTTGTGTCCATGATTGGGCAAGGTGAGGGAGGAATTTGTTCATCATCGTTCCCAGAATTAATGGATTATGTTTGTTAGCTAGCATCTGTATAGTGCTCAACTGCTACTTGTGTGGCACTGTAGCAACTAAACTATCTAGAACGATAACAATAGCACCTGCAGATTTTGTTAGAAGAGCATGTGGTTGCAGGGTGGCCCATTTTGGAGATTTCCTTGTCATGTTTGAGATCTGACATGTGGTCTGTACATGTAAATATTAACTAGTCACTTCTGATATTTGTGCCAGTTTTATAAAGGTTTTTGAGAAGGAATACATTGCTTTTCACACAGCATTTTATTTAAGTTAATGATTAACAAACTAATGTATGGTAGGTGTGTGCTATCCATTTGTTTCAATCCAAGCTCTATGTGCGAGTATATAGATAGCTTGGTTGTCATGGGATAGAAATATGCTGGGAAACATCTGTTTGTGGTTGTCTGGAGTGGCTTTTTGTGCCCTAGGCTGCTGTGTTAAAGATTACTTAATGGTTTTTTGTAGAGAGTTGAGGTTAACTCGGTGGTCTTAAGCAAAAGCCATTTTTATAGCCTTCCGGAAGAAGAGGTGTTTTTTTATGTTTTTATGTGGAGTGGCAGAGAGTACCAAATATTTTTGGCTTGAACTGAGAAGGAACAACCACTCATTTATAACTTATTTAAAGGATGGTACTTTAATTTGTAGGACAATATTGGAGAGGAAACCGCATTGAGGACATTGATTTGTTTAAGTTTTGCAGAAAAAACTTTAGTCATCTCTGAAGTGAAACTGGCTCCCAGTGCAGTGCCAATGGGGTTTTCTAACATGAATTCAGGCCATATGATGCAGGAGGATTCTGACCGTTGAGTCTTGAAGCTATTGAAATTTGTGATGAATTTCGGTGCCTGCAGGAAAAGATGTTTGTGCAGTTGAGATCAGAGAGAATACAAGGGTAGCTGTAGTTTGAGGTCTTTGGGAAAACCATAGGTGTCGAATATCCGTTTCAGGATTCTATGTATATTAATCTAGGGCTTTAGTACTGAATCTCCTTGGGGTTCCAACATTAAGTCCACATCTAACAGGATTCCAAGGCTTTTCCCGTTGGTGGGGTTTGCCTGTACTAGATCTGCAGGCCACAGTGAGATATTTTGTGTAGATGGTTAGTATCTACGTCTCAGTATAGTTTTGGTAGTTAGCTGTCATTCCCTATTTGACTGCTATTAAGCAAAACAAAGCTGTTGATGGCATGACCAGGCAGCTGAAAGTCTCAGGTGCTGTTTTTGACTTGATTAGGATGGTTTCCAAAATGTCCTGGTTCAGATACTTAAACACACATGCACACAGTCTTGTATTCAGGTGGAAAGGGATTGCAATATTTCAGTAGTGTGATGTTGAATGGAATGGCGAGTTGGTAGCTCCAAGTCTGGGAAAGCGTTTGAAACTAAAGTTGCCATGGTTAACAAAGAAAATCAATCCAGGGTGTGTCTTGACTAGTATTACCTTGAATCAGTGATGAGTTGTAAGTTGCAAAGCTCGAAGTCCAGAGATTAGCTCTGGGAGCAGAAACAGAGTTGCGGAACGTCTTTGTGAAAGCGGCTCTGTGAACGTATTGGGAGGTAGGAGATGGAGACATTATTGGTTGGTCTGAGTCACAGATTACCTGTAAAGCCATCTTTGAGCCACATGCTCACAATGACCTCCTGACTATATAGGAGCCGCATCATAGCAGAGAAGAGCTTTATACATTTTTTTAATTTTTTTATTTTTACAAGAGTCTACATGCGTCTTCCTTGCTCCACATGCAGGCCTATAAAAAAAATTCAGATGATTTGTTACAAAGTAATTGTTCTTTAAAATCTCAAGGTTTATGTGATATTGTGCACTGAGAGGCTAAGGAAACTGACATGAGATGGCTTAAAAGACTTAGTAAAAGTTAGCTTAAAAGACACAGGGCCTGATTACAACTTTGACGGTGTGTCTGCCACACCGCCAAAGCCCTACTGACCCCGCATGCCAGATTAGGAGCTTTGGCGATCCCAGGTGGTGAGCCTAAGGAAGGCACTGCAAGGGGAACGCCAAAGCTAGTTCCTGCATGGCATGGACTGCTAAGTCCATGCCGTAGATGAACTGGGCGTGCATGCAGACAGGGTGGCACACCATGTGCCCCCCTGCATGCACCCCAATGGCCCTGAGGCACCAGTTTGAGCACGCCACAGTTTTTATGGCGGGCTCACTGCCATGAAAGCTGTTGTGGTGAGCAAACCCATAGTAGGCTTGGCAGTGCAGCAGCTGCACCGCCAAGCATATTATGGCTATTGACCACTGCGCCAACACCACGCGATCAAGGATCCCGGCAGTAGCAGCAGTCCAATTGCCATACTTGTAATACGGCGGGTGGACTGCCACCACAGGCGCTGATCTAGTTATCAGGCCCTTAGTCAGAGTTTAATGAAAGACATGCTATCTCAACAAACAGTGACCAAACCAATCGCTTTTTTTTTTACAGTGAAAACTCTTGACCATATTTTGATACATAAGAATTGCATGAGTGCAGACTTCCCTAGCACAAAAGACCCGTATAGCACAGGTGACACCGAAGCAGTGCACAGTTTCTTCGAATGTATAGAACAGTAAAGCGATAAAGCACAGGCAGAAGCAGTGCATTTTTCCTTGCATACAAAACAGATAGAACGTGCCGCAGCAGTGCAGACTTTTCTCGTTTAGAACAGTTGCTGCACTGACAGCAGCTTTCTAAAACATATGCGTGCCACGCCCCAGCCCCGATTACATTAAATGCATCAGCAGAGCAAGCCTCTCTTGATTTCTGCGCATCAGTCAATCAGTATATAGGATAACCTAGCAGTGAGTAAACAATACAATAAGACAGGCAAGAGTAAAGGAGTGTTGGTGTGCAGTGGTTGAGAGAGAGATTAAAGCCGGCAGAAAAGTGAGATTGTGCTACAACTGTACAGGGGATGCTTCTGAAGTAACGCCTTATCTGGTGTACTATGTGTAGTTCTGAAAGGCTCTTTTGAAACATAACTGTGTCTTCATGTCTTGGCTGTTATATCATACAAACCTCCCACTTGACCTCTATTTCTTTAAATTACGGGCTAAATCTGATCCACTTGGCTATCCATATATATTATGAGACATTATGTATTCAACATCATCTTTTACTCAAAACATTTATTAATTTTTCTAGAAATTTATACTACTTTTAATTTGTAATATCAAAACAGTTTTTAACAGATATACATATTAGTAAAAATTATTTTTTCCATAGTTTTCCTATACATTTCAGTGATGGACAAACAATTCTATATTCTTTTATACATGCAATGTAATCTTCTTCACTGGACGCCTATATATTCACCACACAATCAAACTCCATAATCATACTCCATCAAACCATTCATACTAACAAGCAACCCTAGAGCACATACACATCCTGGTCAGAAGGGGGAAAAGATGTTCTGGGTCTCCATGACCGTGTTGTGGGCTGGGCGCATACAACTGGGTCGACGCACGCTTTAGTGGAATTAGCCTTATGTTGACCACCTCCCTCAGAACCTTCCAAAATCGTAACTTTTTTGACAAGTGGCAGGGGTACAAAAGAGTTCAATGTGGAAGGATTTCTTGGGGCACCGCTGCCAGCTGGTGCACAGATTCTGGTATATCCTCTGTATCAGATATCAATCTCTAATTTCTTGCCAAGCTCAATTTCACCTATATTGTGCTTACATTGGTTAACAACACCACTATCCTTTTCACTACAAGGTGAATGTTCATCCAGTTATTGTTAAAGGCTTGCAGCACCACTCGTAAGATGGCATCAATACCTTTTGTATATCTTTGTCCAAAGAACACTAGGTGTGTGTGTAATGGAAGGTTCTCGCTCACAAAAAGTATTTGAGGGCTCCAATTTTTATTGTATGTTACATAACG
The DNA here is from genome assembly GCF_964204655.1 of Triturus cristatus. Lineage (NCBI taxonomy): Eukaryota > Metazoa > Chordata > Amphibia > Caudata > Salamandridae > Triturus > Triturus cristatus. Next base: position 761,515,229 of record NC_140580.1, read on the forward strand.
ACAGTTCTCCTCAATGCAGCCCGCGAAGTTCAGTGCGGCCAGAACGCTGTGCATTAATGTCTTGGCTGTTCTTTCTAAATCTACTGTCTACATCTGGAGTGTTGTGGCCAGTTCTAGCAGGCTCATCAGAGTCCTGGGTTTAGTCCTGTAGAGGTGTGTCGTATCCACAACTAGAGTGGTCAGAATAGATGACTGATGAGTAGTTAGTGGACGGACAGTACTGCTTTGAATGGTGAATATTTGGATTTATTGTTCGGCGGGTAGATAATATGTAATTGGATGTGCTGATGAACAGAGAGTGAATGGATGAAGGATGTTGTGAGTTGATGAATAATTGAGGCGGAGGGTTCTTGTGGTTTGATGGAGCACAGACGGCACCAAGGGGAGCATAGGCGAGCGTGCGAGAAGCACTGGTGTATGGCGCACTAGGATCAATCAATCAGCGAGGTTCAAAGGCCAGATAACACATTGAGGCATGATAGGTGACCACCATGAGCTGCAAGGGAGAGGAGGTTGAGGGGTTGTGACTATGGCAACTTGTCTCAAGGGACTGAAGGTTCTGAGGGTGTAAAGGATTTCACACAGCTGAGGGAGTGGGCAAGCTCCTTGATGAGAGAGGGGTGAGCTGTATGAGGTAAAACAACTTGTAGCTAGGAGTGCAGTGTATTTTGTAGCCCTGAAGTGTTCGGTGACAGTGGTGGCAGGCATCACGACAGGGAGGGACGGGAGAAGGTGATCAAATTGATGTTATAGTTTGTTGAAAACCGAATGAGCTTGTATTGGGGAGTCAATAGACTCGTAATGCAGAGAGCACACCTCAATAGCATTACCAAGTTGGGTAAAATGGTAAGTGAAAGTCTTTAGCTGCAGGGGGAGGATGGGGTGGTCCAACAGGAACACCAGCAGCTGAAGGGACACGGAGTGGGACGCAATGTGAAGACTGGTGTGATGAGAGAAGGTGGCTAGCATGAGGCACATCAGCTAGCGTGCCTGCTTTAACTGAAAGGGACATGCGTGGTTGGAGGTTGGATGATAGTGACCATTGTTAAGAGAAGGCATAGGACAGAGGGGCTAAGATGATATGAATTACGTTTGGGATGTAAATCGGTGGGCAGTGAAGCAGTTGGAGAAGTAAGTTGAGGTGGGTGGGGCAGGAAGCTCTGTGAACAGTTAGTTTTCAGTGTTGGGAAGGTAGTTTAAGGGTTTAGTGAGCATGGGGGGGGGGCAAAGGCTTACATCATTGGTCAAACAGAATGAAACGGGCTGGTAGTTCTTGTTAAGCTGACCTAGTGCCAGTCAGCATATCTAGCCTGCATCATCTACCAGTGGACAATGATACACAGATGCAGAAACAGTTTACAGAATGAAATGATCACTGTCTTACTGCAGGGTTTTCCACCCTAACCTGGTCACAGCTAAGTACTTTTCTATCAAGCGCTTGTCTTAGCTGCAAGAGTTTGTAATTGGTCAATACAATGACGTGCGTTTTATCGATATCAAAAGAATGTAGGGCAGGGTGGACCTCCTGGGATTTGAACCTGTGACCACATGATTAGACACAGGCTCCCACAGTGTACGTAGGAGTCCTGCAATATCTTATTTAATTTTTGGTGGAACATTAATGTTATCAGATTGCAGCTTATACAGAAAATAAGATGAGAAGCCAAACGTCAACAATGCAACATCATTTAATAAAGGTGAAAGGGATCATAAAGAAGGAATCAATCCTATTACAATGTAAATTATTTCTTGACATTTATTGTGCGGACACTACGTTTGCTGTAAATCTATTTCGAATTTGAATATATTTTCTCATGGAACACAACTCCTTGGAAATACAGTTCCCTTAAAGATTAAATTTTACAATCCTCTTATTTCTGCACTCCAAGAAATCAGGCATAAGAGCTGCCCTGAGAGCCGATCAAGGGACTTAATTATTATGGGTAGAATTATTCAAATGAAACATTTTATTAGATTCTATCCAGAAAAGTAGAAAAAGAAGAAAAAACAAAGGTTTTTGAATCAACATACTATGACGTTCTTGATGACATCACACATTACACAGGTTATGGACCTTACAGGTCAACAAGATGAGCTTCCAGGCCAATTATCCCCTTCCCCTGCAGCATTAAATGTTATCAGCGACAAACTAGGACCCAAACATACAGCAGTAAAACAAAATTCTCTGATATAGGCACCTCTCACTCCAATTTTAAAATTCTTTTATGGGCAACCACTAACTCGATACATCGTTCTCTCTAGATACATATAGTAATCCATTGCACTTTGCAACCCTTCTGGGTAGTTGGTATCTTTTAAGTGCCTGGCAATATCCCTTTTAGCAATATGAATCTCCAGCCACAGCAGTGACGATTTGAATTTATTGGAGTCCAGGTCAACATTTAGTGCAAGATGACCCATTTAGGGTCCCCGATCAGTTTCAATTGCAGTACCTCAGCTAGTGCAGGATTAACCATCTTCCGAAGAGGCATAATTACACTGCAGCTCCATATTGTGTGGACAAAGTCACCAAGTAAGTATGCAGCTCAGGCAAAGTTTAGCAGCGTTCAACTGAGATAAGTACACTGAAGATATGTTAACTGATTAAGTTGAAATTGAGATATGCCATCACCTATTTCCGGGGGGGGTGGGGCTGTACTCTTGGAGAGGATTTTTTGAAGTGCTCCATCTCACCTACTAACAAAGGAGATATATGTGTGAACTATGTCTTCTTTACCTGAGATAAAGCTATGCTGCCAGGAGGCTGCCAATTATTTAATATTGGGATAATACTCAAACAAACAGTTATCATTGCACGGGGAAAAATAATTATTCTTGTAGGATATAAGGAAACCTGAGCATTATGAAAAGGGATTCAACATGAATAGTTCTACTACACACAAGAGGCTAGTATAAATACTCTTTCTGTATATAATAGTTGTAAAGAGTGGGGCCTTTTTAATGTTTCCGCCTGATGTGTTAGCCATAGAGTGATATGTATGTGAACTGTAGTATCTTTAGCTGTAACAAAACCATGCCGCTATGAGGATATTTTGTCTCTGCAGATGTAATTTAAAATGTTATTGACAAATTAATGCATTTGATTGCTTATTTAATAAAAACCATTGCAAAACCAAACACATAATGTGAGCTTTAAAAATACAATAGGCGGAGTGTAATAATATCATTACACATATTAAACATCATAAATAATGAAACATTTAAAACAAGCGACAGCTTGACATAGCTGCCTAATGCAGATGTCACTAGACGTAGTAACATGCGAGAAATCACAAGGTCAAGCAAACATTTGTTCTCTCAATAGATCCTACGACTAAATCCAAAACATTAAAGCATATAAACAGTGTAATTCAACAGTTAATGGCTTATTACAATCCAGAAGCCGCACAAACAGTGTATGCTGGCCCTTGGAACAGAATTTAAAAGTTTGTTAGGCACATAACTGCTGTAATTCTATAAAAAAGATTGGTATGCTTTGGCTGTACAACTGGTGCTATTATCCTTTACTACTTTCAAGGATGTAGCCAATTCCATATCTGGAATGTCGAATCTACACCTTACAGCATCAGATTATTTTTCTAACTCCCAAATTAATTAATTAATGATGGTTTGAAAACGGTTCCATTCCACCCGAAATCTTGGGCAGAAACATAGTATGTGCATTAAGCTTTTAAAATGGTATCCACAGAACCTGCAGCTCTTGTTGTGCCTAGTGTTTTTGCATTCTTGATGGATCTCTCTTATATCAAACAGACCAAGTCATAACCTGGCTTGCTTTCTTTCGATTTTTAATGGCATTGCCTCGGTCAGATAGGATTGAAAATGCCTGGTATGTATGTATTTTAGACTCAACCTGCATGCTTTACTGAGAAACAGGCTTCAACATCAGATTCTTAATCTTGTCTTTTTTTAAAATAGATTCAAATTGAATCTGTAACTTAATTCTTCCAAGCTAAGTGCAATTCTAATGAATCCAGGGCACTTAAAATACATTAATCAAGTTCATTCATTGTATTATTACTCACATTTTGTACTTCTGCCCCAATGTAGCCATTAAATTGCTCAGCATTTTGACAATACTGGAGCCTTATTGTGCCAAAAACGTGCACTGCTGTCTGCTTAATTAAACGGAATTTCAGGCGGATCTGGGTCTGTGATGTAAAAGAAGCAAGGTTGAAGAATCGTGGGCCAACTTCAGGCACTTCATTAAATTAACAGGAAGAACCTCACACCCGTACCATAACGAGGGTATACATATCGCTTTGATCACATCTAAAAATGGCTTTACTAGTGGCCCTGTTAAATTCTTTGCAAGATGTGCCACAGTGAGTACTAGGAAATTTGCTTTAGGTTTCAGTGAGGCTAAATGCGATAAACGGCTTGCTCTGTCCTGGATCCCAATTACTTATACAATGAGGCTTTTGCAGTCCATTCCCTATTCATGTACCCTTTTGCCCTCTTACATATTTTCCTACCAAACATGAGCACGTTCAACTTGGCAGTATTATTTGGTAAGTGTAAACAGTAAGTTGATTGTCAAAGCAATACTTTGCCAGGCCCTCTAATGTGTGCTGTAACATTATGACGGTTCTGTCCAGAACTGGGTCCTCCCAACAAGTGCCTCGGGTGGTACTGGTAGCCCTCAATTTACCCATGAGTAGCTCCCCTATATTTAGCACAACCTAGAATATTAAAAGGGTTTGCTTGGTTGAATTAGATATAATTCCAAAATTTAAATGGATATATGTAACAGTACAATGAGTATATTTTAAGAACTGATAAGCTGATGTTTTCAGAATTTTTTCTTTTTGACTGATTTTAAATGTCTGCATAGGGGAATCTTATTACTGATCGTATTCGTGCTTGCATTGCATATATGATTGCTGTGACATGTAGAGGCATTAAAATTGTTAAGTGTGCATATGTATGTGTATGTATATATATATATATATATTTAATTTACATTATTGGTGGTGCCTGCTAGTAATCCTGCATGCAATGGGCACTAATGGAATCCTGACTGAAGTGGTCGCTATTGTATCACTGCTCATTTTTTTTTTTTAGTAGCTCTGGATGTTTTTTATTCATCATAAGTAGCTCTCATCATAGAAAAGGTTGGAGATCCCTAGTCCAGAATGAATGTGTCTAGGTGGGCAAGCCACAAAAAGCTCTGACTTAGCTAGAGGGCCTCTTGGTCACTCAAGCCAAAAAATTGCAGAATTTAGCTGCCTTGCAGTGTAGTGTCTACTCTGAACATGAATCCTGATCTCTACTTCAAAAGATACCTTCCTCTTTACCCGCCCTGCAACGGAGTAGGGGGTGCAAGGATGGGGGAGAGGAGATTAACCTAATTCTTAGATGTTCTGTAACTTTTTCCCAAGGGAGTTGTGGGAAGCGCATATCATTCCTTGGGGCAGAAAATCCAGTATAAGACTGTGGGTGCTACAGGAGTCTCTTGTGCTGCACTGCTACTTTGTGTGTCTGATGCTCGAGCCTTTGTATGTTTGATACGCTGTGTTTGGATGGGAGTAAAAACAAGCATTTGCAATGCAATAGGTCTCGCATTTACGCGAGTTTAAGCTATTGGCATTGTAAATGACAAAGCCTTTTATTTATGTTTTTAAAACTAGAACAAAAATAAAAGGCATTATCATTTACAATGCCAACAGCTCAAACTCGCGTAAATGCGAGACCTATTGCATTGCAAATGCTTGTTGCATTTGTCGCCCCGAGTGGGACGGGTATGCCCAGACGTGGGTCCCGTGCGCTCCATGCCACTGGAATCAAGCTATCCTGGCTGAAGAGGGGTGAAACCCCGAAACCGGTCCTAGGATGCTTGTTTCCAGTCCTGGGAGGACCTCGCTGGCATAATTTTTTGCCTTTGTGCCAATCTGTACCTCAGCCTGTAAGAGATAAATGGTCTAAAGTTTGTGTAGTTTCTGCTCGGGTTTCAGGTCTCAATTGCTCTTTCACTTCCTCCCTACACCATGGGGTGTATGTATTCAGTAGTTAACAATATCCCCATCTTTAAAAAAAAAAAACACTTGAATAAATAAAGAAAAATGGTACACGACTTCTGGTTAGGTCACCAATTCCCATCCTTAGCTCGCAGGTGTCCTTTTGTTCCTTCAACAACCCCTCCGCCCGGCATATGTATTGTTGGCTCTTTTGTGATTTAACCCCGGTTTTGGTGACCGTGCCCACAGCATCCCGCTGCCCCCATGGCTAAGCTGGTGAGTCCTTATAATTTGCGTGTCTCTCTCTCACACAAACCCTCACCCATCACACCTCCAGGCGCTGCATCCCATAAGACTGTAGGTGCACCTCGTGGTCATCACACACGACAAGAAAACACTCCCAGTAGAGGCTCGGGTATAGGTGAAGCTTGACATCAGGGCGAATTAAGCGCTTTAGTGCCTCATATACGGGGAGTAAGCGCTATACAAATGCTGCTGTACAATACTGCCCTCCTGTTTGCTTTATGCTTATTGGAGGTTCTGCTCACTCCTATGGAGTACATCTTAGTCATTCTTTGCGATTCCCAACATTATCAATGTTTGTCAGACCGATAATGTGACATTCCTAACAATATTCGCAATAACATGCCAACATTACTGGTAAAGATATGAATGAAGTTATAATGTACAACTGAAAGGAAGGGATTCGAGTTCCCCCAAGAAAGTTGTGCTGCGGAGATCGGTTGCATCAGGTCTCGAGCACGTCTCCTGGCCCGAGGCTTGTCACCGAAATACTTCCCACATAAACTGTGCTAATAAACACTCTACCGTGCATACACAAGCGGAGGAGCTGCACATTCCACCTAACAGAAAGCGCACAGAGAATATCAACGGGCAGGAAAGCGCTACACAAATTCTACAATACAGTAGACTGACTGATGGCAGGGTTAAGTGAAAAGTGCCAGGGCCGGGACGATAAAGTTACACAAATTGCTATTTAAACGCATCCAGTGGGCACCAGTAGCACATGGAAAATAATGGACCCCGAAGAGAGCCGTGTTCAGTCCGAATGTAAACAAAAAAGTTGGTTGAACTTAAAAATAAGAGCGTCCGAGCTGTGAAAATTGTTCAATGTACTGCAAACAAGCAGAAATAAGTTCCAATTAGTTCTTAAAAGAGGCGTAACTAGAGCCAAATTTCGGGGGGGGGGGGGGCTGAGCAAAAATTTCGGGGGGGGGCTGAACTGTAAGCAATAGGCAGAGTGGAGCTGCAGGGGCTCCTAGAAGGGGTGAAACAACAGCGAGGCCTCATTAACATGCAAATGGTCTTTTAAAGACCTGTGAAGTGCTCGGGTGCGGCTGCTTTTTTGCCCGGGAAGGTGTCTCATCCCGGGCTGCCACACATGACGGGGGGGGGGGGGGGCTGAAGCCCTTTGAGTCCAATGGGTGTTGCGCGCCTGGTTCTTAACGACATCGAACTCCCTCATAATCGCATTAGTGTTATGCAAAAACCTAGGGCGGGCAGTCTATAGCAGCAATGGCCGTGAAACATAGCCTTAAAACTAGAAAAGAGTGCCGAGATAGATATTTCAGCTCTAAGCTCTCCCCTCAAAAAAATGTATCTATGTTCTAACTTTTGGAAAGTTTTCTTCACAATACAAACTGCATGCAGCTTTTCGAACACACTGCCAGGCAGACAATCCTCAAAAATCCAACATAAAGCAAAAGGATTAACAGGAGAAAAGTGCGTGGTGGAACGATGAATGTATTTGGTCGCGATCGTTTTCAGTCTCGCTCGTCCTAATAAACTACAACGCTCTTTGAGTGGGGTGTTTACAAGAGTACATGCAACTCTGTGGCTCCTTTAACTTACCAGGGCAGCATCACCCACGGCACTCGCGTAAACATTTGCATATAAACCGACATAGCGAATAGACGTTTAGGGCGTCGTTTCGCGGCTCAGGGCTCCTGGCGGTGCGTCCCAAAGCTGCTGTAGGTGAGAGGTGCCTTCGAGATACACAAACCAACACGATCCGCAACTAGCCCAACCGGACGGCTCCGCCCGCAGTCTCCGAAGAAACCACTTCGGCGCCGCCGTCTCTGCCGCAAATTAAAACAAGTTGACTGAACCTTGAAGGGATGCAGGAAAGTTGAGGATGGACACTGGAAATTGTTAATTTGTGCTGATGGTTTCCCCGCATCCTCAGGCTCCCTACAATTGGTACAACTTTTACACGATCCGCAACTAGCCCAACCGGACGGCTCCGCACGCACTCTCCGAAGTAACCACTTCGGCGCCGCCGTCTCTGCCGCAAATTAAAACAAGTTGACTGAACCTTGAAGGGATGCAGGAAAGTTGAGGATGGACATTGGAAATTGTTAATTTGTGCTGATGGTTTCCCCGCATCCTCAGGCTCCCTACAATTGGTACAACTTTTGGGAAACAATGTGCAGGTAAAATGAAGGGGTAACAAAAGGGTGCTCTTAATAGAGTTGCTGCTATAGGGTGCCCCAATGATTGTATGGGGCTAACATAAGCATGTAGCCTTAGGGTTAGAGCGGTGGACCTCGGAGCGGGGGAACCGGGTTCAAGTCTCGGCAAGGACGATGTAACAAAAATTAATGTGTCAATCTGTAACAAAACTGGTGCTCATGTAAAGCGCTCTGATACCCGATGTGTGGGGTCTAGTTTGCGCTATATAAAGCTCCAAAAATAACAAGCAAATCGCTGGGCAGAAAGGTAGGGAAAGCAGGAGCTTCTGAAGGAAATAGAGATAAGGGACTAACGAAGGTAAAGAGAATGTCTCCGTGAGCCTTGTGCTCGGCTGGGGCCTCGGGCATGTTTACTACGGGAACACATGGGAATGCAAAGCCATTAATCAAGCAGGATGGCTCTGTCTCCCTTCACGCCCAGGGAGGAGGGAGATGCGAGCAGAGCATCAAAGGGCTGGGTGAGAAGGGAGGGGGGAATGCAAGGGTCAAAGCGGCGAAAGTGAAAGTAATGGAGCAGAGCATCAAAGGGCTGGGTGAGAAGGGAGGGGGGAATGCAATGAGCAGAGGAGCAGCTGTGCACGTGCATGTTATCGTGCACTCAAGGTTTAGGCCAGCCAAAAGACTATGGGTAGCACTTTGAAAGTCCCACATATAAAATGTCTCTTCGAGCCTTTGGCTCGCGAGACCTAATGAGTGGGTCTTGGTACAACGGGCATCTTCACAAACTGGTACTGCTACTGATCCGGTGAACAGAGTTTGACTGGGAAACTGAGCTAGAATAAACGAAGCTCTAAACAAATAAACGTGTTTCATGCACCGTTTTCATCTGTACACTTTGAAAAGTGCCTAACATCCTCAAATCAAAGAAAGGAACTGTAAATGAAAGGGAGCTGTTAGCACCTGTTAGGCTTTCTTCGTACAGCGAGTCTGAATGCCCAGATGTGCTCTCCCAAACACAGAATGACTGAGAACTATCAGGTGTAAAACATGGCGCCAGCAGAGCTGCCAGTGCATAGGAAAGGCACATAGTCCTTAAAGTGGGGTTCTATGGGAAGTAGGCATAATGCATGCACAACCCATAATAAAATGTACTTCATGCTAAATGACTTTGATCTAACTGCCTAACAGGCTCAATAAGGCAACTATAAGCATAAGACGGCCCACAAGCATTTAGGGGTGTTCCGCTTAATACCTCATTGGGGTGCAAAGCGCCTTATTACTACAGTACATCATGAGACAAACATTATCAGAGGTAAGGGCCATCCAGACCCGCTGATGCTCATTGTGATACCACATAGATCCACTCATAAAGTAACTTGATTGCATGCAATGGGCAGGGTCTTCTCTAATGTAATGTTATATCCACCTCTTCTGCAAAAATAATTTTACTATTGCAAAATAATCTGCATGTGTCATAGTAAAACTGGGCACCAATTTTATGTTAAAATAGTGGCCATATCCCTTTGTAACATAATGACGTTATTTTCGGTTGCCATTATAATGTGTTTTGGTTGATGCTGGATACTGCACTTCGGCCTTTCCAAAGTGCAGTAAACAGTGGTCGAAGTGCATTAAAAACAAAAAGTATGGGAAATGTGGTGCTGAGCGCAAAGGGGTGAAGTGACTGCGTGTGGGGGTGTTGTCAAAGAGTTGGCTAAAAATGTCGATTTTCTGTAACTTTTGTTTTTTTTACCTTTCAGGAACTACATATAAAAAAATTGCACAGCTTAAATTAAAATCAAGTTATTTTATTTGGTGGGAAATGCACCGTCATACTTTATGAAACCTCTATTACTTAATGCACTGCACCAGAGAGCCACAGATTTGCATCCTTGTTGATGCAGTGGAGAATAGTGACTTGTGTATGTTTAGTGCTACAAGGTCCCACCCGTGTGACAGAAAGGACTGTGAACATGTAAGTAATTATTTTAAACTTGCATAACACACAGTATAAGAGAGGATGCTACAAAATGCGCAAAAAGGTTTAGGATAAAAAGTGTTTCCTAAACATAGTCTTTGCAGGCTGTATGTAGTGCAGTTTTTTTTATAACTGACCTTTAAAAGCGCACACTTCACAACTTAGCTGGTAGCTCCCTTATAATATCTCTCAAATATAATAAATGTGTGTAATCAGGAAGCTTCAAGTGATTTAATCAATTAAAGCCAATACCAGCTTCCAAGTTGTGGCTGCTGCTGCGGAACAGAAGTGGTGGGGCAGCGCAGGGGAGAAAAAAAAGAAAAGATCACTTACCTTTCGGCTGCTGCTCCTTTCCTCTTCTGTTCATGTCGACTCCCGGCAGTGCATAGGCTCCCAGACTCCCCTAAGTTAATCACGACACATGGGCGAAGCGTTGGGATTGGTCTGAGCGGCCTGGTTTGGCACTCAGACAGGGCTTAGAAGCCTGTGTCTGTGCTCCATCCGGCTGTGCAACACAGCCTGGGTGTGAGAAATGTTAATGCACATGTCGATTTGGCCATCCTAAGACGGCCAGCCAAACAGATGTGTACTTCTGGTGCCCGCCACTTCTCCTCCCTGTTCCGTCCGGACAGCTTAGCCCAGGTGAGCCCTGGCTTGCCCTGGACTGCCCCAGTGCTTGAAAATAAATTGATAATACCACCAGTTTGTTAACATTTTATTTTTCCTGTTTGCACTGCGGAGAGATCAGTGGGGTAATGCTTCTTCACCATAACGGAGGAGCCCCGCTTACAGATTGACCATTTGTGCACATTTACATTTCTTTCAGGCAAGCAGACACCCTGGCAAGAAGGATTGTTTAGCTGTCCGCTCTTTGATCGGTTTCACTGCACAGGAGACCCTGCCTTACACTTCAGCTGAAGCTTTCCGGCTGTCGAAATTAACCGTCCTGGGAAGGTTGTCTTTTAATAAAATGATGGGGAACTGTTTTTCCAGAATTAAAAAAGTATGGGCACGTCATGCCCCTCAGACCACCCCCCCCCCCCCCCCCCCACTGCGACCACTGACTGTAAATAACATTTTACTAGTATCTGTCTCCATCCAGGCATGTCATTAATTGGAAAGTGTTAAAAGGCCAGAGCCAGGCACGAAATTCGGAGCTAATGATCTGTGAGCCATGGTCTGCTAGCCCTAGCTTTTTAACCAACTGTACTTTGCATTCCGGAACTTGTAGTTATGTTTATAGAAATGTGATCATGGTATTGAAAATTTCAGCATGCATGTTTTGTGGCAGTTTTTATTGGCTCACAGATGAGACACAATGTTTATGGGATTAGCTTGTGCGTTGGTTTATAGAGCCTAACTGGACCCTTCACTATCATCTGGCTCAACTTTTCCCACAAATTCTTACGTTTGTTCACCTCTCTAACTGTATTGCTAGCGTATAGAAGTATTGGTAATGGCACAACTCATAGTTTTGGTGAACAGGGCCTGGTTTTCTTCAAAGCGTAGCAGATGTCAGAAACATACAGTTTAAATAAATGGTGTGAGGATGCATCCTGTTTCACCAGCCTATTAGTATATTTTTTCCCATTTAAGGACAAGTTGTCACCAACTTTTGCCGGTATTCATATGTCATTGTACAGTGCTTGGTAAGCTCTTAATGAAATTGGGTCACTTATCCGCCAGTTTTTTCACTCTGTTTCTGTTGACTCCATCCAAAATCATCCATAGTCTGCTTCTAAGAATATCTAGTAGCAAAAAGCTTTTCTGTACTCTCCTATTGATGTAGACTAATCACGTAGACCACAGAATTAGGTTTTGCATACAAGAATTAACCCGGTTCTGATTTTCCCAAGATGTGGGCCCCCATGCTGGCACCCTACGTTTGTCCCAATCTTGAGATACTAATTGCAGAGATTAATTTTTTGTTTATTGCAAACTGAGTAGACCATTGTTTTAGTATTATCTTTGATTTGGTGTCTGAATTGGCTAGGAGCGTAGAATTGTTGCATTGATGGCCATTGACTCACCATGCTTCTTTACCTGTGGGTGCAGTTTATCCAGATGCCCACATACCTACCATTCCTTTTCTAACGCCATGATATCAGATTAGGGTGGTGAGGAGTTGGTCACGTATTGGTCCTTTTCCTAGTACCAGCGCTTGGCGGGTATATAACCCTATTCTAAAGATATGCTGTCCGTGGTACATGAGAAGCTGGGCATAATAAGTGCATGTGGGATAGTAGAACATACATGATGTTTGTGAAGTACACACAAAATTACTGATAATAAAAAGAGCATTTTGGGACAAAGTAATGTCTTTGTATGCAATCGACAAGCTTTTGTCGGAGAAAAATGTATTTACCTAAAATAAAAAGCTGGTATGGGATATCAAAAGTGCGTAATAAACTGGCATACTCATCTTCAGAAACAAAATGGTACATTTCAAGTATGTACTTGAAGCTTTTATTTGAAATGGTAATTCATGCTGAGTTAGGTGTATTGCTGACATTGTTTCCTTGGGTCCAAAGGGCACTTGCCATTGTGTCTGTTATTTTTTAACTTGTCTGAAGGCCTTTCAGTGATACTCCTTTCGAAAGCCTGAGCCCAGAAGATAGATAGAACCTGTTTGCTGTCTGAACCTGCTTTCAGACAGCATACAGTAGTAATCACTCTGAGTCGTGCGTTTAGATCTGCTCTCAAACTCATCACTTTGTGAGATCTGTAAACATTTTACTTTTCTCATTCTGCTCCTTCAAAGTAGATTATATCCATCAAAACATAAGTGTAACGATTTGGAAATGGCATGATGGAAAAATCAAGAGGAATTGGAATAGAGAATAGAAAAAATATCTTTTAAAATGTTGATAAAAGTATACAAAACTGAACACCCACATGTTTTGGTCTTTGTGTTCATTTTCATGCTAATTATGGTGAACATGCCCCATGTAGCCACAGTTTCCGAAAATTGTTCCTAGAGAAGGTAAGCAGTCGGCATCCTTTGGGAGGGCAGGGTGACCATGAAAATAAATGAATATATAATGTATTCCCCTTTAGAGATTATTACATTTTAGTCAATTTCCTTAAAAATTCGACTATAAAATACATCATTTTGGCCGTTTTAAAAACATTTTTGTCGAAAGATCTCCCCACCATTCTTCTGAAATGTATTCAAGCTCAGTGCAATCCCCAAGTTACATACTCATAATTTTTTAGAGTTAACTGAGTGACACAGACAACTCCTGACTGTCAAGGGGCTTGGAAGCTACGATGTTGAAGAGCAAGTACATAATATACTTTAGAAACCATATGCTCTATTGGCATTGTTTGAGTCTGCTCTACTAATAATTACCAATGACAGTGCACCTTGAAGCAGGAGGCTCACCAAGTGAAATAAGCAAGTATGACAATAAGGGCATTACGTTAGAGGGTGAGAGTGGATTCTTACACTTTGGACAGGACCCCCTTTTGCACACAGCTCCAAATATAAAGAGAAAGTGCATGTATGATATTTTTATTTTGCTATTTTCTTCTAGGAATTTGAATATCTAAGTTTGATTATACATTTAACATGTGCTAAGGGACTTGAGCTGGTAAGGACGCACTTTGCACCTGTTTTGCAGTGCCGAAGGGAAATCAATTTCCGGTTTCAGGTGAACCTTTCCTGATGAAACGTTCAACAAGCCGTGCACATTGGCTTATCTTAGACCACTAGGGAAAGTAATTGTCCATTTGCCATTGAGAAATGCCACCCATGCGATAATGTATTTTGTTAGTCACATGTACACCTGAGTGATTCCTCCCATGATTTAACTACTGTAATAATATAAAACGCTTGGAGTAAACACTGCCGATTTAATAATAGTGTGACAGAAAAGACATAGGTATACTGAATGGGCTGATAAGCCTCCTTTGCTGTATCTTTGGGAAAGGGCACTTTGGTTGATGTATTAGTTCCTTCTCTATAGAGTTTGAAAGAATCAGATGGATCTGGTAGCCTTCTTTCCATAAATGTGCAAACTGTGGATCTGAGGTCCTTTTCGTAGTGCATTGGCATAGCAGATGGACCTGGCGTCATTACATTAAAGGATTTAACAGACTAGATTGCCTTCCTCTGTATCTTAAATCCATGGTCTTACATCAATGGCTACATAATATATTTTTATTAATTTGACCTGTTTTTTGTACACATTTGGATGCACTTGCATCCACACACCCAAGTCTATAAACCAGGAGTATATGAATGCACCTCACGCTGTCCAGGCACTGCCACCAGACATCTCTTTCTGGTATCTCAGGCCATCTGTATCAGGAGCTTGTGGACATGCGTTATTTGTGCGTTCGCGCCTGTTATTAGGCACTGTACTGTGCGTACATCGTGCACACCTCTCTCTGGAGCTCGGCTGCTGCCACAATGATCTCTGCTCCAGCTTAGTGTTTTGGCGTCCCGGCTATTGCCTTGATGCTGCTAGTCTGCATGGGGGCTGGCAGCTAGTCTACCCTTCTCAACAGATTATGGTATTATATAGCTTCCTTCCAGCGTTCGGGCAGCCTGAGGGTAGGTGGCTGTTCTATCATTTGGCATTTTCAGGTGCAGGTGCTGTTTGGTGGTTGGATTGTTTTTTCGGCTGGCGAGTTTGAAGAAACATTTGGTCTTCCAACCTGATTAGGGTGCGGATGCCATTTCCGGTGTCCACATGTCGGGTGGCGAATAAGTGCCCTGTTTAGAATATTATTTGAACTTGTGCCACTGGATGGATTTATCTTGGGAAACCTTGGAGATGCTAACACTTACTTGTGTTTGTGGAAACTTCTGCCTAAAGGAAAAAAGAGGCACCTTATCATTAATTATAATATGATATTCCTTATTGAAACTTGGCTGTTTAAAAATGTATTCTATTACGACAACCCTTATAATACTCATTAAGAATCTACTGTCTTGGTAAAGGATCGGAAGCAAACCTGCTACTAAGTTCCTTAGAGATGTCCCTCACTCTAGGTGTGGAAAACCCACCTTTAGTTTATTTTTAAAAAGACCTCTCACCCACCAACCTAGTTGGTAACATCTTCATCATTGGGGTTCTACCCAAAACACCTAGTGCATGCTTCAACGCCTGACTACAGCTGAGATGCGTTTTTTTGGAGTTGTCCTTGTCTCAAATGAGACGAGGAACAAGGAGGTGATTTTAAATTGCCTTATGGGTTACCCACCAATGTGGTGTACTTTTTAATAATGGTACCCTTGGACAAGGATTAAAAGTAGTGGTGGTGATGTAGCGATGAACTATTGACCTCTCACATCCGTGGTATAGGTTTCAGACATATGTCTATGTTCCCCTATGTAAGTTTCCTCTAGACCAAAATCCAATGCGCTAATGCAACCAATAGTATCATAGTGTGTAACTTACGGGTTTTGTATTACTCCATTTGAGTTTTTGTTGATCAGTAGTCTCTACATGGACACTCTGCGGGGCGTATCAAGATACAGAGCTCTGGAGGCCTCAGTTTAGGTTTGGACACGGGTGATAATCCTTGACGGATGTGTGACTGCAGGGCTTACCCCTGCAGAATACCAATCTATCGATGGCAGTGCTCTGCGTCCTGTTGGTGGTTCGATCGTGACATGGTGGTGTAGTTCTTCCCAAGGCTTTCTGGGTATTGTAGTTTTTTTCTTCTTGGCCCCTGTTACTATTACAGCAAGAAAATAATGCATAAAACTCAGCTCTGTGTCTTTAATACAATCTAGCCTTTCTGACACCAAGACTAGGAAAATCTCAATTTGTAGTGAAATGCAGTCGTATAAACCCAACTGCAAAATACGCTAGGCAACAATCAGTACTTGAATGTTTCAAAAGTGACATTGCAAGAATCAATTTCTCCTTTAACATTGGATAGTAAGTAACAGCAAAACTATGAATGACCCACTTGATCTGAGCATGAACGCACCATCTATTATCTCAACAATAGCAGAAACCAATATAATTCCCATCACCAATAATTACTTGACAACAATTCCAAAAGTTACTCCCTTTATGGCCTCAAGGAAATGGTGGTACCTGGAGGTCTTAGCTAGGATCAACTGGGATGTTCTTACTCCCTGACCTGCAGTGAGGATAACTCTGAACTATTGATCAAAATAGACAGACTTTTGGTTGTAGGTCTGACTCAAAACTTGTCATGCTGTTTTTTTTTTTTGACAGAGAATACGAATTTCCATTCTTCCAATCAATTAGAAAAAGAGATCACTCCTCCAGCCTACCCAGCATTGATCGCTATGGGGGTGATTAGTGCTATGCTTACGCAAATGTTAGATATATTAGCCAATCAACCATCACTAGTTTCTGAACAAGTATCTCTATTAAAAAAATTATATTGAATTAAAAATAATTTACAATAGCTCTACACCTATAAAAAAAAATTGAACAGCTGGTAAAACCAACTTGTAATCGGCACTGTTAATGTCTCTGGTATAGATGACCTCTTTTTCAACTGCTTGTCAAAAAGGTGAACTTTGTGAATAGCAATTACACTTTTCAATTTTTTATTTGACTTGGGTTACCATTCATTAAATGGTGGGTTTTCAAATGATCGTTAAACCAAAATAACGTTTTATAGTGGCTCGGAGGACATATTATTATATTTTAATTATGACCTTGAGTGATGCTTATACAACATCGAATGATCACCTTACCTCATGGATATATCATTGTTGAAGGAAAAATACTTCATAACCTCTAGAATAACAAAGGCAATTGGAAAGGAATCAACTTAGAGCTACTGGGTGTTTGACTGTTAATTATTGTTAAGCACTGTTCTTAACTTTATTACTATCAAACCAAGACGTGAGGGCTATCTGCAATTCAATAACAACATCTTGATTATCACTTCAAAAAGGCACTACTGATAAACACTCCAGCTCTCTTAAAGAATCCTCGCTCGAATGTACGTGATAACAAGATTAAGGATACAAAGCTACACTATAGGTAAATGATAAAGGGAATAAAGAAAAAAACACAAAGAAGAAGCCTAGACCAAAATGTTAAGGCACAATTATATCAAACACTAAACTCTTGTCTTTAGGCACAGAAGTAAGACAAATAAAATCCCTAAGAACCAGTTTATTAAAAATGAAATCTGGACAGGTTATATAAACGATCTGTATGCTAGTAAGATAACTTGCTTGAATCTAATTGTGTTATATTTCAGTTAATTACCCCCATAGCTCAAGAGAAAATAATCAATTTGATTAAGAAAAAAAATAAATTGCCAGCCTTATCGGTATTCCTTTCGATTCAATGAAACATGATCCCACCTTGTGGTACTCCTAGCTAATTCTGTAATTTTCAAATGTAATACAATGTAAGAAGATTCCAGCCTGAAAACATTTCATAGTCTATCTCACCTAGGAAAAAAAGGGTCTAAAATTCGAACCAAAATATTATTGAATGAACACTCCTTTAGACTGTGAAAGTAAGCTATTTGCAAAACATCTATTGAATGGCTTGTCAACATAGATTAATTACACCCAACTGGATTTCAACCAAGTTGTTCAACCATCAACCATATCACAGCCCTAATACTCTTAGCAAATAAGGCTATCAGTAAAAATAGTATGCTACATGTCTACTATTTCGATTATAGTAAGACTTTTAATGAAGTCAACTGCGAGTGTCTGTGGCACAAGCTATTGAACAGGAGAAATGACTGCTCACTGTTAAATTTTATAAACTACATAAACACACTTGGGTGAAAACCAAGCTAACAAGCAGGGATGTTTTGACAACTAAGATGCAATTGTGGAATAGGTTAAAACAGGGTTGCAATTTGGTTTCTCTCTTGTTCTCACTATATATCTCGGACCTACCAGACTACCTTGAACACACAGAATGTTTATCACTGAAGTTAGGTAGACCAGTGATCATTACCCTAGCTTATGCTGATGACCTAGTAATCCTAGCATTACCTGCGAAAGGCTTACAATGTCCGGTATCTAAGTTCCACAAATGTAAATGTGAGAATCCGTTATCGGCAAACCTTACAAAAACGAAAGTAACGATTTACAGTAAGGAATGCAAGCAGTCATCCTGGAAACTTGGTATAGAGAGAACTTAAGTAAACAGCCATGATTATATGGGGAATTGTTATCAATCGGTTATATAGGTGAGTTAATAATCTGTTTAGAAATCAAAAATCAAACTCGGTAACCAAATCAGTCAGAAGATTTGCGAAGCTGAACGGAGGAAATGTAATCAGGCAATCGGTAACCACATTAAACATGAAGCTCACCCTTGTGCTTCTTAATGCATCACCGGTATAATATTAAAAAATAGCTCAACTTGGAGTAAAGCTATACGCAAAATTTAAGACTATTACTTAATCTGTTTTGCTACGCCTCACTGCAAACTAAGATTAGAATTAAATGTTAAATTAATATAATTCTTATTTATCTATTAAACAAGATACATAGATTTCAATCTGGAGGGTTCACAAAAAGGGGCTACTTGAAATGGAAACATTTGCACATCCTGCTGCATCAGTTTGAAGCAACACAGAACACTCAACTAAAAGGCATGAGTGGCTGCAGATTATACGGTTATAGAGACAAATCTTAAGAACACATTATCTGTCGTTGCCCAAAACTGCTAGCTTTGAGGAAGCAATACCTAGGAACCTGCATCAATGAATCCTATACTACAACAGTTAATGAGGTGATTAATCATTGTTTCATGAGGCAATATTCTGTTTTTGTTAGTAAACTGATTACATTTTTGGATTGGTTATACATTGATGCACCAACCAATAAGAGCAAATTAAATTGAATCGCTGATTTGAAAGACTGTTTTAATGCTTCTAGAAGATTGTTTTAAAAATATACATTTTTTAAATTTGTTGCTTATTTATTGTAATCATAATTATTGTAATCATAATGATTGCAATAAAATTATTACCTACCTACCATTGCTGTTCACTGCCAAGGCTGGAGCATCAAAAGTCCTTAAGCTATTCCTCACATCTCCCAGTCGTAGGTAGTAATGGCCTGGGTGCTTGCATTCACATCCCCTAGATTTCGGTTTTAAAAGTAAATGAGTTATCACATTCCAGAGACCTGGACAAGAGGCCAATGCACTGTACCTCAACCGTTATGCCAGAGCACAAGGAGTCTTAGTGCTTCAAATCCAGGTACCAAGTGTCTGTTTTTAGTGCAGCAAACCACTGAGGTCTAGTTTTCAAAAGTCTGTATGAGGTGCCAAACAAAACCTGGAGCTGGGGCTATCAAAGGTCTTTATGACGCGTCTCATGCTGCCAGGGCACCATCAGAAGCCTGTGCTGTCCTACTTCCTTGGCTTGTGTGCCACAAATCAGTACACTGCAAGTTGTGCTGCCCAGGCCTGGAGAAAAGAATTGCTGCACTGAGGCTTGAATCACACATGCACCCTGCCTTATGGGTGTAACGCCAACACAGGGGTGTCTATTAATAAGGTTCCCATTTTTCAGTTTTTACAGATAAATGTAGAACAAAAGCAATGTGTTTCCTGTCTGTATTTTTTTTTTTAAAGCAGAAAAATACAGAAAATTCTGCTTCTTGTGAGTGGCTTTCGGCGCTCTCCTTCATGAATTCCAGGCCAATATCTTGAGTAGATGGACAGAATGGCGAGTTAAAAACCAGGATGAGATCTCTTTAAGTACAGGCATATGGTAACATATATGTGTATATAATGCTAATAGTTACATATGAGTGTGGTGTTTTGTTCTATTCGCTGCTTAATTTGCTAAAATGCAACAGGTATCAAAGTATGACCGCATTTTTATCAGTTAAATACATGGAAATATACCCTGTTACCACTTTGTTTATTCTTAAAACACAAAATAAATATGGATAATTACCAATAAGATGGCCATAAAATAAATGTGGATAAATAGAGACGAAAATGTTAAAAACAAATACCATAAAACTGGGAGCCCTACTTATTAAAATTTAAAAGGAAGGTATGCTTTGACCTATCCAAGGGTTTATTTTGGCAGGTCGTACTGCAGTTTTAAAAGTGCTTTAGCCAGGTAACAAGGGTAGGCCAGAAGCCATGTTTTAAGCTGTCACGTAGTGGGAGGCACAATGGATACTGCAGACCGCTAGTGACATCTAACTTGCATGCCCTGGGTACACTTTGTACCATATACTAGGGACTTATAGGTAAGCTAACTATGCCAAGTACGGTTATACCAATTTCATTATGTTGAAAGAGGGAGCTCCGTTTTCTTACTACTGGTTAGTGGAGGTAAAGTGCACATTTCTACAGTCAGGAAAATCAGTTAAGGAATAAATCTTTGGGTACACAATGCAAAAGATGGTCATTTCTCAATCGTACTAACCTACTAACTGCTAATCTTAGCTATCGGTGTAGCGTCCTACTCGCTGATAAGCGCCTTATCAGGACTTGTAAGCACTAAATAAATCCATTTAAAATACCCAGGCATGGACACCATGAATTTATAAACCGGACTTCACAGCTGGGTCACATGGAATTATTGTGCTGCTCCTTTTAATACCAAGGTCTGGGTGCCAAGAATCTGTGCGCTTCACCCCTCCTTGGCGTGGGTATCAGGAGTCCATGCTCTGCAATTCTCACACGCAGCTTGGCTGGGTATTACGGAGAGGGCCAGACACAAGCCACGGGCGGATAATCTGTTGAACAGAGCTAATCAGAAACATAAACGCACACATTAATCTCTCAGGTTTGTTTTAATAGGATTAGAACTCGCTTAAGCATCAACACCACTTGGTAATGGAGTAGGGCAGTATCTGCCAATGGCAAACCATCAGTGCTTTGACACCTTGGGGAGCACTGTGTGGGAATGCCCGATCCTTGTTTTAATTCGAATTTAAGGCCCAGCGTGCACGGTTTGCGAGTACCTGTCCCATGATTTGCAGGGTAGGCACGAGCCTATTCTATAGGTTCAATATAGGTTCTGAAAGTGGGTCACTTAGTGTGTAAATTACAGACCCTCCCTTGTCTGGGTTGCCTTCCAGGAAACACGGCGTGGGGGCACCAGACTTGTGATTTATTTAGGCTAGTGGATTTCTTAATTGAAGTCCATAAGAAAGTTTCGAGGATGGTCTCGATATGCAGGCTATAAAGTGGTTTGAGTGCCAAGACCGCCCCACCCCGTTTGTCGTCTGTGTATTGACCTCCGAGTGGAGGCCTGTATCTGCAGTCTAGAAATCGACCTACATCCCTGTATGTGGTCTATAAATCTCTCTAAGGGACTGACCCCGATAGCACTCTATCCATTTCAGAATGGCGGTCCCGTGCGCAGTTTAAAGGCAGGTTTCCGATGGAGGTCTCTATCGATGGTCCGTGTATGGGTTTCAGGACACTATAGGCCTGATGTATCAAAGGATATTCTCCCATTCTGTGTTTGAGAGAAAATTAGTTTTAACACGTAGCTTTATGTACAGTATATAGTATGTCTGTAAAATTATGGATTGGTCTCGAGGCGATTACTGCAGTTGGCGCTCTTGACCACCGGAGGTCGCTGGCGGTAAAGGCCCCGTTTCGACTATATTACTAAGCGAGCACCATTCAAGTCCCTTTCAGGCAAACTCTGTTTGGCAGCTTGGTGACTACAGTGACTCCCACATGCCGCCTTTCTCTGGAGTGGAAGATGAGATAGCCTTGAAGCGCGTGATTGTTGAGCAGGCTCTGCAAACATGATTAAATGATAATTAAAATAAACACTGCCTGCTACCCGAGAAAGATAAAAACTACAGCAGCCTTTTGAAGGGTTTGATGCCAAGGCAGTAAACGTATTACTCCGAGCTTGCTTCACGCCTACCACAGAGTAAACAAGCATTTGCAATGCAATAGGTCTCGCATTTACTAGAGTTTTAGCTATTGGCATTGCAAATAACAATGCCTTTTTATGTTTGTTTTCGTTTTAAAAACAAATAAAAGTCATTGTCATTTACAATGGCAATATCTTAAACTTGCGTAACTGCGAGACCTATTGCATTGCAAATGCTTGTTTCCTTTACTTTCAGGCATGTTGCACAACAGCAGCACTGTGCAATATGGGTAACAGAACACTGACAAAGCCAACAGATCTTGAACAGGCGAGATCTATTGGCTTAGTCAATGCCTGTCGGTCTTTGCAGATGGCATCAAGCTTCTATCAGCACTAAAATTGTTATATTAGATGTATGTGCTTTCAATCCCTTTCGTTACTTTACATGTTGGACTTTGCAGAGGCGTATCAGAACACAAGCACAAATTTGACCATCATGCCCGAACCAACACACTTTGCACATTGGGCACGCCACAACCCCACATTGTTCAAACCTAGGCCAATATATAATATAACATCCACTAAAGGTGTGTTGGTTCATTTCAGGGGAAGGAAACCTATCTGTATCTATTTATAAAAATAAAACATTTAAACTTACCTTTTAGCCTTCTATGGGGTTGTAGGGGAGGAATGATTTTAGGCTTGGTTTCAAACATTTCCTCTGTGCATTGCATATTCTGTTGATGAACACTTTCCCCTTAGTTTAAGTTTTATTCTGGAACTTAGGTCAAAAACATTTTAAACAAAATCCAACAAATGAATTGTTATATTAACAGATAGGAGTAAAAAATTTGAAATATAACGCCTACTGGAAAAAGCACCCCTTGCACTAAAAACAAATAAAGGTATTAAGATAGTTATATAGCTGGTCCTGTGAAATATGGGCACATGAAAAGGCAATACATTACAAACCAGTTCCATATACCCAAAGTAAAACAAGAAGAAGCTTTGCAAGTTTCCATATACCAACACCAAACACTCATCTAAACTGCGATTATTCAACAAATGCCAACTTGACTGCCAACTCATGCGACATTTGAAACATGTTTTGGTTCATGAACAAAACGAAATGATCATCAAGACACAGTGGATTTGTGTTGGATGTTCTGATGACCATATTGAAAATGTATTTTACCAATAGAAAAGTTAAAATGCATCCTGGGAAAAGTTAACCGAAACGGACAAGGCAAGTCCGTGCATAACAATATAAGCCCTCTATTCTCACCTGTCATACATGCCAGATGACCTGGGTATACTCTTTTCTCATGACATACATACCCCACTCCATCAGTAGAGATGAATTGGCATGTCTGAGTAGAATGGAGGGTATCCAATTACAAAACCCTGTTTAGGTTAAGCAGCAGGCAATGTATGAAGTAATACCTTTACCCTGGCAAGCAGTCCAAAGAGGTTCGAGTCTCACCGATGGCTCAACATCCTGTAATTCTGGGAAAATCACTTTATAATCTCCCTATGCCTGAAAAAGAAGCATGTGAACTTGGGTAAAGTAAGAGCGCTCGTGAAAAGCGCTCCAATGCTTTCAGGTCGGGTTGAGTTTGGACTATACAAAAATACCGATAAAAAAGAAATAGTATCTCAATCACAGCGCAGCAGGAGACCTACACTAATTAAGATTAATCAATCAGTACTTGGCTAAGCAATCTGTACTTGGTCCATGCTCCACATGAGGAAAAGTGACACCTTGCAAGCCCTGCCGAATAAGAAGGCAGCAAAGAAGAGTGATAGATACCAATGAATTGGAAGTAATGAATGGTCTACAAGCCCCTTTTTAAAGGCTTTTTTTTTTTTTTTAAACACAATAGATTGTCTGCAAGTGGTACCACAAGTTTGCTGCCTGCAGGCGAAACCTAAAAGGGGAGTGAGTGCGTGAGCGTATGTACGTGCAAGTGTTGGTTCTCACTAAAATATGCTGCTACCCAAACAAATGCGAGGTAATTCTTACTGTATGCAGGAGGGAACCCACAGCATATGTAGGGAGTTACCCTAGTTAAATGCGGATCCAATTAAAGTGGAAGGTAATTCTTAGCATACGGGGGTGCCCAAGGAAAAATGTTCTAGACTGGTCACTCTGGAGATAATGCAGAAAAAAATGTTCTTTCAAATGCACTATTTAACCTCATTCTTTAAGGTAATATTGCCCCCTCGAACTCTCCAAGTTAAAGCTTGGCACGATCGCTGGAATTCGTGGAGGGATATACCACTTCTTACGAAGCTCACCAGCAGCAACTAGTGGGCAGAGGGGACAAGGGCAGAGTGTACACTGTATGAGCAGAAAAAGCCATAGCCGTGATTTTGCAACTAAAGTAACTACACTGGCTAATCTCAAAATGAAAAAAAATTATAAGCCTTCTGCACTCCCGTTCTACCTGCAATCCAACTCAATCCGAAATTTGAGTCATGTGACCCAGGCCCCACCAATGTCACTGTGAGCCTGACTCACATGTTTTCGTCTAGCCTGTAATCTCCGTCCGCTCCAATACCTTCCGCTTCTCTTGCTTGAGCTTCATGAACATGAAATGCCGCCGCTGCTTGTTCTTGATCTCCGATATATTGGTGGGAAGACCGTGGTATCCTTTCCCTCCCCAGAGGACTCATGCTCCGAGACAGTGACTCCAGAAGCCTTTGCCTGTCGCGGCTGCCCCTCACCTGAACTAGTGGGCTCCATGCTGTTATTTCTGAGCCTTCACTAAACATGTGGTGTTCTCACGGTGAATCATGCACTTTCACCTCTGACGATTTCCGCCAAATGCGTGACGTCAAGCCTATTACACTGAACAAGCACAACCGCTTGTCAATAAAAGACGGAAAGAGGCTGAAGCATCGATTTAGTAGCACGCAGTTCTATAAAGAATGCGAGTGGCTGAAAGTACACGTAACAAAGATGCGCTTCCCTATCATCCCAATAAACATTGCAGTTGTATTTCGCTCGTTTGCGTATTAAAGCCGCTTTGATTTGCTAAAAAGGATTTATGTTTCTCTCTGGGTAATTTTAGTAATTTGTATACTTTGCTAACGTGTTTTATTAATTTTGTTTTGGCATTCGTGTATGCATCATTCACAACAATGTGCTATTATTTTAATCCGTTGTATCAGCCGTCTCCTTTAATTGTTTTGTGTCGCTTGCTTATAGCATTGCATTCCAATATTTAATTATTTAATTAGCGATTACGCATACACAGCAACAATTTAAAATTGGACAGGAACGATTTTCAAAAAGAAAATCTGCTGAGGGTTGTCCTCGTTGACATATATTAAATCTTTAAGGCTGGAGAAAGCTAAAAAAACGAGTGGTGCGCGTGCACCACAGCGAGACGTGCTTTCAATTATCGCGCCTGTGTCTGGGCACGATAATTGAAACCACATGGCCTATTGGTGTCTATTACGCGCACCAAGTGCGTAATGGACACCAATAGGCCGTGGGCGGAGCAACGCGCCCGCCTTTGGCCAATTGCGTGCAGTCTTTTGTAAAAAGACGCACGCAAAGGCCAATGGGGTAGCAGAAAAGGAATCGTACGAGCGTGTGCGATTCCAGGGTCGATTTCTGAACCCCGGACAAAAGGACTCTCGCCTGCGCGAGCACTGCTGCGCAGTGCAACGCAGGTCGCGAGACCTAAAAACAACATTTTATAAGATCTGATTTGTGCTTGGAGTACAACGGCGAGTGTTGTCGCAGATGCAAGCTTTCTGTAGAAGAGGGGAAGAATATTTCTTTCAAACTTGCAGCTGGAAATCGAACAGATAATTCTGATCTAGCATTGTTTAATTCTTTTATATCAGAGTTCTTCCTCATCCCGAACCTTAACAAGCATTTGCAATGCAATCGGTCTTGCCTTTGCGACCTTATATGTATTTAGCTATGCAGCACATTAACTAGGGTGCTGAAACATATACTGTTCTTTAACATGGAGGGAAAGTAAGCACCAAACTGCGTGACACGCCAAGTATGGGAACACATGGAGAGATCTATTGCCTTTCAGCGGGAAATGGTATAGTCCAAAGCTCTGTCTTTAATATAAAACCTGGGCCTTCAGTGGTCGTATCACTGAAAATACAAGATTTGAAAAAATATTATTGTCTACGGGTGCTCGTGGAAGACAATTTCTATGGACTGGAATCTAGAGAATGCTAAAGTGATTCTGGTATTTTACTGACCTCTGCTGGTCGTTTTCTATCAAGAAAGTTAAATAGAGGCAGTTGCCAGAAAAACAAAAAAAGAAAGTCCCTCTGCAGAAAGCAATTCTGGTATTTTACTGACCTCTACTGGTCGTTTTGCTATCAAGTCAGTTAAATAGAGGCAGTTGAACAAGCAGAAAGCAATTCTGGTATTTTACTGACCTCTACTGGTCATTTGCTATCAAGTCAGTTAAATAGAGGCAGTTGAACAAGCAGAAAGCAATTCTGGTATTTTACTGACCTCTACTGGTCGTTTCCTATCAAGACGGTTAAATAGAGGCAGTTGAACAGAAAAAAAAGTCCCTAAGCGGAAATCAACAAGTCCTAGGGCTGATCTCCAGAGCCCACAAAGTACATACATATATAAGTATATACTAAAGTATATACAATGGGTCTTGAATGCTCGACCTAAAAAAACACAAAATTCCTTTCGTCCCTAACAGAAAATTTTACTTGCAAAGTAAACATTCTTAAAGCAGGGCATTCTTTTTTTTTTTTTACCTTTAGCTAAAGGATCGCCGACCTCTTTGTGCAGTTCACCTGGAATTTTTTTCTGCTCCTAGAGCATGGGTACTCGCAAACATTTTCCATGGGGCTAAAATGTTTGCCTGTCGTGTGATCGAGGGCCACGGTGGGGGGGGGTGTAAGGTGGGTATGGGGGAAGCAAAGCGTGTACATATAAAGGCTGAATTGCACATTATAAAGTAAGAAAACCTGGGATAAATGTCAGCTTCCCCACTTGTGTGATCCTAGACATTTGTTTTTATTTCACATTACCTTCTTTTTCTTCATTATCGCATATAAGAAGACCTCTAAATACATTCAGGATGAGCACTGTACGAAACCTTCTCTTGTGTTTTATTTGCTAAACTATAATGTTATCCATGTATAATAGCAACACTGGCCACTCAGATGGTAAATACAACTGACTTGCATCTTAGTTTATTATTTGCCGTGTTGCAAAGGTGGCGGGGAAGCATGAATGTTTCTTTTTTTTTTTTTAACTGTTTTTTATTGATTGCATTGCTTCATATTACATCTTATAGCATTGTCCTGCATTTCCTTGCATTGTTACACTATACAATGACATGCCACATTCATTACGACCTATCAAATCAAAATATATTTACAATGTCCTTTCAATTTAACTTAACTGTAAAATGACCTCCTATGAACACATTGAACATAAACATTGCCCATCCTCCCACCTCCCCTCCTCCCTCCCGGCAGCTGTCCGCATCTCTATTTATACAGTGTGCGGGCATTCGGGTCGGATGATATACCTAATTTAAGTTTATGTGAGTGTGGGTGGGGGCTACTGACATCTTCCGTACTGGGTACCTGTGTGTCGTGCGTGGATGGTTGTGTGGGTGTTGTGTCTTCATTTTGCTGGGCTTCTGCTACTATCATTTCCATTAACATTTGCCCACATTCCATCATGTCGCTTTCTGCATTTTCGTCCTTTTTTTTGCTGCCCTAAGGCGGCATTCTTCCGCCACACCCCACTCACGCACGTCAGCCTTCCATTTATTCAGTTTAGGTGGTGCTGACAGAGTGCAATGTATACCGATTCATCTTTTTGCCAGGACCAGGCCCAGCAGCAGGAACTTTTGTTGTATCCGTGTCCCCTTTTTTGGCGTTGGAAGGATACCCAATAGGCACTGTTTATCGAAACCTCTATATGCACTGCTGTTGCTGCGCGAAGAGTCTGTACCACCTGGTTCCAATATGATTGTAAACGCATACAGCTCCATGTCATGTGTAAAAAGGTAGCAGGGTCGGTGCCGCATCTTGGGCAAGCCGACATGGCTCCCGGTGTGAACGGCCCTCTACGCTGTGGTGTTACATATGTACGATGTAAATAGTGGGATCTGATTCACTTAAACCTAGCGTTGCTTGTTGCTTCCGCTGCCTGTGCTAGAGCTTTTCTCCATTCTCCATCTGTCAGTGGGGTAGGCAGGTCCTCCTCCCATCTCTCCCTAATGGCAGACATATTAGTTACCCGGTCTTCTTTTATCACTGCGTATATGCGCGAAATCAGGCCTCTGCAGGAGCCCGGATCCAGGAGTGTCAATAGTGTGTGTTACTAGCATGAATGTTTCTAAATTCATTTTTGCAAACTTTCACTTTAAAGAAATAAAATTCTCACTTCACTGATATAATCTAATGTACTAAGATGAAATACTTCTGCGTGTTAATGAAGTACACTTTTTGAATTTTGAAGAGACTATCAGAATTTTACAATTGCAACAGGTCTTTAAAATGAAGGTGTTCATAAATTTAAGTGGTGCCTGACCCCTTAATTACTTCCTTTAACGTCAGTTAAGCTGTAAATAAATGTGTGCCCCTTCATTTAACATATTTCTCACCTTAGTGCTGATTCGAGAAACAGCAACCCAGTGCTGCTGTTGGCCAGGAGGCTGCATGTAAAGGTCTGGTTTCCTGCATGCGTCTCCTGGGCCGTACTTAGAGTATCACTGCTCTAGAGTGAGGAAGACCTGCTCCAGAGCTCGGGGTCTAGGTCCCCGGGACTTCTTTCCCCTATCCTTTAGTGGCAGATCTGGACACTAAGGATGGAAGACTGGTGGGTACCTGCTGGGGTGTGAGGGCACTTGAGACCCTTTGGTCTTTGGACAGCAAAGGAATAGGCACAAGAAGCTTTGCTATGCTGATTTCGCGCTTCCAGGAGGCTAAATTGGCGATCTGCATGTTTGGGATATATATTCTCAACTTGAAACTCTGGGTATATATTATCAATTTATACAGGATGCGGACTGGCTGGGATCATGACTGCGACGAGTGGTTGCCGCTTCCCAAGAGGTTGATTCTTTTGGGTCTAAATTGCTTCGGGACGTGCCAAAGGCACGCGTGCTGGGTGATTTTGTTTTTGGCAGGTGACTGGTTCTGTGGCCTCTGACTTCATGAGCACACACAGGAGGACTCTAGGACAATACGACCATCAATGGCTTAGTGGTAGAAAGGAGGAGCATGATTTACGGGTTAGTAGCTTTGTTTCAATGCAAATCCAAGGAGGGCGCGATCAGGAGTCGTGCATTGAGGTTGTGCGGGCTACAGGAATTCCTCACCTTTTATATTTTGCAACCTGTCGAAGGGAATGTCTGCTGGTGCAACTGCTTTAGTGTCCTATACAGAACGTGGCCGCCATGGAGGAAAGGCTCTGCAAAGGGAAAGGAAATCTTCATTGTCCTCACCCTCGTCAACTTCTTCCTTGTCTTGCAGCCAAAAGCTTTCATAAAGATACCACAGACGGTATCATTCTAGGTCCCTTCAGCTTTTAGAAGGCCATGGGTAAGGTCTAGGAAAGGTCCACAAGGTGCAAGTGTTTCATTTTTTCAGATTGTTATGATTCTTCTTCATCATCTTGAGGTGAGGAGCACAGGGGAAAGACGCATTTGAGACATACCTCTTTAGGTTGAAGTAACACTGATTATTGCACATTGGCAATATAATGTGGTTTCTGGATGCTGAAATTCCGGTACACTCCTCAGGTCTGGTTCTGCAGTAATTTAAGTCACTTGAAGGTGTTTAAAGAGGTGCTCTTAAGAGAACGGAGGGAGTCATGCCGAATTCTCTCTGCCTTGCTTCACATCTCGCCTCCACCAGCTTCAGAGAACTGAGGGCAGTGTGCTTAAAGTAATCCAGGTTGATGTGCTTCTGTTTGTTCCTGCTGAAAAACCATCTGTTGCGAGGGGATTCAATCTGCGAAACCCCACGGACAAGAAGGTGGGAATCCTGTCTCAACAAGCATTAGCATAGCCAATAGGTCTCGCCTTTTGGACCTTATAAGTGTTTACGTGTTTAGACATGCAGCAGTTGATGTTGTTGCACCAAGGATATTGTAATGCATAACTAAATACTTATAAGGTTCTAAAGGCGAGACCTATTTGCTATGCCAATGCTTGTTTGCTAAACCAATTAGGACGCTGTCGGTGGATAAACAAACACTGGGATCTATACCAAGATTCTTAATCGCCACAATGCTAGTTTATCGCTGCTAGTTTTTGCATTCTTCGATAAGAACACCGGCAGCAGTTTGCAAGGCCTGTGTTGCTCGTACCGGCAGGGCACATCCGGTCTTCCCGTAGGACAGGCAGAAAGCAGCTAACTCTGCCTCCGTTTTCTGTCATCACTAATTGATGCCTGACTAAGGGACTTCTACCAAGGTCACGCGGCTGCTTGCTTCCAAGGCACTTTCTCCAACCCGAATTATGAAAGAGAAAGCGTGGAGAGCCATAAAACACAATTTCGATACCATATTCTGTCTTTTGTTGCTAAGGTTACACTTAGAATACATTGTACTGCGAAAGAAACTGTGTGCTTGGTATGAGCCAGAAACATCCCAATTCTCTTAATGCAGCGGTTATGAAGCATTCTTGTCAATTACCTTTACAGCATCATTTTATTTTCACGTGTTGCTTCACTCTGTGATCTGATTTTGAAAGCTGAGATATAATATAATGAGGCATTAATACATGCTAATTGTCGTCCGTGCCTTTTTAGGTCGAGGACCGTCCGGTCTGCCAAAGGCAGAACCGGAAGTCGGAGATTTAATGTTTCTGAGAGTGGCTCCTTAGCCCGCCTCTCTTTTTGCCTCTCCTCCATTGGCTGGCTTCCTAAACGGAGGCCAGCCATTGGAGGAGAGAGCCGTCCCTCCAAATAGGCTCCGTCTTTTTCAGATTCGGGGGCATGTTCCTTGCTGTTCTTTCCACTTTTTAGCCACGCCCTTTTTCGAACAGCAGGAACACGCCCCCGAATCCGAAAAAATTTCGAAGCTTCCATCCGCCATTTTTTTGCTGTCGTCTGGCCGTGAGGATCTTCTTGCTGTTGTGAGTGTAAATTAAAAGGAGTAGTGCTTTTTATGGGGCAGAATGTGGGGGGTTCTAAGTAAGGCATTCTATTTATGCGTGCACCAAGATGGGGTCAGCCGCAAGTTGTTACAGCTCTTATGCAGAGTGCCGGAGCTAGCAGTGCAGCATTCACTGACTATCTTTCGGCAGCGTGCGCCTCTTCGGTCTCCCCCAAGGTGCTGCATTACCCTCCTAACTTCTTCTCTTTTGCCACCTATCTAACGCTCATTGCAAGGCACCGAAGACATGTGCGCCGACATGACAACCCTCCCTATTCCGGCGGAAGGCTACCGCTTTCACGGCTAGACTCCACCAAGCCAGGCTTCCATGAGGAGGGGAGGAAGCCGCCTGTGCCCCCGCCCCCCCCCTCCCCCCCTCCCCCCCTCCTTTCCTCCCTCCGAGCTGCGAAGATTTCTTCTGGAATCCTGGCCCAGTATATTATGGTGACATGTGTCTGCACAACAAGAACCCCCAGTCTTAAAGCGCTGAAACCTAGATCTCTTTTTGGTGGGCGCTATGTGGGTCCTTACTGGAATTGCTCGTACCAGATAGTTGTTTCTCTGAGCAGGGAAGGGGCGCTGCAAACAGAATATTCGTCCTAGCGAAGTCTCCAGATCCGACAGAGGAACGCCTGGGCATTTTCAAAATATCCAAAACAGTCACAATCCTGCTACCCAAATTGGACAGCACGGTCATAAAAAATGTGTTTAATATCGTGAAACATGTTGTGATCATTCATGTTTTAGACTGCGCTCTCAGCATCTGAAGCACACACTTAATTTAAATGTACAGGGAAATATGCATTGTGTGGTAGGCCTGGTCACCTGGGAAGCCGCTACCTTGCCCTCTGTGAATGTCCATACAGACATCTAAGGCCTTGGGGTTATGGTGAGCCCCCCAGAGGGGCGAAGGCTTATTTTCCAGCGCTATTTTTATTTGTTTCTAGGGGTTACATTTATAAGGCTTTCCCATCTCAAGTATAAGTCTACAAAACAATTATATGCATTTTATCTCCGTCTAGCGAATTACTTGTATTCGCCCTTCACACCGATAAGTAATGATTGAATGAAGGCGGGAAGTATGCTCAGCGGGTTCAGCGCTTGCTGCTCAATTCTGTGTGCGTGATCTGCCCGTCGCCTGATTGAATCCCGCCAGTGTTGCCTTTGGCTTCCGTACTTTCGAGATCGATAAAAGATTTACCCATATGATCTTAATTCTAAAAACGTTCTGCCTAAAGCAAGCACTGCTAACAATTGTTAATAATGTTCTGAGGTACAACACGCAGTAGAGGAGGGGCGGGGGTCGAAACACGGAGACCTGGGCCTAATCCCAGCTTTGTGCGGCTCTGTCACAGTTACTTCATCGCCGGCCTTCCCTTTGCGCCAAAAATGTAAAGTGCTAGAATAGAAACGAAATCCTGCCTCTGCAGCTGGACGTCACCTGAGCTTGTCCCTGCTACGGAATTCAAGGGGAATGCAGCCAGGGCCACTGCAATTATGCTGTTCTGTGGGCGCAAACATTTCCGCATAATTATGGATTTACTGTAATTCCACATAATCTATCATCTGCTGCATAATTTGCTGATTTTAACAACAACAACAAATCTGGCACAAACGGATTAAGAGTTTATACATCGTGGCCCCTGGCAAAGGTTGACTGGCTTTACAGTTGCTTTTTGCTGCATGCCGGTGTTAAACTGGTACTCATGAAGTGAGACCTTGCATAGCTGGTGTCAACATGTGTAGACATGACAAAATAATGAAGTAATATCGTCACCAAATGTGCAGCACAGTCGATGCAGTCTAATGTACACACCTAAACATAATGATTTGGAAAGGAGCCCCAGGACTGGTATCACATATGCAAAAAAAAAGCTAATGCCAATAGAAATGACAATGCCATTTATTTAGGGATACAAAAATAATAAAAAAATGAGCAATACCAATAGCTCTACCTATAATATTGCCGAGACCATTGCATTGTAAATGCTTGTTTAAGGTGAAATTGGTTACTGGCACATGTAATACGACCTTTTAAAAGCTCTTCAGCTATGAATTACAGTTCCTTGACTTGGCAAGCAGGAGCACACTGTGTGAGGACAGGCGCGAGCTCCCTCCGTCTTCTCAGAATCGAAAGATCTTCTAGAGAAAGCAGTTTAATTGCGTTGAAACTGTTGATAATTCTTGCAACCAGTGTAGTTCTTAGCTCAAGAGCAGGTGCATTCACCTGGGAGGGGAAGGTGATTTTACTAAATTGCACAACTGCTGCTGTGGGACCACAGGAAAGTGATAGTAAGAGTATGTCATTGCACATAGACTGATGAAGTGCTGAATACTGTGCCATCTTCGGCAAATCTTCACATCATAGTTGCACATGGAATGGTAAAAGAGTTCTATTGGTGTGATTTGTTTCTCGTCACCCTCCACTTTTCTAGCGGCAAGCGACTCTTTTAATGTGTGTGCTGCACTTTAAAATACACTGCTTAATTAAAGGCCTTTTAAAGACCTGTGAAGTACTCGGGTGCGGCTGCGATAAGACATACGCCAGCCCAGCCAGTCCAAAGCAACTCAAAAACTGTCTGTGTGTGTGCCCGGGAAGCTCTCCAGCCCGGGCTGACACACACGACCAGGGAGGGTGGAGGAGGAGGGGGGGTGATTGTGGCTCAAGCACTTTGAGCCCTATGGGCGTTGTTTGCCTGCTGGGTGCGCATTCAGGGGCTTCAACTAACAAGACCTTGTCGAGCCATTCACGTCAGAAAAGGCATGTTACGGCTTCAGAGAACCGCAACTGACTAACCTAGTTTAAAACCTTCAGCCGCCGCCAGTGGCGCCAGCCTGACGCACCGGTCCTTCAATTGCCTTTACATTGAATTGAGATATACCTCAGCACGTTACTTGCGCCACATTGCATTGAACATTAATGGCCACCACCACCCTCTGCGGTGAATCCTATATTAACGGCGTCTGTGGAAGAAGGCGCCTGTCCTGCCACCACACGCTGCAAACGACCTTTCGCCCTTCGTCTTGGCTGGAAGACTTTACGGCGTCGTTAAAGGTGGTGATTTCGCCTGAGAAAGATGCCCGCCTCAAATCTAACCCTTCGTACCTCCTCTTAAACCGCAATCCGAAGCAAACCACGGTTGACCAAAGCCAGAGCGCTTCTGAAGAAAGTACGAAGAATGTGAGGAGACCACTGCGAAAAACAGTCCGATAAGAAGCCTGTTGAGTAAAAAACAAAAAAAACACACGTACAAAAAAAATACTGGTTTCTGCATGTTAATGACGCTATAAGACTAATCATGGGAGAAAGTATGAAGTTGAGCAACGGAGGCTTTACAAGCACACCAGACTGTGACGATATTATTCTGATGCAGTTCTACAAAAACACAACTCCAGCTTGAACGGGTTCTTATATTTAATTGCATAGATTTATGCTATGTTCTCCTTCAATCTGGCAAATATACTGCGTGCACTTTTTGCCATTAGTTTTACATTCGTATCAGGGTTTACGAATTACGCGTTTCCTGTATAGCGACTGAACTCATAATGGGAGGAGGGTGAATAGGAGGCCTAGTGTCGGATGAGAACTTTAGCAGGTGCCAGTAAGTGGCTGGAACAACAAGAAGTGTACACACTGGGCCTGTGCCCCGGCCGGCCAACCCGACCGCCATCTGTTTCCAATTAACGGGAGCACGAGACACGGACGCGATAATTGGAAACAGATGGCGCTGTGTGGCAGGCTGTGTGTAACCGCAGACAAATGCAAACAGCTTGTGAAAAGTTTAAATAAAAGATATTAAGAAGAGAAAGCGAGGGCAGGACGAAGTGGGAAAAAAATATGAGCAGATAAATGCAAACAGCTCATGAGAAATTTTAATAAAACCCGTTCAGAAGAGAAAGTGACGACAAGACAAGCAGTTGAGAAGGGATAGCGCAAAGTTTTAATAAAGCACGTTCAGAAGAGAAAGCGACGGAAAGACAAGCAGTTGAAAAGGGATAGCGAGGCCAACCAGGCAAATGCAAACAGCTGTTTTCAAGCACTCGTGCTGGCATCCACATTGCGGGAGTGAGCAGCGGCGCACGGGCCATCTGTTTTTAATTAGCGCGCGCGCGCACCGCTGCTCGATCCAGCAAGGTGGATGCCAGCACAAGCACGAGTGCTTGAAAAGAGCTGACCAATTTCTAAGGGTCATCTCCTAGACCGCGCATGTGTGCTGCGTAGGTGAGACCTAAAAAGCTGTGTGATGGATTGCATATGCTAGACAAAGAAAGTTTCCCTTTTGTGACCACGTAGTTATCTATTCACTAGTTTGCACTGAACCATAAGAGTCAACTCTGTAACATTGGACATCTACACCAGGTCTATGACAAAAGTCTACTTTATTGCATCAATTGCAAAGAAAGACCTGCTCAAATTTGCAATGATATAAAAACATTAGAAATCAGCCGCGGTCGGTAGAAGGAGTAACTGTAGGGCGGTGACGTGGGAAGGGGGAGGGGCAGGGTGGGGGGTAGTAAACTGGATTACGGAGGTTTACAGGTAAATTAACATATAAATTAATAATACGAATTTCGTTGCGTGCAGTGCATCGCATTTGGGGATGCAGTGCACGCAACGAAATTCATTTTATTAATTTATATGTTAACTTACCTGTAAACCTCCGTAATCCAGTTTACTACCCCCCCACCCTGCCCCTCCCCCTCCCCACGTCACCGCCCTGCATTTACTCCTACTACCGACCGCGGCTGTTAGAAATTCTAAAAATACATAAAAAATCATTTATAGAATGATAAACACTTATCAAAATTCATAACATTGGCATTCAATGTGTTAATTCGAAATGTTAAATTTCAGTAATATGACATATTACTGGAATTTAACATATAACTGTATTTTGTTTCATATTAAGAATTATGTGGAATATGTATATTACATTTGTGAATTAGGAAAGAGGTTGTTGGGAATTTGGAATTAACTGTTTCTTAAAGTATTTTAATGGTTATATCTGTACTGATGATATATTTGTTATACACATTGAATGCCAATATTATGAATTTTGAATTAATTATCATTTTTGCTGATTTTGGCCTTCAGGGCCTTGGTGCCTGCTAGGTGGTATCTTCATTTAATGAACGAGCTAAGTCGGTAGCATTGAAAATCACATTTCAGTTAGTGGCATTGTCTGGATTTTAGTTGGAGGATAACATCCATCAAGTATTGAACTAAAAGAGCCAAGCAACAGCTTTTAGAGAAAAACTTAGTATGCCACAAGTTCAATCCTTCAGACAGGCAACATGCATAAAGTCCTTGTCAAGAAAACAAGTTGCATTTCCTGCACAGTCCGCCCAGAGGTTATGCTCGAAGCACAGATCATCATCTTCACTAGTTAAGAACCTATTGTGACTAATCCCGACGGGGTCAGACATCACCAATCCGGTGAAGCCTGCAACTGCCTGACTGCAACCAGTTTCCAACATGTGGGGCAAACAAGTGGTTCAGAAGGTAAATCTTCCTACCGTTAGACACAGTAGTTCCCATACGCTGGCCATTAGGCCCAGTAAGAGAGGCTTAACACGAGAGGGGTTTGCATCTGCGAGTCAAACAAGCAATCAGTGTGGTACTGTTAGGAGAGCAGGTGTTTGTAATGTTTTCTGTCATCGCTTGATTTCCAAAGATAACCGGCAAAGGAGGGAGCTAGTACTACATTTGAAGAAGGGTAACCATATTTCATGGATCTCACCTTCAAGATGCAAATCTTTCAGAATTTCAATGCTTGAGTGTCAGGAGAGGCTTCTTAACCTTCATAGAACGGATGGACGTCACACACTGCATGTTGATTTGACCTCCCCTTCAGTAGTTTCTGCTGTTTGTCATCAGACCGGCCATTACTAATTTTCATTTCTCACTTTTGGGCTCTAGATGGTGCTGAGGGTATTCATAAAGCTACTGGCACATTTAGTAACTTGTACACCAAGAAGGACTTTCTCTAGTCTCTTTTCTTGTTAACTGGATCATCCAGCGCCACTTGGAAAGAGTCGGCTCCTGTAACGTGGTTAGAGTGTATTAGCTATTAGAGCAGTTTGGTTTTCTGACAGAAGACATGCCCTTCTTTGGGGCAAGATTCTGTACTCTCCTTGGTCTTGTGTTTCTGTGAGAGTAAAGATCTCATCCAGCCCCCTTTTTGCATGGTCAGCCAGCTGCATGCTTCAGTTTTTGAGAATCAAAAGGCACTTGGCAACCAGCGTGTTACTAAAGCCATAAACTCAGCTCCTCATCAGACATCCTCTCCGTCAGACTCCTGGCCATCTGCTCCAGGACAAAAGAGAGAATTGCCCAAACTAGAGCGACTTGATTATGTTTTTTATGCTCTGCAAGCATTTTCCCAGAGGTTCACTCAGGGCTTAGTGCATTCGCCGGAGCATTCCTCAAGTGGTAGGGAGAAACCAGGTGCAGGATATCTGTCATTTTGTTTTTTAGGATATTGAAAAGAGTATAGGAACACCTGTTGTCATTAAAGTAGTGCGGTTTAAGTACGTACAGAATGTCTAATGGGATACATTCAGTTGGGTGTTAGCCCTGTTCCTCCCAGGAACTGGAGAAAAATCTATCTACCTAAACGCAACACCCATTCTGGACCTCTTTCCCTTCTCTCTGCATGCACAGGTTCCCCTGTTTTGCACCATGTTTCTGGTTTCCGGAGCTTGGGTTACAGAATTCAAAAGCCCCCTCCTAGACAACAAGTTGTTGTGGTTTTACTATGCACACTTAAATTATGAGGGATATCATCGAGTTAATGTAGAAGGAAGCAGTTGATTCTTAGAATTCTGTCTTGGCCTAGTGGGTATTGCGTCCGAATGTTAGGGTGCAAATACCAGTGGCTCCAATGCCGATGTTTCCTCTTTCCCCATTTCTGACTGATTTGGGTTACAGGGGATTGCGTGAGAAGACTTGCAAAGAAAGCGGCCCCCCCCCCAAAATTAGCTACGGTGATAGAGCGATCTTGAAGACCCTTAGACTCAAAAAGTCTGAGCACAAGGCATCAGAGCTGGGTAGTTGTGATCGCCTCAGGGTGGGCCCAGTATTTTGTTACCCACCTGTCATTCTACAATTTCCATCCCTGCATAGTCGGGTGGCCGCAATACAATCCTTTGGGGAACCCAGGGAGAGTACTTGAAGGTGTTTCTTTGCTCTCTAGGCTTCTCATGGGTTTTCTTCAGTGCCCCTTCCCCACAAAAGTGATTCTAGTCAAGCTTTTGATCTTTGATCTTTAATTCTTTATCAAATGGTTGAGGCTAAACCATTGAGCTTTTGGATAATCTTGGTGTGAAATTGTGACCCTTAAGATGTTACTTTTGGTTACCACTTGGTCAACGAAACGTGTGGGTGGTATTTGGATCCTTGTAATGAAGGGAGCCTTTCAGTCAGTAATTAATTTATAAACATTGGTGTTAGGATCTGGGTCATTATTTAAGTTCGAGTTATTTTCAGGGTTCCAGTAAAGTAAAAGTGTTTATTTTCAGATTTTGTTCTTTCCTGTTTACTGGTAAAATGAGAAAGTATAACCGTAGGACATAAGAATGGAGCTTCTGGCATAAATGTGCAATATAAAGATGTTCTGCAGTTCATATAAAATGTTTTGGCTTTCCTGTGCAAGGAAAGAAAGCTTTGATGGTCCATTTCATCTAGTGTTGATCCACAATTACAATGTATGTTATGTGGCAGCATTCCCTGCTTCACAGGGATTCAGGATATATCTATCATGGAAATGGTGACTTCTTGTGCTAAGGCTCAAAGGGAGCCTGTAGTTGGCCTCTTCATAGCTGAACAATGCAGCACATATTTGTGCTGCATTATAGGTTAATAATTTAGAATCTGGAGTCCTATAAAGAATGAGTGTGCATACTTCTGGTGCTACCACTTTGGATTCTAAATGTAATAAATGACTTTGCGCCTGTGCTCTCTGTGCAGGCAGGTTGTTCCATGGCAGATGCAGTTTTTTTTTGCATATTTCATGTTCTTACAGACTAGGGGTAATAAAGAAGCTCGTGCAGTTGGTACTTTGATTCCTTTTTACGTCTCGTCTGGCGAACGCAGCGCATGCGCTGCTTTCGCCTCTGCGAGTCTATTGTTGTCGGTTTTGTTCGGAAGGGAGACAAACCATGCGTGCGCATGGACAGTCGATGTGCACGCGCATGGCGTCTCCTCTCTGGCTTCATTCAATGCCGCTCGCACGCGTGCACATCTCCTGTCCCTCCCTGTCTCCTGTTCACTGTGCCTGCGCGGACAGGAGATGTGCACGCGGAGACAGCTTGTTCTTTTTATGTTTTCATACGTTCTGAAATTGAATTGGTGAGCTCAGGTTCTGGTAGTGGCTGTTTTGTCAGTTGCTGCCTGGCCCGGAGGCTTGTCGGAGCTGACTTGGTCGTTCATACGTTTAACGATATTAAAGTCATTTTGGAACTATGCCAGTGTAAGAGTTTGAATACCACATGTTGGCTATTAGCATATCCAGTATAGGTGCCCAGACATGGATTTGCGGGAGTGTCTGCTCGTTGATTCTTGTATCAAATCCCGAGCACAGCTATCATATCACATACTGATGTATTGTCAACAAATAAACATTTTCATGATTTTTGCAATTTAATTGTTATCTTCTCTTTTTTTCTCTTTTGTGGTCCAGCCAACACGTGTTTCATCGCCCGGGAGTGCCCGCGTCTTCCTCAGGGCTGGAAGAGTAAATACAAAATTTGCCTGTAATATATACAACTCTAAAACAATCTATATTAGATTGAGATACTGGTGGAGCCCACCCAAGATTACAAAATATATGTATCAAATCAGTGAACGACGTTCAAACAAATTGTGGGTATAGGTAAATTAAAAAAAGGAAAAGAACAGACCCACGTTGCTGAGAAAGAGTGTACATGAAGTTAATGAAAATCCAAATTAGCCTCCATGAGAGTGAGAAACCAGTGCTAAAGCCTAAATCCCTAAGTACACCAGTATTATTAAGTGATGGTGAAAATAACCATGATTATGGAAAGTCTATATGAGACAAATTCAAACATACCAAGGCGGTGAATATGGATCAGGACTATGGCCTAGAATGGTGGAGGAACATTAGATCAGTACATGAACCCCAAATAGTAATCCCGAGTACCGGAGTAACTAATGTGAACATATAGCTACCTTAGGACCAGTTATATTTCCGTCTTGGCCACTAGAGCAGGAAATACGGTGTATCAGTCAGGAAGAGCATATGTAGTCTATCTGAAATAAAGGTATAGTATGAGGCCAATGCCCAACCAGTATTGTATGAAGGCAACCAATAATGAAATATGATATCAACAAGAACCTAATGAGTACCAAATCTACAATCCTATCTCGTAACTAAGTACCCATCAGGAGTCATAAGTCTTCTATAGTGAGCCACGTACCTAATCATGTCTCTCAGTTCCAAAATCGAGATATAATAAATATCCATGGAAAAATTGGGTCATGCACCAAATATCAATATACCAAATTTAAAATGAATATATACATGCATCATAATCTTTAGTCACCATATGTCATACAGTATGGAATTCAAAATATCAAAAAGCGATGATATGAGATCAATAATCATCGCTGTGTAGTGTGAGTCCTGGTCCGGGATATTCTAAAGTATCCTCCATCCGTAAGTAGTAGGGCTGGTAGATACTCAATTCTCCAATTTACGTACCTATTATATATCTGTCATAAGAATAGCATTCAGTATACAGATTTAGCTAGAATCAAACGTAAAGGCAACTCACAAGATATAGGTGAATCGCGACTTCCGTATCCGACTTCAATAATCTAATGTGAATAAAGATACAGTTTAGTATGTCTCCAATGGAGACCTAAATATATATCAGCTCTCAACAGTCCATATCCCGTGGTCAAAGCCCCTACCTTAGTTGTGATGACGTGAGTATACGTCTGACTCTCGGTCCCCGGTATGGCCGCGGAGTAACATGAACCGGAAACTCAATCCATGTAAATCCGGTTCACTATTGGCAAACCTGTACCGCTAACCATCAATGTCAGCTCTGACTCAATACTAACACGGCGGCCATGATGAGAATGTAAAGTCTATTGTGTTATCTGGTAAATAACTTAAAAAAAGAAACACTAAAATATGTGCACAATGATCAAAGTAATGAGATTCGTATTCCACATTGATAAATCCATCTAATGTGGACGAGACATATACGTGGCAATGAGTGACCTGTATTCAGTTCTCATATTAATGTCACTCGACAAAACACAAGATAACATTATACGTAATACATCCATGTTGCTAGCCTCTCTAACCCATAGATTTCCCTGTTCAAGTTATAGTAATCTAGCTCCCATATAAATGCATCTCTATAATACGATAAATATCAATCCCCAAATATTATTAAAGTCAAAATAATATTAAATATCACTCTGTTTCAGCAGCGTGATCGTGTTAAGAGGTGAGACCAGATAGAGCTAGCGTGCTTAATCTGGAGCAAAGTAAAATATGAAGTGATCTCATTAAAGCAGCATATACAGCAGGTTATTTATATAACTATATGAGATTACACAGTAATACCAGTCTTTAGAAAATTATGTACATCATGGTATAAAATTATGTGAAATACAATTGTGTAAACAGGCTACGAAATACAATACATCATACTAGGTCATATGTTGTCTGGTAGATAAAGAAAACATCCATTATTGCTGGAGCATATTATTCAGAGGGTGTCAATCCAAATTCAGTTGTTGCTAGTTGGTGGTATAGTCATCTCTATTTAGGAATGACCAGCTAATATCTTATGAAATGTATAAGCATGGTATGCTTATAATTTTGTTCAAAACATATTAATGTATAACAACTATATAAAATGGTCAGTGTGTATCACAAGTTAAGTACTTGTACAGAACTTCTCAAATATCCTCAGTCACCCAAAAAGTAATGTAGCTCATGATCTAAATTGAGGCCGTGTTCAACCGCTCTCATTTTCATAATCCAGGTTGCCTCTCTACGTCTTAATCGTAGCTCTCTGTTACCAGCCCTGGGATCCACTCGATCTTCTCAATTCCACAGAAGGTGAATGTTTTATGTGTGTCCTGTGCATTACATTCATTTATGTGTACTGCAGTGGGATATCTTGTATCTTTATATTTAATGGCTCGTCCATGTTCACTAATCCGTTCTTTCAAAGGCCGGATAGTGCTACCTATACAGAATTTGTTGCATTTGCATTTAAGCATATATACAACAAATTTACTATTACAGTTAATCATTTGTCTGATCGTGAAGCTTCTACCTATATGGTTTGTGAATTCGTTCTTCTTATCCATAGCCTTATAACAAACCCTACAGCTACCACACTTATGAAAACCCACACATCTTTGAGATAACCAGTTGTTCATGGGTTTACGTCTTGGATAGCTAGGACTCAGTAGTGATGTGATAGTTTGACCCCTCCTGTAAGAAATCGACGGAACATCTGCTATCTGTTTCTCTAGCTTTTTGTCCGCTCTTAGTATATGCCAATGGCGTTTTATACTATTTCTTAGTTCCAATGAAATCTCATTGTAATCCGTCACCATTCTAAGAACCTGAGATCGTTTGGTTCTGACTGATTTGTCTTTCAGTGTCTCCGCTCTGTTTATTGTCAGTATCCTATTTTCTGCTTTATCAATTGTATGTGTATCATATCAAAAAGAATCAATTCCATATGGGGAACTAGTAAGGGCTAGAAGAAACTGTAGTGATGAAACTAATTTCAAAACCTGTGTGGGTAATATGAAAAAACGCTTTATTGCTAGAGGATATGATACACATACAATTGATAAAGCAGAAA
Organism: Triturus cristatus; assembly: GCF_964204655.1. Classification (NCBI taxonomy): domain Eukaryota; kingdom Metazoa; phylum Chordata; class Amphibia; order Caudata; family Salamandridae; genus Triturus; species Triturus cristatus. The sequence goes on from NC_140580.1 coordinate 761,558,381, forward strand.
ATAGGATACTGACCATAAACAGAGCGAAGACACTGAAAGATAAATCAGTCAGAACCAAACGATCTCAGGTTCTTAGAATGGTGACGGATTACGATGAGATTTCCTTGGAACTAAGAAATAGTATGAAACGCCATTGGTATATACTAACAGTGGACAAAAATCTAGAGAAACAGATAGCAGATGTTCCGTTGATTTCTTACAGGAGGGGTCAAACTATCAGATCACTACTAAGTCCTAGCTATCCAAGACGTAAACCCATGAACAACTGGTTATCTCAAAGTTGTGTGGGTTTTCATAAGTGGGGTAGCTGTAGGGTTTGTGATAAGGCTATGGATAAGAAGAAAGAATTCACAAACCATCTAGGTAGAAGCTTCACGATCAGACAAATGATTAACTGTAATAGTACATTTGTTGTATATATGCTTAAATGCAAATGCAACAAATTCTATATAGGTATCACTATCCGGCCTTTGAAAGAACGGATTAGTGAACATGGACGAGCCATTAAATATAAAGATACAAGATATCCCACTGCAGTACACATAAATGAATGTAATGCACAGGACACATATAAAACATTCACTTTCTGTGGAATTGAGAAGATCGAGATGGATACCAGGGGTGGTAACAGAGAGCTACGATTAAGACGTAGAGAGGCAACCTGGATTATGAAAATGAGAGCTGTTGAACACGACCTCAATTTAGATCATGAGCTACATTACTTTTTGGGTGACCGAGGATATTTGAGAAGTTCTGTACAAGTACTTAGCTTGTGATACACACTGACCATTTTATATAGTTGTTATACATTAATATGTTTTGAACAAAATTATAAGCATACCATGCTTATACATTTCATAAGATATTAGCTGGTCATTCCTAAAGAGAGATTACTATACCACCAACTAGCAACAACTGAATTTGGATTGACACCCTCTGAATAATATGTTCCAGCAATTATGGATGTTTTCTTTATCTACCAGACAACACATGACCTAGTATGATGTATTGTATTTCGTAGTCTGTTTACACAATTGTATTTGACATATGTTTATACCATGATGTACAAACTTTTCTAAAGACTGGTATTACTGTGTAATCTGATATAGTTATATAAATCACCTGCTATATATGCTGCTTTAATGATATCACTTCATATTTTACTTTGCTCCAGATTAAGCACGCTAGCTCTATCTGGTCTCACCTCTTGACACGATCACGCTGCTGAAACTGATTGATATTTAATATTATTTTGACTTTGATAATATTTGGGGATTGATATTTATCATATTATAGAGATACATTTATATGGGACCTAGATTACTATAACTTGAACAGGGAAACCTATGGGTTAGAGAGGCTAGCAACATGGATGTATTATGTATAATGTTATCTTGTGTTTTGTCGAGTGACATTAATATGAGAACTGAATACAGGTCACTCATTACCACGTATATGTCTCGTCCACATTAGATGGATTTATCAATGTGGAATACGAATCTCATTACTTTGATCGTTGTGCACATATTTTAGTGTTTCTTTTTTGAAGTTATTTACCAGATAACACAATAGACTTTACATTCTCATCATGGCCGCTGTGTTAGTATTGAGTCAGAGCTGACATTGATGGTTAGCGGTGCAGGTTTGCCGATAGTGAACCGGATTTAAATGGATTGAGTTTCCGGTTCATGTTACTCCGCGGCCATACCGGGGACCGAGATTTAGAAGTATACTCACGTCACCACAACTAAGGTAGGGGCTTTGACCACGGGCTATGGACTGTTGAGAGCTGATATATAGTCAGGTCGCCATTGTAGACATACTAAACCGTATCTTTATTCACATTAGATTATTGAAGTCGGATACGGAAGTCGCGATTCACCTACATCTTGTGAGTTGCCTTTACGTTTGATTCGAGCTAAATCTGTGTACTGAATGCTAATTTTTATGAAATGTATTGGAATTGACTTCGGTTTCTACTGTCGTTAGATAGTAAAAGCAAGATGTGACTATATTTAAAGAATATTTTAATTGATTCTTATGACAGATATATAATAGGTACGTAAATTGGAGAATTGAGTATCTACCAGCCCTACTACTTACGGATGGAGGATACTTTAGAATATCCCGGACCGGGACTCACACAACACAGCGATGATTATTGATCTCATATCATCGCTTTTTGATATTTTGAATTCCATACTGTATGAGGGCATTGGCCTCATACCTTTATTTCAGATAGACTACATATGCTCTTCCTGACTGATACACCGTATTTCCTGCTCTGGTGGCCAGGACGGAAATATAACTGCTCCTAAGGTAGCTATATGTTCACATTAGTTACTCCGGTACTCGGGATTACTATTTGGGGTTCATGTACTGATCTATGTGTTCCTCCACCATTCTAGGCCATAGTCCTGATCCATATTCACCACCTTGGTATGTTTGAATTTGTCTCATATAGACTTTCCATAATCATGGTTATTTTCACCATCACTTAATAATACTGGTGTACTTAGGGATTTAGGTTTTAGCACTGGTTTCTCACTCTCATGGAGGCTAATTTGGATTTTCATCAACTTCATGTACACTCTTTCTCAGCAACGTGGGTCTGTTCTTTAATTTTATTTTAATTTACGTATACCCACAATTTGTTTGAACGTCAGTTCACTGATTTGATACATATATTTTGTAATCTTGGGTGGGCTCCACCAGTATCTCAATCTAATATAGATTGTTTTAGAGTTGTATATATTACAAACAAATTTTGTATTTACTCTTCCAGCCCTGAGGAAATCGCGGGCACTCCCGGGCGACGAAACACGTGTTGGCTGGACCAACGAAAGAGAAAAAAAAGAGAAGATTCAATTAAATTGCAAAAATCATGAAATTGTTTTGTTTATTTTTTGACAATACATCAGTATGTGATATGATAGCTGTGCTCGGGTTTTGATACAATATTGTGTGTGATCCCTAGGGATTACGAATTGTGAAGGGTGGGTGACCCTTCTTCCCTTGTGCACCTAGAAGATAATTCATACCTAATATAGAACTGGAAAAGGGCAAGCACCATTACCAACCAGGGACCTTTCATCCATTTATTGTGATATTGCTCGTTGATTCTTCATCATGGATCACATTGGAAGAGGAAGTAATGCAAAGCATTGCAGCCGTTTCCACCACTTTCCGTGACATTATAATCTCTGTGACTTGTGGAGAGTTATAAAACTTTAATTCTAGAGTGCCTGTTTTAAACTGTTGGTGCAAGTCTCTTTAAAGAGCTCGACATGTGTTTCTATCTGAGCCTCTTGAGTGCTGTCTCTTTCTTGTTAGCTGCGCAACGTGCACTACGCCGGTGTGTGCGACGTATTGACATAGGTTGTCGACTACAATTTTCATGACAACGAAGTGGATTGCCTATCGTGATCGCACGTGAAAGCGAAAGGTGTGTCCCTTTGTTGTGTCTGCAGTTTTTTGGAACACACCAAGACAAGTATGGTTTATTGCAGTATGTCAAGTTCAGACAGAATACGTTTTCAAACGTTGTGTATTTTTCCAAATTCACCCACGGCATGTACCGACTCTCTTGCATGAAAGTCCAACCGCAGCTGACACTTGCCATTCGAACCTTCCTCCAGCGTTCGCCACATGCAGGAGTCCGTAATCAAATCACGATTATAAATAGGGGAGAGGAGCTGGGCAACCAAGGTTCGACCCTCGGGGTCGACTCAACATCTTGTGATTCTGGGCAAATCACTTAATCTCCACATGCCTACCAAAGCAAGCATTTGCAATGCAACAGATTTCGCATTTAGGTCAGTTTGAGCTATTGGCATTGTAAATGACCATGGCTTTTATTTATGTTTTTTTAAAACCTAAAAATAACGCATTGTCATTTACAATGCCAATAGCTTAAACTCGCATAAATGCGAGACCTATTGCATTGTAAATGCTTGTTCCTTTTAGGTGCAGACAGATGTAGCTGTCTCTTGTGAGCCTTAATTGGATATATACAGGGCCGTGACGTAGTCAGGGTGGTTACACTGGAGCATAGACTTTACATTACGTTGGTGTCGATATGGAAATATAGTTTCTAACTTTCTACAAAGTCATTTTCTACTTCTCCATTTCACATATCTGGCATAATGGCACCACCCTGTGCCGACTCTGTGTATTACAGACATATATTACTGTTAAGTCCTTGCCGCACAACTTAGTGCTTTCGGTGTAGGGGCACTCTGATTTGTTAGCTTTGCCAATGCTTGCCTTTTCAGGGTGTTTACTTTGCTGGTAAAAGCTCCTGTTGAGATACTTGGGCTACCTCACGCTTGTAAGGACTGTTACATGCAAGAGTGATAGTAGTAGTAACGAAGATTAGCTGAATAAATTCGGAGAATTATCTTGGAACTTTCCTTCTGAGTCCTGAACATCGCGGTCCTCTGAGCGGCCCCCACACACAGCCTCAGAAATTAAAATGCTTCATTTCGATCCGTGATCATTGTCTTTTTTCTCTGGAGTCCTGTAAGAGATGCTTTTAATTCAATGGTACTTGTATGATTTATTCATCAGGATGACGGACAGGAATTCAAAGTATGGCAAACTCAATGACACCGGGAACTATCGTTTGTTGCAGTTCATTTAACAGAGGATGCTTGCTTGTCCTCGTGCATCATCTACAGGAGGCACAGCAGAGCTGGGAAACTGAGCAGACCCTACAGTTGTCTGTTTTGTGCGCTTCCCCATTAGGGCAGTGTCAACACTTTAACTGGAGGCAAGGGTGAAATCCAGATATCTGCTAGTGTAACCAGTTTTGGAAACAAGACATGCTGGTGGATTTAGCACATTGGACCAGGAATGTGCCATGATGGCCCAGAGATATGTGTCAGACATGCCACTTCAGTCATCTGGGGACATGTCTAAATGGTGTTCTGGGCGACACACCTGTGTTTCAGTGGAAGCACCCTCGTGGCTTATGAGCTGCGTATGGTAATAGAGAAGAACAAAGGTCCAAGGTAAAGGAAATAAATGGTCGCTCATTATTTCCTTTACCTTGGACATTTTGGGACCGTGGGACTTCCCAGATCACTGGAACCCTCTTACACTCGTTTCTAATTGTGGAGCGCAAGTTAAATATATGCTCTAAGCTCTGGCTATCCAAGATTACCTCATTCTAAGACACACATCATTTTATGTTTGGGGATTACGTATTTCGAAAATATCTATGCATGTGGGATCCTGTCACATTGCATTGTTCTATCCTTTGGCCATAAAGATTTGAATTTGCCTTGAAGAAGTTCCTGGGTGGAACGAAACACGTTGGCTGAGTCTTTTTAAGAAAATAAAGGGAATACCTAAAGATATCTATTTGACTTGGACTTCTTTTGACTGGTGCACCTTCCTCCTTTGTTCTTCTCATCTTCATCTGACCCTCAGTGGAGTTGCTCTACGACGCACTCCGGAAGTATTGTGCACAGGATTCGAATACTAACTATGAGACTTTGGGATTATAAGTGCTAAACTAGTAGTTAGTCGTAGTTTCTTCTGCGTATGGTAATAGATGAGCCTCTGTTTGCCTGGTGTTGCACCTCTTTCAGCCCAGATATGTGCCTTAGATGGTGTGGTAAGCCGGGGTGGTTTCATAGATGCAGCTTGGTTGATCCAGGGTGTGATCACTGTGTTCCTGGGTTGATGAAGGGGAGAGTGCTTTGTTGGTCCATGGGTCTTTCGTTTGTTGTTTGTCTAGTATGTGTTTCATTTGGTCAGGGTTATTCCTCAGTAGATTTGGCAAATTCATGAGTGATTTTTGTGGGATGTGGCACAGTGATCCTAGAATGCACTCAGATGGACTTCCATGGAATATGCCTCCATGATTGAAGGCATGCAGCTCTGTATTTTATGGATTCTTCCTCGTGGTTGGGTCACCTTTGGGGTCATTAAAGATACCTCATGGTTAAAGGGATATACCTCAGTAGTCTAGGCACTTCATAAGTCTTGTGACTTTTTTGGATGCCTCTCTTGTTGGAGTGAGGGGGACCATTTGCAGTCCACCGTCGAACATTTATTGTGCTCCTTCTGGAGGCTAGAGCAAGTAACAGTGGCCCACAGGGGACATGTTTCAGCAGACCGGAAACCTAAGACCCTCAAAAGGTGTTATCCCTGACTCAGAGTGCACCGAGCGGGAGTTTGACTGATTCTAGGGTGTTTGGGAATGTTCCCCTCACCCTATCTCTTGGCCCTTGGCTACCGCCCTAAAAAATCAAGCATTGGCATAGCCAATAGGTCTCGCCTTTGGGGCCTTCTAAGTGTTTAGCAATGCCATGCTAAGTCCTAGCTTACTCTTGAAATTCAGGAGTAAGTCTGTAATACTATAAGAGTAAGACCCATCGTCAACTTGGGTAATCCTGCCCTAAGTGTTTGAATATATGTCTGCATGCACGAGTGTGTTTGCATGCAGCTCTTTTATTGCAGTTCTTAGCTCACTGTGCTAGATTACTGTTTTAAATTATGAACTGCACAGTAATAAAAGGGTCTCTGTGACAAAAGCAGTAGCCCACAGAGCTATGCACATAAAATACACTGCTGTGAAGTTCTTTGCAGCAGTCATTAACTCTTAAAAATGGTTACGAAAAGAAGGCATAAAACAACTAGCTTATAACCTGGAGAAAATTAAAAGTGCTGAAAAAGCACTTTAAATTCATAAGATGAAATCACAACAGGAAAAACTAGAATGTGTGGCACTGCAGAGAAATTTCCAATTCAACAGTTCTGTGTTTTAACCACTCAGGCTACTGACTTTTTTCGATCTGCAATGCCATGGATATCTGCAATCTTGAATGAAGATATCAGCGACTTCCTCAGTTTGGCAAAGGAGTTTTTGTAAACTAAATAGCAAACCCACAGATTTTCTCGTAACGCTGTGGAAAAATAGCTTATTATGAAAAAGTGAATCACACGGCCTTAGGCACAAAAGAATCCCCTTTGTTCTTCCTGGTGCACTAGATGCCACTCAAGTGCTTCTGTTCCTCCACATAATTTGCCTCAACAGAAACGGGTACACATACAATCTGACAAAGAAACAGTTTGATATCAAAGATTCAAACGTTTGCATATGAGAAAAACAAGGCTTTTAAATGCATATGCATGGTGAAAGAGCAGTGAGGGAAATGGTTAAAACATGCTTACAGTTAATAGTTACCCATGCTTTCCTTTTTGTAGTAACCCCAAAAATGAGTTAACTCCTTGTATTTTCGTAAATGTTATGTGATCAATGAAAATAAAAATAAATTATTATTCTTTCCCTCTTAGCATGACATCTTGCAAACGTACAACATATTCCAAAGTTGATTGATCAGGAAATACAAATCACGCATGCTATAAACTGGGCTGCCTCAAAACTAATGTGACAGTGCATTCTTTTACGTATGTGATCATCGAAAGAATGTCTAAAATATCAATAGCTTTACTTTGACTCTGTAATATGCAGACAATGATTAAAAACAGTAATTTGCTATTTGTAAACTATGTGATTTCGCCTGATAAAGTGACTTGTGCATCTCTCCAGCTCCTTCCCCTCCTTTGTTTAGCCGTAACTAAATAACCGCCCTTCACTGGGCAATAAACATGTTTTCAGCAGTGGGAAGCTCTTTCCAAATACCTATTATCTTATATGACACACATTACCAAACATGGATGGCAGCGTTTAGTGTTCCGTAACAATCAGCCCCCTCATGCTCCCCTAGAATCTGTTTACGTCACAGCTGTTTTTTTTAATTTGTTTATTTAGTGGAGCTCGGGTAGGAGCCAATCACTGTAGCTACATGGAGGCACTTTCTGAACCGCTCATTATTACCAGTGGAAGCCATTTAGTTCAAACAAAATATATATATATATTTGTGTGTGTGTATATGTGTGTGTGTATATGTGTGTGTATATATATATATATATATATATTCACAGAAAAAACCATAGGTTTCACACATGTTATAGTTAGGTGGATATTTCACTCGTAAAAAACCAATGAAATTCCCCCGTTATAGTTACTTCAGATAACTATAACTTGCGCGCCCACAATCCTGTGCTCATGACGTCACGTATTACATCACTCGTGACATGGTCATTAGCATCACCCTTGACATCACTGATGACATCATCCTTGTGATAGAGTGGCGGTCGCGCGAGTTATAGTTCTCTGAAGTAACTATAACGGGGGAATTTCATTGGTTTTTTACGAGTGAAATATCCACCTAACTATAACATGTGTGAAACCTATGGTTCTTTAAGTGAATTTGCAAGGTTTTTTAAATGCTAATTCCTGACTATAACGTGTGTGAAACCTATGTTTTTTTCAGTGAATTTGTACGGTTTTTTAAATGCTAAGTCATGTATGTATTTTTTTTTTAATATATTTTACAATAAACTACGTATAAAATTTTTTTTTTTTAATGTTTTTTCACCGTGCGCGCACGGTGCGCGCACCCCCGCGATTAAAAAAAAAAAAAAAAAAAAAAAAATTAAAGTGCTTTTTTCTGATTTCGGGGTCCTTCAGGGACCCCCTGACACAGGCTAGGGGGTCAGGAACTCTCTATCCTGCCCCCTTTTCACGTTCGCCATCTTCCTTTTTCACTCTCGCACTGAAAACAAACAAAATGGCGGCCGACACTTCCTGATTTCGACCGATTCGAACGTTGACTGACATGTAACCACCAATCAGAATAACGCTGGCGCACGTTAGGGTGCGCGCACGGTGCGCGGCTATAGATATTTATGTGCTTTAACTGCAATTTTCTCAGGAACTACTGAACAGATTGACTCCATATATGCAAAAGGCACTTCCCTGACCTGAGGACTACCTCTCTGCCAAATTTCAAGTAATTCTGTTCAGCCGTTCGGGCTGTACCTTCGACTAAATGTCCTATGGAAAAATGCATGGGGAAAACGCGTTTTGGGACCCCCCCTTTTTTCTCGGCCCCCGCTTGACGAATCACCCCGAGACTTTCAGGGTAGGAGCTGAGTGGAGCGCCCCATTAGTTTTGAAAATTTTGCGAAGATTCGTCAACCGGCGCCAAAGTTATTCAAAATAGAATTTTGAGAGTTCCTATGGAAACATGGTCCTAACTATAACTATCTACTGGCGACCGCCAGTAGATAATATATCTCAAAAATCCTGAGCAATAATCACGATTCAAAAGCCTGAACACGGCGTGTTGGTTTGAAACCCTCCCAGGCACTAGAGGGATTCGTTAGGCCAGTTGGCTGTTATTTATTGTGGTTTCTTACAGTCTGCGCTTCAAATGCTTTATTTGAGCACCGGCAGTATTTATTGATGGTTAAAATGTCAATCATGAGATTCATTGTATGCACTTGCAAAATGTATTATATGCTATCATCTACATGATCCTGATTTTTAATATATGTTCATTCTTTAGCCACTAGGCTGTTATCAATTATGTGATTTAAGGGTCTGGATGCTGCATGATTTTCAAGTACTGGCAGAATTTATCATGATTTAATGTGATGTTCATTTATATGCCTTTCTTATATTTATTTTGAGAAAATTGCTCATGTTTTTTTTTTTTGTTGAAACATTTTTTATTGGTTTCCAAATCAGTAAATCAACAAACATCTCGCCCCCCCCCACCCATCCAGGAAGTACCACACCCGTAGCCGCAACCCGATGCTCCAGGAGCCGGAACAACCTGCCCACCCGGTCCCTTACCCCCCCCCCCCCCCCCTCCCCCACCCCGTGTCAGTGTGCCCCCGCCCCCTACCCCTCCCCTTCTTTCGATGCGCCCCCCCTCCCTAGACCATAATATACAGGAGCCCAACCTCTCCCCAAGCAAGCAGAACCTTCCATCATGCCGAGCCAAAGTGTGGGCGGCCAGGACCCACCGCCTCACCCCTACTACTCCCCGCTCCCCACTACCTCCTGCCTATCAGGCACGCTCTCCCCGTCCCCAGCCTCGGACATCAGTCCCTGAAGTTCTACCACCAACGCTTCCCACGCCCGGGCTGTCGCCAGTGCCTTTTCATCATCCCTCCGGAGTGCCAATTGCACCCGGAGCGTGCCCTCCGCTCCCGCCCATCGCGCCAACGCCGACCTCCATCGCAGGAAGCTAGGCCCCCCCGGGACTTCCAGTGCATAGTCAGTTCCCTCTTGGCCATTATCAGCCCCAGATCATAAAACTTGCTAGTGACCTTCGTGCGGCGAGTGTGGGGAAACCAAAGCAACAAGCAAACCCCCATATCCGGGGCAATGGAGCGATCCGTTACCTGGTTCAAACAATCCACTACTGCAGCCCAGTAGTCGCCCAACCGTGCACAGGACCAAAACATGTGCCGAAAGTCCGCACCTTCTCCCCCACACCGTGGACACTGAGAGTGTACCCCCCCGAAATATCGCAAGATCTTGGCCGGAGTCAGGTACGCCCTGTGTAGCGTAAAAAACTGGACTAACTGGAACCGGGCATTCCTCGTTCCCTTCCAGGCACTCCTCACCAGCGTGGACCATGTGGACTCAGGGATCTCTTTCTCGAGGTCCGTTTCCCATTTCGCCTTCAGGGTGTCCAGGGGGAGGAGTCTCTCCATCGACAGCCGGCGATGGAGGCAAGTGACGGCCTTAGTCGTCCCCGCCGCCATCACCACATATTGACAACCCGCGGCGGTCGGTGGTTCCGAAAGCCGCCTGTTCCAATGCCTCTGGATGCTCGCTACCAGGGCCGCGTGAAGCAGGAAGTCTCCCCGCGGGAGCCCATAAGAGTCCTGAAAGTCCTGAAAAGGCACCAGCACCCCCTCTCTAAATAAGTCGCCCACCATCTGCACACCCAGTTCCTCCCAAACCACTAACCCAGACCAATCGCCCCCATGTGGGAACGCCGTACACATCCCCAGGGGTATCTCCGGGGCATAGGGATGGACTATGGCGGCCCTCCTCTGGCATCTGTTCCAGCACAACCGTAGGGTACGTTCCTCTAAGGTGAGCTGGGCTAGGTCTAGCCTCTGGTGGAGGACTATAAAAGCCAGCACATGTCGCGGTATCAGCCTGCCCTCAGGGCCCTCCGGGCCTCTGTACTCCCTGGCTACCGCCTGCGTAAGCCATTGGAGCTGGGCCGCCAAGTAGTACCACTCAAAATCCAGAGCCGCCAAGCCCCTCTCCGCTCGCGGCCGCCGCAGCGTGGTCAGCGCCACTCGCCGCCTTCCCGAGCCCCAAATGAAGCCCGTGGACAATACCCGCAGCCTCGCGAAAAACGCCGCCGGGATCCATATAGGAAGGGTGCGAAAATAATAAAGAAGACGTGGCAGCGCCACCATTTTCAGCAGCGCCACCCTCCCAGCACACGAAAGTGGGAGCGTACTCCAAAACCCCATGCTACTCCGTAAGCCACGAAGGGCCCTGCCAACATTCCCCTCCAACAAATCAGTCTGGGTATGATAGATGTTAACCCCCAGATAACTCATGTTATGTGAAATGTAAGCCATCACCTACAGAAGTAGTGCATATTTCTGCATTTTCTCCCACCGTTTATTTTGAGTATTTTCTGTGTTCATCATAAAAATGTACTTTTTAAGGGAGATTGAGCACAATGTTCGTAATTGGGTCGTGGCGAAGACCCGGAAGGGTTGAAACACATTGCCATGAAAATTTCTGGAACCCCCCAACAAATGGCATAAAAATTTCTGGAAACCAACAAGCTGTGTGCAGGCATTTGAATCGTGATTTGTGTTCTCAATATTAAGCGAGTCTCCGCACTCTCACCACCCCACCCCCCATTCGGTGGATGTGGCCGACTTTACTGTGGGAAACGAAGATAACTATAACTATATATATATATATATATATATATATATATATATATATATATATATATATCAGCAGCAATCCGTTCATTTACTTGGTCAAACTTATGCATCCAATAAGTCTTTTATAAGATTATTTAAAAAATGATTTGGTTGCCCACGGGGGCATGAGAAACATCTGAACCCCATTACGGTTCTTTAAGGCAAGGTTTGACTGTTCGAAACGGGAGCGGTATCCTATCAATACCAATATGTATAACTGTGCCTTTCATTTACTAATTTACAAATTCAACATTTAATTCCAATTACCAACATGTATGCCCACTTGGACTTGAATACGATTTTTGATGTAATCATGTTCGTGTTTAAACATAATGCGAGAACTGCACTTCATTGCCTAAGGTGGCTATTGGTGAAAATTTGTCATTTATTTGTGAGCATTGCTCATGTTTATTTTTTGTTGAAAACATAGTCTGTTTTCCCAGCTCAAAAAACCCATGCATATGGAGATTCTGTCTTCACTGTCTATCACTGTGGTGTCACATGATTAATTTAAATGAAGTTGTTTCACTGACGCTCTTACTCGTGATCAAGGAGGTGTTCTCCGAAACGCGTAGAGTGACAAAAATCATCTAAATAAATACACGCTGAGAAAATTTTGTGGCCATTGCATCGTTTCTTGAAAAAAACGGCGTAACGATTCGTTTGGATATTGGGAGTCGCTTTCCCGCCGTGGCCCGCTACTGCAAGTGGCTTTGGTCTTCGTAGCGAAACATAAGAAGTGGATATATATATATATATATATATACACACACAAACTCCACAGACTAATTCACCATGCCTCGCAGCGCATGCGTGCTGAATCTAGGCTCGACCTACAAAAGGATGTCAAAATAGACCTTGTTGTAAATGGTAGAGTTATTGTAGGCATCAACCATTAGAGCACACCTAAAAGGTGAGTACTTCTTGTATATTCTGAGATGCAAACCATTATATTTTAAGGTTCTTATTAAATATTCAACTGTGCTTCTAATAATCTGATCCTTGCTATACCGATTAGGTATTGAAGGTTTTTAGGTATGCCTGAGTTTTGTTCTGTGTGGATGAACTCTGATGAGCCAATATACTAGGGCAGTTCATTGTGCTCGAGTTCTGCTCGTTGTGTGGAAGGAGTGGAGGCAAGTGAAGTATTCAAGGGGTGTTGTTCAGGGTAGTAGGACAGGTGCAAGTTATTTGGTACTCTCACGTCACTGATGTTACCTGCCCCAGACTGTCCTAGTATTTGAAGCATACAACGCATTGATAATTTCTATATTACCTTGAGTGAAAAGTACAAATGCAATGCCCTCCTTCGCATTGTCACATAGGTAAAGCGCAGCTGCTGTTGCAATGTTAATGCCATATCAGTTTGCGCTTGCCTATTATGAAGAACACACATTGCCACGAGAGTTAAGTGTTGAATCAGTGCGTGCTGACCTTGAACAATCAGCTGGAGGTTCAGCAGGCAGAAGAAGCAGGATGTAAACACCTACAGAAGAATGGGTGAGCCGAGGTCGTTCACTGTGGGTGTGTGCTTGGCGGCATGTGGTGCACCGAGTCTGAGCAGGTCTGTTCCTATTTCACAACCCTAGAAGTAACAAATCCTTTACCTTCAATCTGATGAAGACTGCATCTTCAAGCTGGGGTTCTGAAGTGACAGAAAGGGGTCGGTGAGCTCGACTAATGCTCTGAAGGGAAATTACTAGTTGTGTTGCCCTTTCTGTTATTTCCCAAAGGTATGACGTGTATTTCAGAACTAAAAAGAGCCGATCAAATATGGGTTTTTTTAAATGTAAAAAGTCATAGAAGGCACGTCAAAAAGACCCGGGGCAACTGAATAGCTGCAAGAAACACTCCTTAAATTAAAGAAGCAAGCAGTGACATGGCTTACAATCCAGTTCTCGGATTCAACATCTCTTGCATTGGTTGGAGGTACGAATATAAGCTGCTTGACAAGCATCAATTCGATAATAGTAAATATTTGTGTTAAGTCCTGCCACTGCCAATTGTGGGATGGTTTAGGTAGAGTAGTTGCCAGGTGGTCCTTTTTATTTCATTACTAGTTTTTACATTTCAAATGTACTTATTCATATTCATGTAGGCGTATTGATTTTTTAGCTATACGCTGCGTCTTGAAACATCAGGATCCATTCATCTCTACATCACCAGCCTTTGTAAGGCCTTTTTGCCTCGCTTGGATCTCTGAGTCTGGAACCACCTCAGGACTTCATATATTTTGACACAAATTGATAGTTCTTAGGAAAGCAGCCTACATACAAGTGTCTATCATATTTTGATTTAAAAAAAATGTTGGTTTTTTTTAACCGGTGGAAAACTTCGAAAGACACTTGAGATATAATTTGAAATTTCACTAACAACTTTTAGTTCCGAAAAGTATTAAATACCTGACTGTTCCCTGTTGGCTGACTCCTCGCCATCTTTTATCTGCAATCCCGGATTGCAACATACCTCCAGCTCAACCAATAAGCCAACAATCTGGAGCACTAACCTAGATTTTTAAACTGAAGCTTCACGTTCCATCAAGAGCAACTCTATTAATCTTACACTTCTCTGTCATAGACAAGCCTATATAAAGAACCAAGCCTGAGGCAGCATAACCTGAGCACCCCTCTTTCTTCTCGCACATGACACCCAAAGCTTCCCACATAGACCACTCCACATTTCCCCAGTCATGCACAATAGGCAGAGTTGCCTAACACAAGGAGACTTCTTCTGTCATAAATTATATCATATTTCAATCAAATAAGGAATCATGACCTCTCACATTTGAAAAGACAAATCCATCATCCAAAAAGGCAACATGATGAGCTTTCTCATAGGAGACAGCTGGCAGGCACCCTTCTAAATGCTGAGCATGTTTTGCTCCACATGACACTCGGATATTTAGCACAACACATTAGACAAACATCCAAGACAGCCAGAAAATACTATGGGTATTGCTGTCTTATAGAACACAAACCACATACTATATAGGACACACAAGTTGTCAAACAGAACACACTAGAGAGAACATTGTGTCTACTGCACAAACACCTTACTGAATTCAAGTATCTTGCTACTAACCTGTGTATCACACTTGTGAAACCAACAACCACCTTCCAGGAACGGAGTAGTTACCTTCTGTCTTGTAGATCACGCCCGGGTGAAAAAAAATAATAATAAAAAAAAAGAGAATATATATATATATATATATATATATATATATATAACAATCATCATTAGGGAAAAACTGTTTTGATTATCTATTTTTTCTACAGAATGTATATAAAAAAAAATGGCTTTTGGTTTTGTTTCAATAGAAGAAAACCATAGTTTGCTATATATACCAATTATTTGTACATAGTAGAATGGGGATTTCTTGCGTAATTTGCACAACAGGCACTAGCACTTTAAATTACCAATTGTTATAATGAAATGAGAAAGGCACTTGCCGAATATATTCATTAAGAACAAATATCCTTTGCACTTGCACTTTGAAAAAATCCTAAATTTGATAGAAATGTATGGATATCTTCGACCATAATTGAGTATTAAGAATGTGTGCAAGGAAATGTATTCCTGCGGTATAAAAAATAGTTTTAATTATTGGGTCGTGAAAAAATATGTATTCTCCCTTCTCTCCCTCTTTTTGTAAATACACAGAGAAGTAACACACTCTAACATGATTATAGAGAAAATACGAAGGGAGGAGAGGGGAGTAGGCGTAATGTGCAATATAAAAACATGTTAAAGGTATAGGAACGAACATGTTAAAAGATGGCGGCCAAAGTGCATCAAGCAGAGCCTGTGATTTTATATGTTGAGTCCCTCTTTGATGTCATTCACCAATTGATGTGTATTTTATTGAGAAAAAAATGGTGCACAAACATCGTGAACAAGGCAGCGTGAGTCTGCTGAAACGCGTTGATGTTACACCTCGTTCATCAAAATAAAGACCGAGTGCCCAGTTTTAACTTTGGAGTGCTGGATGTTTATTTCGCAGAAGAAATACACCTATATTTTGGATATTTGCAAGACGCGGCGAGAAACGTCTTTGAACCAGCACCACCGGCGGTTAGGAAGCACGCCAGTACAAATCGCCACAACGAGAAAGAAAGGAGACAGGCGTGCCCCCCGTACGAGCTGCTATCGAAAAAACTCCTGGAAGCCGTTCGGAGTGAAGGAGCCACAAACTCGTAGCGGGAAACCGGAGATCGGAGGATCACGGAAATCGCGGTGAGTAATTGTGGCCGAACTCTGGAATAAAGGGAGGGAACAGAGGCAGCTACGGGAGTCGGACTGGGGAAATAAAGAATCTACACGAAAGCCCGAAACTGTGAATTCAGCCCCGGGGAGAGGAGAAAAGGATAACGCCCCAGCGGGTAAATGGGCACCGGCAATAAAAATGAGTGACAAGGAATGTGCAGCAAGGGAGCAAGAAGCTCTAAAAAATCTTTGAGGAAAATGCTCTACCGACAAAAATACGAGGGAAGCAGTGGCACCAAAAGTGAACAGTGATATAGCTTGACAATTACAGGAGTATGAAAAACTAAAGAAAAGGGAGATCTCACGTTGGTGGGAAGTGGCATCTCTGCGGCAGTATTTACAGGTGGGACGGGTGCCTCGTGGACTGCGCATTATGATCACCCCGACATATGAAAATCCTCAGGTAGAAATGCTCAGTGAATGGGCTGACAACAGTGCAGCTAGCTCAAACAATATGATTCGCATCTTAGTAAAATATGCGGAAAAAGAGCGCCTGGAAGTGGTTACCAAATTAAAGGAATTGCACGATATCTTGGAGAAAAATGATGATAAGGCCAAAGTGAGTAAGTTTAAAAGTGATTTAAAAAGCAGGCTGGAAAAATACGAAAAACGCATCAAAGATGGGAAAGCCACAAAATTCTTGAGAGATCATATAGATTACGAATCAGGACGGATCTATACATTCGCCAGAAAATTCGATTTGGAGAGGCGACAGAAGATCTATAGTGGCCAAGTAGACCACCAGGAGAATGTGCAAAGTGAAATCAGCTCAGACACTGGCTCGGAACAAGAACCAGAGGAGCAGGGCAATAGAGGGGTGCGAGATGTGAGGCTAGCTGTAACTGAGGAATTCCATTTTATGCTTCTGGAACAACAGACAGACCATCGCATGACGAGAGGACGCGGGAGAGGAAGAGGCCAAGGAAGAGGAAACAAAGAAGAGGAGGCGAGGGATATAGGAGGAGCACAAGATTGGCAAGCAAAAAGATCGCTGCGTTCCAATACGAGGAAACAAAACAAGAAGTAATGGACAATACAACGGTGATTAATTTGAGCAATATGAAGCTAACGGAAGATGAAGAATCGATTCTGAAATTAGGTATGTCCTTCTGCAGTAGTAATGAATATAATTACCCGAGTAACAGAATGGACCTATACCGCTTCATTAGGAAGCTCAAATTGTCGAAAATGCATTTGAACCAACGCAATATCAATCGAGCACCGCAAGAAAGAGCACTAGAACCCTCTAATGATGAAGCCTCCTTGAATGTAAATGACATACCCACTTTGACAGATATAGTCTCACTGGCTAGTGAAGATAACCCACCAGAAAATGAGGAACAAACGATGCTGTTTTTTGCAGGGATGAACCAAGAAGATCATACCCCATTTTGACCACCATCTAGATTTTTGCCCCAATCTATAAAAGATAACCTCGACATTTTTGGGGAAAATGTAACCAAGGACATGAAACAACTATATATTGTGGCAAACCAGAAGAAAAAGAAAATGTGTCCAAAAAAAGCACTTTTCCACAAGACGGTGAATAAACTCCAGAAAGAAGACGGAGTACTGATTAAACCCTCGGATAAGGGAGGGAAGATTGTTCTATGGGGCAGGGAACTGTATAAAAAAGAGGCCCTCAATCAATTGAACAATAGTAACTGTTACATCCGGATAAATATGAAGGAATATGAAAGAATGAAAGAACTATTCTTCATAAGGCTGGATGTGTGGAAGGACAAAGGCTTATTGAGCTGGGATGAATACAAATTTGTTAAAAGAGATAAACCAACGATCCCGGTGTTCTATATGCTCCCCAAGGTGCATAAGAGTCTCATCATTCCACCAGGGAGACCAATTATTTCATCTTGTGGGAGCTTATTTGAGAACGCATCACGCTACATAGATTACTTTTTAAATCCGATTGTAAAATCATTGTCTTCATATATCAAAGACTCAACGGATTTTTTAAAGAGTATGACATACAATGGGATGCGGAGACCATGTTATTATTGACACTTGATATTGCAACACTGTACACCAGAATAAAACACATAGATGGTTTAAAGGCAACTGAATATTTCCTGAATAGAAGACCAATTCGACTCATGGAACACAACAAAATGATTTTAGAATTAATGGAATGGTGTCTGACAAAAGAATATTTTTTTTTTTCAATGATGAACTCTTTCAGCAGGAACAAGGGACTGCGATGGCCACCTGTTTCGCCCCCAGTTATGCGAATTTACATCTTGGCTGGTGGGAGGAACAGGTGCTCAGAGGCAGTCCATTGGAGCACTGGTCAGAACACATATTACTGTGGGTTAGATTTATCGATGATGTCTTCGTGCTGTGGCAGGGCACGGAGACAGATATAGAATTATTCATCAAAGACCTGAACCGGAACTCAATTAATTTAGAGTTTGTAGGTCACCACAGTAAAGTCACTATAGACTCTCTGGACATCCGGGTAAAACCGGTGGGAGGGAAGTTGGAGACCTCAGTGTTCCGTAAGGCTACCGCCGGAAATACGGTGCTCCATGTGGGAAGTGCTCACCCATCTGCATTAATTAGGAGCATCCCCTTTGGGGAGTTCTTTAGAGCAAGGAGAGCATGCAGCAATCGGGCTGAGTATGATAAAATTGAGAGTGAGATGACCTGTAGGTTCATCCAAAGAGGATATTCCCCGGCTGTAATAAAGGGGGCCTCATCTAAGGCAAGGAACCTAGATAGACAGAAAATCCTGTTTGAACCATCAAGAACAAAACAGAGGAAAATACGGAGAGAGGAGAATAAAAACCAGATTAACTCTAGATTCATAACAACGTTCAATGAAAAGCATAAAGAAATAAGATCTATTTTAAATAAACATTGGCATCTAGTGAGAAATGATCCCGTATTAGGCCCTAAAATGAAGAAACACCCTGACATCACCTATAAGAGATCAAAATCATTGAAGGATTTGGTTGTAAGGAGCGAATATCAGGAAGTGAAAGGGCGAGCTCCCACCTGGTTGCATCAGAAACCAGGTTTTAGAAAATGCCCAAAATGCAAAGTGTGCCAGCATGGCGTAAATTGCACTGATTTTAAAACTTTTTTTAATAAAACCATTATTATTAAGAGTTTTTTGACCTGTAAATCTAGCTATGTTGTTTACTTGTTACGATGCCCCTGTCCGAAAGTATATATAGGGAGTACAACCCTTCCTGTATACAAACAAATTCTACAGCACAGGAGGGCAATCTTAAATCAAGACAGAACATATCCTATAGCACGACACTTGGAGTCCCATCATCAAAGTAACCCGGTATTCTTACAATATTCCTGCATAGCGGAAGTCCTGAGGAAAAAGAGGGGAGGGGACAGAGAAAAGGAATTAAGGAGATTGGAAACATATTTCATCCTAGAATTTAATTGTAAAGAACCACAAGGGTTAAATGTGGATGAGGATCTCTACACGTGTCTGTCTTGAAACACTCAGAGAGAAATAGAGAATAGGAAACTACACACATGGTAAACCATTGATGATATGGTGTTTTTTCTTTTCTTGCCCTTCTTGTTTTTAATGGTGAAAATTTGACAACATAGAGGTGAACTCAACATGAACAACCGCTCTGCGGGAAAGAATATCAAATATGGTCTTAATATTTGTAAATATATATGTATGTGTGATAACAATCCCTATTTTGTTTTATTTAATTGAGCCGGGTTGAAGGAAGTAAATAGGTATTTTATTTGATAAATGCCTAAGTTTACATAAGCACTTGCACTTTAAATATGTCATGACAATCATCATTAGGAAAAACTGTTTTGATTATCTATTTTTTCTACAGAATGTATATAAAAAATGGCTTTTGGTTTTGTTTCAATAAAAGAAAACCATAGTTTGCTATATATACCAATTATTTGTACATAGAATGGGGATTTCTTGCGTAATTTGCACAACAGGCACTAGCACTTTCAATTACCAATTGTTGAGAAAGGCACTTGCCGAACATATTCATTAAGAACAAATATCCTTTGCACTTGCACTTTGAAAAAATCCTAAATTTTATAGAAATGTATGGATATCTTCGACCATAATTGAGTATTAAGAATGTGTGCAAGGAAATGTATTCCTGCGGTATAAAAAATAGTTTTCATTATTGGGTCGTGGAAAAATATTTCTTCTCCCTTCTCTCCCTCTTTTTGTAAATACACAGAGAAGTAACACACTCTAACATGATTTTAGAGAAAATACGAAGGGAGGAGAGGGGAGTAGGTGTAATGTGCAATATAAAAACATGTTAAAGGAATAGGAACGAACATGTTAAAAGATGGCGGCCAAAGTGCATCAAGCAGAGACTGTGATTGTATATGTTGAGTCCCTCTTTGATGTCATTCACCAATTAATGTGTATTTTATTGAGAAAAAAATGGTGCACAAACATAGTGAACAAGGCAGCGTGAGTCTGCCGAAACGCGTTGATGTTACACCTCGTTCATCAAAATAAAGACCGAGTGCCCAGTTTTAACTTTGGAGTGCTGGATGTTTATTTCGCAGAAGAAATACACCTATATTTGGATATATATAATATATTCACTGGAAAAAACCATAGGTTTCACACACGTTATAGTTGGGAATTAGCATTTAAAAAACCTTGCAAATTCACTTAAAAAACCATAGGTTTCACACATGTTATAGTTAGGTGGATATTTCACTCGTAAAAAACAAATGAAATTCCCCCGTTATAGTTAGTTCAGATAACTATAACTCGCGTGCCCGCAATCCTGCTCATGACGTCACATATTACATCACTCATGACATGGTCAGTGGCATCACTCATGACATCATCCTTGTGATAGAGTGGCGGTCGCGCGAGTTATAGTTATCTGAACTAACTATAACGGGGGAATTTCATTGGTTTTTTACGAGTGAAATATCCACCTAACTATAACTTGTGTGAAACCTATGGTTTTTTTAAGTGAATTTGCAAGGTTTTTTAAATGCTAATTCCTAACTATAACGTGTGTGAAACCTATGTTTTTTTTCAGTGAATTTGTGCGGTTTTTTAAATGCTAAGTCATGTATGTATTTTTTTTTTAATATATTTATTTTACAATAAACTACATATTAAATTTTTTTTTAAATGTTTTTTCACCGTGGGCGCACCCCCGCGATTAAAATAAATAAATAATTAAAATGCTTTTTTCTGCTTTCGGGGTCCTTCAGAGACCCCCTGACACAGGCTAGGGGGTCAGGAACTCTCTATCCTGCCCCCTTTTCACGTTCGCCACCTTCCTTTTTCACTCTCGCACTGAAAACAAACAAAATGGCGGCCGACACTTCCTGATTTCGACCGATTCGAACGTTGACTGACATGTAACCACCAATCAGAATTACGCTGGCGCACGTTAGGGTGCGCGCACGGTGCGCGGCTATAGATATTTATGTGCTTTAACTGCAATTTTCTCAGGAACTACTGAACAGATTGACTCCATATATGCAAAAGGCTCATCCCTGACCTGAGGACTACCTCTCTGCCAAATTTCAAGTAATTCTGTTCAGCCGTTCGGGCTGTACCTTCGACTAAAGGTCCTATGGGAAAATGCATGGGGAAAACGCGTTTTGGGACCCCCCCTTTTTTCTCGGCCCCCGCTTGACGAATCCCCCTGAGACTTTCAGGGTAGGAGCTGAGTGGAGCGCCCCATTAGTTTTGAACATTTTGCAAAGATTCGTCAACCGGCGCCAAAGTTATTCAAAATAGAATTTTGAGATTTCCTATGGAAACACGGTCCTAACTATAACTATCTACTGGCGACCACCAGTAGATAATATATCCTACAATATTACTAGTAGGTAGTTATAGTTGAGACCTATTTTCCATAGGAAATCCGCAACATTCTATTCCCAATAAGTCTGGCGCCGGTTGATGAATCTTCGCGAAATTTTCCAAACTTTTGGCCAGCTCCAGTCCGGTCGTATCCTGAAAGTCTCGGGGTGATTCGTCAAGCGGGGGCAGAGAAAAAAGGGGGGTCCCAAAACTCGTTTTCCCCATGCATTTTGCCATAGGACCTTTAGCCGCAGCTACAGCCTGAACTGCTGAACGGAATTACACCAAATTTGGCAAAGAGGTAGTCCTCAGTTCAGACTCGTGCCTTTTTTCTTAAATGGTGTTAATCTGTTGAGTAGTTCCTGAGAAAAGTACAGTTAAAAGTACATATATATCTATGGCCTCCTAGGATCTGCGCACCCTATGCGCACCGTGCGCGCACCCTCCCGATCACGCGCTGAATGCTAATTGGCTGTCAAGTGGTTGTCAACATTCGAAACCAGGAACTGTTGGCAGCCATTTTGTGCCTCGGTAGAAGCGAGGCTGAAGAAGTAAGGAGAATAAGTGTGTAAAACATATAAAGGGGGCAGGGAAGAAATACTCTGACCCTCTAGACCTGCTTAGGTGGTCCCAGAAGGACTCCCAGGACCCCCCCTTTTTTTTTTTTAACGGCAAAATGCGCGCTGGGTGCGCGGATCCGGCCGTAAAAACAAAAACGAAGCGCGGACTTCCGCGCTTCTTTCATAATTAGCCCCCGGGGCAAAAACCGTAAAACGGGGCTACAAAATAAATGGGTGGGGGGGGGCTGAACGGCCCCCCCCCCAAGCCCCGGGGACCACCACCCCGTGGCTTTATTTATTGAGGGAGGGGGGCTGCGTGGCCACCCTCCTGGAGCCCTCGAGGGCCCTGGGGACCGCCATCCCCCAGGGCTGGCTCCTGCAGTGTCCTGGGGTGCCCACCTCCAGGACACTGTTTGCTATGAGAGGGCTGGAGTCTCCCGCCCTCCCATAGCAAACTTCGTTTGGATTTTGAAAGCGAGAGCAGGGAAACCTGCTCTCTTTCAAAATCCAAACCATATTGCTTTTCCACATGGAGAGCTGCATTGCAGCAGTTCCCCATGTGGAAAAGCAATGCCGGCTCCCGAAGGACGCTGGGACCGTGGGGGCGTTGGGGCTCCCCCCATGGTCCCCAACGTTTTTTATAAGCCCCGGGGGATGGGGTCCCCGGGGATAATAAAAATTAGTTATAGAAGCAATTTTTTTTTATACAGTAAAATTAGGAGTCGCGCATCCTATCACGTTGGGTGCACGATTCCGCTCGCGTAGGGTGCGCGATTCCTAACGCGTTGGGTGCGTGGCTCCAAGCAAAAAAAAAAAAAAAAAAAATTGTTTTGAGATAAACATCAAGCTTATGTGTTTTGAGTGGCTCTAAAAAGAGCCGCTGTGTTCATTGAGAGTTTTTGGTACTTATAAGTAATAACAAAGTATTAAAAATATAGTTTAAAAAAATTACAAAAATAGTTTTACAAAATTACAAATATTTTTTAAAAACATTTCATTAAAAACATGTAATAATTTTAAAAAATATGTAAAAGAAAAACTTTAAAAAATTGGTGAAAAACAGTATAAAAAACATAAAGGAATTGATACACTGAAAAAGAAAGATTTAGAAATCCTATGAAATTCATTAAAAATCATAGGTTAGAGATAAGTTATAGATAGGAATTAGCATTTAAAAAACCTTTGAAATTCACTTAAAAAAACCATAGGTTTCAGGTATGTTAGTTATAGTTAGGAATTATTATTTAAAAAACCTTTTGAAATTCACTGAAAAAACCATAGGTTTCAGGCACATTATAGTTAGGAATTAGCATCTAAAAAACCTTAGAAATTCACTGAAAAAAACCATAGGTTTCAGGGGCGCTATAGTTAGCTGGACATTTCCCTCGTACAAAACTCGCGCCCCCGCAATGCACTACTGATGACGTCAAATATTACATCACTCATGACATGGTCAGTGACATCACTGATGACATCACTGATGACGTCATCCATGTGATAATTTCATGCATCTTCTCACAACCTAATATAACCTTTGCTACACCCACTCTAAATTACATACTACCATTCTCAAAACCATAGACACTCCAACACCAATACTCACTGATTCTTAGGTCTACGCGCCATTCACTCACTCACCCGTACAGTCACTCATACTTATGGTCACTCAGTACAAGACTATAGGTGTATGAGTGCATATGATAGACACTAACACACCGCCACTCATCTATAGAGGTACTCACACACCTACTCAGTCATGCAAATAATTAATCACACTGCCATTTACTCACCTATACAGTTATACACACACTAGCTCAATTACTCATACAAATACTAGCACATTCTTACGCTCTTATACAATCAATGATACAAGCACACGCTCATCCATACAGCCAATCTCACAATCACACACTCACGTATAGCCATTTCTGTACTCCAACACACATATATACTGCCATTCACATATGTACTAAGTCACACATGTACTAATGAAATATAGATTCACTCACTAACACAACCATACACACACTCACCCACCCCTACAGTCCATCACAGATCTAGTCTTGAAACCATGCACCCAGTGAATCACCCACTCACATACCTATGCACAGTCACACACCCCCCACCCACACAAACACTCAGGCACCCATACAGATACTCAGACAACCAATCTATAACCCATATAGACAATCATGTAGCAATTTGCAAACCCATACAGCCACTTACACACCAGCAGACAGACGGATACAGACATTCACACAGTTTAGTCACTAACCCCTGCATTCAGTAAGATACGTTTAATCACTCACTTATAGTCAGTCACGCACCTACAAAATCATCCATTCACTCACTTATACATCCACTCATTCTTCAATATGCCTTTCCCTATATATAATAAACATATTTAAACTTTATAGAAACACACAGACACTGGATGATGTCATCCGTGATGTCATTTGAGATGTCATCAGTGATGTCACTCACCATGTCATGGGTGATGTAATATGTGACGTCATCAGCAGTGCATTGCGGGGGCGCGAGTTATAGTTAGCTGAACTAACTATAATGGGGGAATTTCAATGGTTTTGTATGAGGGAAATGTCCAGCTAACTATAACACCACTGAAACCTATGGTTTTTTCAGTGTGTGTGTGTGTGTGTATATATATGTGTATATATATGTGTGTGTGTATATATATATATATATATATATATATATGTGTGTATATATTCCCCATGTACTTACACTTGGTGAAACATTACCAACAGCTCATGCCAAATCCTTATTGCTCCATTTCTGAGTCCTTTCATATTGAACCTTGCAAGTTGTATCTTATAGAATTAAATAGTTCTCTGTATTGCTACAAAATTGCAGTTGGGTGTGCCCTACTAATAATTCCCCGAGAACTGAGCATCACCGTGTGCTCTTTGCAGTCCTTATATGGGTGTACCACATCGGCATTGAACCTATAATTGCAAAGTTTGCTCCTATTAACATAGTAAATTTACTTCCCATATAAATATTGGTTAGACGCCATTAATCTCTTTCCAAGGAACTGAGTAACATAGTATTTTCGGGTTGCTAATAACTGGACTGTTCTCTTTAGAGGTGATCATCTCTCTGGAGCTCAACAGTTTGTATCTGGGTTCTGTTCACAAATAACAGAACCACAAAAGCAAAGTATGTCCTTTGAACTGAGTGCATCTGCCTTTGTATTCTATCTTGGTGAACCACTGTAATTATTTTCCCTTTGAATTGAGTAACTCATCTTTTTATGGTTCTTGCTGGGGATTTTGACCAATAGAGAGTCGTTAATATTTCTAAGTGTTCATCTCAGGATCTGAATATACTAGGAAAATGTCACACACTTCTGTTCTGTACTGTCCATATTGAGAACTACTGCACTTCTACAGTAATGTTGAGCACCGTTAATAATTCATTCACTTAAAATAAGTACTAGCATTGCAGCTAATCTCACAATTACCATTACTTCCACCATTAGACATTTCCCCACTTTACATTGAACCTCAATGTCCATGTAGGAAATCGCTTCCACCAATTTTAGCCCCTGTTGGGTTTTGGACTACTATTGTGAGCGAGTCTCACTACCGGAGTCTCACGTGTGGTAAATTCATGGTAATTGGACTGGGTGCCAACTGCCATTGCCTCCTTTTTAAGAGAAGGCCTCTTCTGTGAAGCTAGGGTTAGAGGCACTGGACTGGTTACACATGAACGCATGCTGTGCAAGATGATAGTCTCGCAGACCCAGCCTGGTATCTGCACGCAGGAAGCCTATCAAAATTTTTTTTAGAACCTATTTTATTGATTTTCTTATTAACACAAGTTCTGCTGTCAATGGTGTACATTATTTAAATCGTCATTAATATACCGTATATTAGATCTCGACATAAAATTAACAATGGTATTATTGTCAATAAATTGCCAGTAGGATTGTCTTACAAATTTAGCAATTACATTTTCATTGTATTATAATGTCCAGCGAGATGTCGTTACCTCCATATATATAACACAGTATAGGAGGAGGCCTATCACATAAGCGATTCTTCAAGCATTGGTTCTGATATGGGGTAGGCCTTATATTGTGAGTGGGCATTGACATTGGCATCGTCTGTGGTGCTGAAAAAAAAACTATCCTCCCCCTTGTGCTGATACAACAAATCTTGTGGAACACCCCTATTGCTCTTATATTATCACATTCATGCATACATACTCAAAATACATTAAACCAGTTTTTTGCAAAAGAGGTCTCCTCCTTTATTAAAAAATGTTCCTTTTATATTCATGTAACACTGAATCACAATAATTGATATTAATATACAGAGCCACAGTCCGTGTCAAAATTCCAAATAAATATTTCATAAACTTTTTTCATCGATCAGTCTTCTAATCTGATAATAGAAGAACAACATGGGTGTTCCACAAGATTGATTGAATCAGCACATGGTGGGGTGGGGTGATAGTTTTTTTCGTTTATTTAAACCCAGTTCCCTTTGTTCATTTGAAGGGTTACTCTCTATTCGTTTTATTGTCTGTAGTGCTTGCACGATATTACACATTATCGGCAAAA
Organism: Triturus cristatus; assembly: GCF_964204655.1. Taxonomy (NCBI): domain Eukaryota; kingdom Metazoa; phylum Chordata; class Amphibia; order Caudata; family Salamandridae; genus Triturus; species Triturus cristatus. The sequence goes on from NC_140580.1 coordinate 761,585,442, forward strand.
TCTACACTAAGGCACTGTTTTGCCACACCTATTGTATTGCAACATTTATTTACTGCTTACTACTCCTATGTGGCGGGGCTGAAGCGCTTGCCTACACGAGTAGCATGCTAAGCCATGAATGGTGTGTGGCTAGAATTGTTTTTATTTTATTTTTTTATTCCTATATGGGAAGTGTATCCATGTAGTGTGTGTCGACCACTGAAGTGCAGTTATGGTATTATGGGACGCAGCATGTAGAAGTGTGTTGGATGATGAAGTGTAAGAGACAGATGTGCAGTTTTATGGTTTCCAGTATTCTAGACTCTATTAGCACTGGAAGTCCCTTTTTGGTATTTCGCATGATATAGTGTGCTGATCTGGTTAGTGCATTGGGTTGTCCAAGCTGGGATTTTGTGTACAGATGTGGTCCTGACCTAGTAAGGTTGAAGGGAAAGAGAAGAGGAGAGGTCAGTTTATATGGACATTTTTCTATTATCCCATATCCGATTGTCTGTGAAATGTAAAGAAGCTGTCAGCTTGTCTAGATATTTGGGACCTGCAGTGAAGGGACTAAATAAAAGTCCTCCCAAATTGTCCAGTAATGTGTGACAGATCTCTTCAGTTATTTCATGCCTGTTCATTTGGAGATGTTTTGGGTGTACAGTGCTTGCCAGATATTATGGACCCCTAAGAAATGCCATAATGTTTTTGAGGAAGTTATGTGTATGGGGGTAAGTAGATTACACCTTGTGAGATAAGAAGCATTCCATTGCAAAGCATTTTTCCTGGATTATGATACTGTGAAGTATTTGCAGTAGCGTGTTGTCGTAGACATTGTCAAATGCAGCTGATAAATCCAGAAATAATAAGACAATTACTCTGTTTTTGTCCACTGTGAGTTTTAAATCATCCCAGATGGATATGACAACTGAATCGGAGCCTCTGTCTGGTCTGAAACCAGACCGATGGTCTAGAAGTAAGCCATAATGTTTCGTAAAGTTAGGGAGTTGAGTAAACACTACTTTCTCAAAACATTTTCCTAAGAATGGCCCATTTGAAATGGTACTGCTGTTTGCTGGATCAGATGGGTTGAGGATTTCTTTTTGATGAGAGGTCTCATGTAGGAGGTTTTGAGCTCAGGTGGGACTGAACCTAGCTCCAAGGATTTGTTGAGTAGGCATTTGGCTACCTAACCTGTATAGCTTGAGTGAAGGATATCTTAAAAGATTGTTGGCAGCGCTGTATCTGATGTTCTGGCTGAAATGATAATATTGCGGAAATCTTTTTGTGACAGAGTATTGAAGGTATACATTGAAGGATGGTTATTGGTGTCTTTCTGTGTTGGTGAAGTCATTTATTATGCTGTTAACTGCGTTCTTCAGGTAATTTTCAATCTTTATAATTTTTTACATTAATTAATGAAAGACTTTGTCAGAGAAGTCTTGCTATTTGTGGTGTTTCTGTATTTAGGCACTCTGCACTACAGAATTCTGATAACATTTTATGGAGTTCTTTGTAGGGGCAGTCTCCTTCAGTTGTGCATGTGGAGTAGTGATGTCTTTTTGTGGTTCTTATGCCTCTTTTGTAGGCTTTGTTGTAGTGCCGTGACATGCTTTTGTCTGTTTCAGCTCCTGATTTTCTCAATTTCCATTGTATTATGTTCAGTTGTGCTTTTATTCTGTTGATGTTGACTTTAACCCATGTGGTGTTCTTATTGTAGTCCACTCTGGATGTGTTTTTGCTAGTATGTTTGTCCATTGCAGTAGAGATCTAGTTGTAGAAGGTGTGCATGTCTTTTGGCCACATATTTATTGTTTTTTCCCAAGGTGGGTGTTGAGTTGCTAGTCTAGTTTTAAGGTCTCCCCTTCATGAGCATGCGCTAGCACATACCCTCTCTCCTGCAGGACTCTTGTGTTCAGTACTGGGCTTAATCCACTCAATGCTTGCCATTCATTGACATCCCTGTCAATTTTCTTTGCTGCTTTCTCATTCGGCAGCGCTTGCCATGCGTCACTTACTGTTCTTTCTGTGGTGCATAGACCAAGTACAGATTCATTAGGTTTGATTAGTGTCCCTCCCGTGCTCATGCTGTGATTCAGGTACTATTTGTGCGCTATGACTCAGTCCATGGTGGCTGCGTCATAATTTCTTCTTTTTTTTTTTTACTTATCTCCACCCACCTCTTGTGTTTCTTCTCACCTCCCACCTGTCCCTTCTCACCCGCCCACCCAAAAAGAAAAAAAAACGCTATGAAGCTGCCAGCAATGGCTGCTTTATGGTGTTTTTTTTATCATCCAATAACCCACAAGCTTCCTGGCTACCCACAACCAACCAGTGTAATTTAAAAGCTGTATTGAAGTGTTAGATATGGGTTCCATGCAGCTGGTTGCAGATCTTCTGTAATTCTTTGCCTCTTCACAGCGACGAAACCTATCTCAATTAATTTCCTTCCCTCCGGATGCAGCACATATGATAAAAAAAAAAGTTTCTTCTAGTATCATGATTCCAGGGTGACATAGTTTGATAAGCAGCAGTGTTTATTCTCCCCACACTTCCACCCCCTCCCTGTCACTTTCTTCTCCCCTTCCACCCACCCGAAGGGGAACAAATAAAGCACTATGAAGCAGCCAGCATTGGACACTTTATATCACTTTTTAAAATAATCACACTGTCCACCAGCTTTCCTGTTACCCACCCCCTCCTGATTGCCAAAGCCAATAGGTCAGCCATAGGTGAGACCTATTGGCTTTGCCAATTCTTGCTTCCATTGTCTGTATGAGTGTTTGTTGCTGTTAAGTATTGTTGTTTCTGAAGTGTTGTTATTGATGGATGTGTGGATCATGGAGCTAATAATGTTGTGGTCACTCCTGCATACGGGGGAGTTGTCTGTAATTTTGGATTGTCCTAAGGGTGCGTTTTGTGGCATGTAGGTGCGGAATCTTGGCTCAGCCATGTTTCTGTAATTAAAGTGAAGTCTTGGGTTTCTGAGAGTAGGGTATTTTGATATGGGCGATTTGGGGTGAATTGTGCTTGTAGCTTTTGGTGGAAGGGAAGATGTTTGTTTTAAAAATGTTTAACTTTTGTGTGGGGGCTTTTTGTGGTGGGTCATGGTGGGGTAAGTGTATGTGTTGTCTGGTGATTTGTGTAGAATGTGTGGGGTTGTAGCCTACATGGTTCAGCGAGTAACCAATCTAGGATTGAATATGCACCCTGGGTGTAGATTTATAGTCCTTAACATATCTAAACAACTTATGCCATTTTAAGAGTTGTCCTATTTCCCTGGCCCAGGTCATACTCCTATTCCAGGTCTCTGCCCCCTCCTTCTGGGCCAGGCTAATTACTTTGCTCCCCACTAGGAGGATCAAAGCCTCCCCCACACAATAGAGCCATTAACCTCTTCAGCGCGGCGCGGATTTCCGCGCCACGCTGAAGATTCCGTGCGCGGGCGGGGCCATTACGGAACGGTTCCGTCATGCGCACAGCGCAACCGACGTGCATGACGGAACCGTTCCGTCATGCGCGTCGAAGGGGTTAACTGTGCTTGGTCCAGTTTCTGGGAAATCGGCATCTGTTAATTAGGTTGTCACTGCACCTAGGCTGAGACAGCCCAAGCCCCCAGAAGCCAAGGAGGAGGGCCAGATCTCTGGACTCATTACAGCAGGGGCTCACCTTAAGTTTTGGATGGAAGCTCTTTCCATCGACAACTTTAAGTTGCCATATAGGATTGTCCCAGTATACAGGAGGGTTGGGACAGGGGTGATGGAAGATTGCCATCCTGGGATTGGCATGAGTGTCTCGCTTTTAGAACTCCCACCCCACTTAAGAATTCATGTGCAAGGGAAAGACAGAAGAGAAGACCCTGGCTGGAGGAGAAACCTCCTGATACCACTGCAAGAATAGGCTTTGGGACTCTGACTCCAGCTGAACCCCCCCCCCCAAGACTTCAATGAGTCTCTCCATAGCCATTGGCTCTGGCCCCTTTACTCCTCGGAGAAACTGTTAGGGGAAATGGATCTGCTGGGGAACCCTGGGTGGTTTCATAGACTCTCTATGGGCTAACTCCTGACTCCACTGCTGACACACAGATGTCCTGCAAGACTGCCAGGAAGCTATGGGGCCTGAGAAATGCTGCAGTGAGTGTGTTGTGCTTGCTATATGTGGTGCTATGAAAGACTGCACCCCAAGCACCTGCCAAGCAGAAGGGAGCTTCAGGAGCAGACGCAGAGTGTGGCACAGAGAGCCAGAAAATCCAACTCTGCAAAAAGTGTTGTTTAGGGGCCACAAGATTCCTGGGTACCAGAGATATTGCCATATAAAGCTTGGCCCCACCGGGGTGAAGCAGATAACCCAGCACATTGCGGTTCGCAGCCAATCTTCAAACCTTCCCCCAAGGAGTGCCCAGCGCCAGTGTAGTGGGGGAGGGGGGGAGAATTGCCACAACCCTTGGCATTTATTTGACCAAGGAAGAGGGGTGTGCGCGTGTCCCTATTCCCAACAGACTCACTATCTGCCCTGGGACCCCATCCCCGGGGACACAAGAAACTAGGAGGACCTGCCCTTCCTCGTTCCTGTTGCTTATCCCACCGGCCCTCCCTCTTCATTGTTGTCCATGTTGTTGCTTACCCCGCCCGCCCTCCCTTTTTCTGTGTCTGTGTTGTTGTTTGCCCCCAGGCCCTCCTGCGCTCCATTGTCCGTCAGCTTGATCCCCTCCCACTCTGCTGTCCGTGTGCGTGCCCCCCCCCCCCCCCCCCCCCACTACCCATTGCTGTGTAGCCTCAGACTCACTTCCACAATAAACAACAAAAAAGCTGTGATGTGGTCCAAGCTGGCCATGGCATAACGTTTTTTATTTAATGAATTTTTTTACTTTGATCCATACTACTGTATAACATGGCTAATAGACATTGTGAAAGCCAGTAGCTCTCTCGTAGGTGACACCTATTGGCTTAGCCAATACTTCTTTAATATTAGGGTCATTAACTGACCCTGCGTGGTTATAGAGCTGTTTGTGTAATTCTTTGAGTTATTTTAAGAAGATTTTGGATATTCCTATTGGCTATTTGGCTGTTTTTGGCACTTTTAATGTTATTTGAGGTATGTTATGGCTGTTTGGCAGACGTTTGTGTTGATATCTGGTACTGTTTTGAACAAGTGAAGCACTTTCTGGATGCTTTTGGCATTTTTTACTTGCTTCCATGGATATGTAGGGCTTTATTGATATTCTGTGTAATTGTGAGGCTTTTAGAGGTCTTTTATGTATATTTGTTGGTCTCCTGGAAATATGTGGCAACGTTTTTATTTTCTGGAGTACTTGTTTTTTGGCATGATTTTATGTATATTTAAAATGTATGAGGACTTCTTGTGATTTGGGGCAATTTTAATATTTGGGTTACTTCTAGTTTTAGGGTGACATTAAGAGTGGGTTTGTGTCGTTCAAGTCAATATTTAGGCTACTCAGACCAAGGGGTGATTATCCCATCAAGGATGTCTGGGTGATTAGTGGACTATATCAGATAGGTTTTTTTGCTAACCAGTGTGATTTCAGGGACTGTTGGGCTAACTGTCATTACATATACACACAATAATGTGTTGGGGAAACCTCCCCGTACCTGAAGGGTTTGAGAAGTTTCTCAGTTGGAGTATGTCCTCCCTAGGCAGAATTTAAATCACAAAAAATAGCCCAATGAACCAGCTCGTGGTCAATGATGCTGGTTATCTAATTATACAAAAAAAGGGGGAGGGGAAGGAAGGAAGGGGGCCTCTCTAATGAAAGGTTGCACCTATCTCAACCATGAATGTGAGGAAGGAAAAACACTCTTTGTTTAATTACCCTCACACACCCTAGTGGTGCCATGCTTCATCATCGGGTCACCCCGACTCCTAAAAGTCGGGGTGGACTCGACCACAGTGTTGGGAGCTCTTTGGATAAATGAAGACCAGGGGGATTAAAGATTAAAAAACTTCAGGCAGACCCCTGGTTTCCCTTTATTCTTGGATCTGTCTGGGTTATTAAAAAATTTTAAAAACGGGTCCGTAGGAGTATTATGGTCCTAAGACCCTAGTGCCGATATGTTTCAGTCCTGGGTGGCCGTGTAGGTCCGGGACATTCTTCAGGGCAAAGGATACCCCCTCTGGGAATTATAAGGTAGGGGAGTCCCTATCCTATCAATGAAGCGAGGGCAGAGTAGCTGCTCCTCGTGTGCATACAACAGATAACTTGTGTGTTATGTGTGATCCTCCATCTGTGAACATAAACAAAGGACAAAGACAGACAACATACCACATTAAAATAACATCAATACAGTATTGCTGTTGTGCTTATAACCATTTAGGTGCATGGTAGAGACCGGACATATTGGCATGCCATAATCCTGTGCACGACCATGCCATTGGTCTCATCCCCTCTTGTGCCACTCATCTCTTTCTCTGTAACACAATAATTCTATGTGACAGGTATTTGTGCGGTGGCGATTTTATTCGCATGCTAACACTCTCTACGTGTTAGTATGTCTACATACCAGAGTGCCTACTCCATGTGACAGTCTCTATGAACAGTTGACCGCGCTTATCCCTCCAACAATGTACATTAAAAGTGATATTGAATACACGTATATCCACCATTCACACATCTATACCATATATCCTTGGGCATTCATTCAGTTCCTTACCCTTCGTGGGGAGGCTGATTGTATCACAAAGGACCGGTAGAACACTGTGGGTGGTCCTGAGGTAATCCTCATATTCAGGTCAGAGTTATATTTGAAATATTAAGAGAGTAGAAGATGTGGACATCTCAGAGCTTTAAAACTAACAGAGGTCGATCCTACATCTAGTTTGCATAGTCGGACACAACATGTGCCAGCGCGCGCTGTTTAGTACTTACTTCTATTCAAGAGCTCGCCCTGCTTCTTATACCTAATAGGTACCGGTCCTCGGCTTGTGCGTAGGGCCTACACGGATCGGTGTTTATATTTGAAAAGGGAAGCGCGGGAAGGATTGTCGGAGCGCCGTAGATCCGCCCCACTATGGGGACCGGAAGTGACATTGTAGCGTCCTCGAGTTAGTCACGTGGAGCGTGGATAGGATATTAGGGAATTGTAGTTTCTTATTTGACATTTGTAGTTCTGTGTCCGAGTACGTCCGCAAAATGTATTCGGGTCTATGGTAAAGTATGAAATGAGTTTCATAGTTGCACACACTTGGCCTCAAAAGTATGATCTAAGTAAAGGGGAACACATGGGGAAATTATTAGTGTCAACCTGGGATTGTCGATAATGAGACTAGCGGCATCAACGCGTAACTCACGCAAAGTGTGGGTTGGTTGCTCGGGACTTGTAGTTCGTGTACGGGGTACTTGAAGTAACGTGTCCCGGTAGGACTGCCACCTTAATTATGGGCTGTGGCAACATTCAAGTAGTGTATCAATGTCGCGCAGAATTGGCCTCATAGGTATGGCTGGAGTGAAAAGCAGACTAATAAGGGAGATATTAGTACAATGCTATGAAGACGGGATGATAGCCATGAGATCTGTAATACCATATGGGAATCCGAGATCTAATAGCGGTTGGAGTATTGTACAACCATATTCCACTACGTCAATTTTAAAGGGTTGCGCAAAGGACCATCTTACTACCATATTCTCGTACACTCCTCATGAGCAGTGTAGTACGCACACTTTTAAACGCAGTTGTTATAGGTCTATGCAGCCGTGGTCCATAGGTAACTTAGATCCATAATATATTTAACTAAGGAAATCAGATATCGCTCATTTGTTGAGTTGACTCCAAGGAATGCAATCATTTAAGACGCTTTCATGAGTCTTTAAACGGTATACCCACCGTTGCTCTCTGTCCAGGAGTCTTTTTTGCAGGTTGCCAATGCTTTTTACTTTTTCTATCACTGTCCACCTTATGTCTGTGTCTTTATGTTGTTTCTCTTTATAGTGTGCTGTTAGTTTCATTGCTGTTATAGCACGTCTGATTGTGATTCTATGTTCGCTGATACGAATCTTGACCTTTCGACTTGTCATGCCCACATAGATCAAGTCGCATAGGCACTTGATGAGGTAGATAACTGAATCCGAGTTACAATTTGTGTGGGATCTTTGTTCCCATGGTGTATGCAGGCCTAGATCAAGGCTTTTAGTGTGTTCAGTGAATTGGCACACTACACATGTCCAACATGGGAAATGCCCTGTGACTGAGGGGTTGTTCCACAACGTCAGCTGGTTGCTGTCTTTAGGTTTATATGTGTCTGTATGGACTAGTGTGTCCTTCAGGCTTTTGTTTGTTCTGAATGAGAACATTGGTTTTTCATAAGAGAGTTTGTTAGATGTAAATATAGGCCGCTTATTGTTAATTATTTTTTTCACATCATTAGAAGATGAATTATATGTCGTGACACAAATCATTTGTTCTGATTGTGTCCTCTCATGGGTTTCAAGTAGGGCCTCTCTTTAGGGGTATTACGTGCTCTCTTCTTTGCTTCTTCAATAATTTTCAGAGGGTACTCTTTCTGTTTCAGTTTCTCAGTGAGGATCTGTGCCTCTTTTTTGTAATCTTGGAGGTCAGAACAATTTCTCCGTATTCGTAAAAATTGGCCAACTGGAAGGTTCTCCCTGAGGGCACGTGGGTGTGCACTGTTGAATCTTAATAGGCTGTTCCTGTCAATGGGTTTGGTGTACAGGGAACTAGTCAGTGTACCATCACTCGCAGATAGATTGATGTCCAAAAAACAAATCTTCTCTCTGTTCATGTTCATGGTGAAGCGTAAATGTGAGTTTAACCCATTGATCCAGTCTGTGAATTGTTTTAAACTGTGACTATCGCCTTTCCAAATTAAAAGGACATCATCGATATATCTGTACCACTTGCAGATGTTGGTGTATGGGTTTGTTGTACATATGTATTGGTCCTAAAAAAAACTCGTATACAGACAGGCGCTGCTAGGAGCAAATGTACTGCTCATCGAAATATCATGGTCTTGTAGGTATAGTTGGTTTTTGAACTTAAAGAAGTTCTCTGTGAGTGCCAGACGTATCAAGGTGATTACCCAATCTACTGGTGCTGTCCATTGCCAGTTTTCTTTTTTGAGAAGATCCTTTATCACTTTAATACTTTCAGTCTGGGGTATACTGGTATATAATGCCTCAACATCTAGACACACCAAGATGTTTTCCTTTGGGTCATATTCAATATTAGTCAAGAGGTTGCGCAGGTGTTAAGTGTCTTGTACGTATGATGTTATACGTGTGACCAGAGGGCGTAAAAACCAGTCTGTATATTTAGACAGAGCTTCGAGGATCGACCCTATACCCAAGACAATAAGTCTGCCCGGAGGTGGTATTTTCCTCTTATGAATTTTGGATATCGTATAAAACAGCGGTATTCGTGGATCCTCTTGGTTGAGAAAACCATGTTCCTTTCTAGGTCTCGCCTGACCCAGCGCAGCGATGCCAATGCTTGTTGGTAATCCATTCCTTCTCAAGGGCATCTGCTGTTAATGTAGAGATAGTTTTCTTGAGCCGTTGTGTAGGGTCTCGGTTGATCATTCTGTAAGATTTGTTGTTAGCCAACAGGGTGAGACATGCAGTCCTATAAGCATTTGTACTTTGGACCACAGTTGCTCCGCCCTGGTCAGCAGGTTTTATGATTATTTCTGTCCTGTTTCTCAATTTTTCAAGAGTGTTTCGCTCCTTGTTGCTCAAGTTGTTAAATGTGTTCCTCTTTGGTTGGAGTTGCTCAACCTCTTTGACTACTGCTTCCTCGAAAGTTAATACCTCTGGGGGCATCATGGATGATGGAGGAAAAAAGGTAGACTTGAGTCTCAGGTCGGTGTAGCTGTCATCATCTGGGGGTCTCTTTGTTTAAGAAAAATGTCTTCAGCCTGATCTTTCTGAAGAATTCTCCTAATTCGCATCGTAATTGGAATTTATCCAGATAGGTGGTTGGAACAAATCCAAGACCCTTCTCCAGAACGGCAATCTCATCTGTGGTTAGGGCAGTATCCGCGAGATTCACGACTAATCCCTCATCATGCTTGTCCCTGGCTGTTGTTGACCTCTGGTGTTGCTTCTTATGTTTGCTCCAGTCCTGTCCTCCTCCCACTATATTCTTCTGTTGCCCCGTTGACCTCATTTGCCTCACCTTCCGCCCTGTCCTAAAAAATGCTGGTTGAAATCAGGTTGGAAGTAAGGTACCGCGGGATATTGTGGTGGACCATGGTACGGAACTGGGCCAAACGGGCCTTGCCATGGATACATCTGCGTATGTCCATATCTCTGATTGTAGCCGCCCCTCCGTGGTCTTCTTGGTTTCCCTTGCCAGCTTCTGTTGGATCCATCGCTTGACCAGTCTTCTTGTTCTGAGTCCGATGATCCTGACTGACTGCTACGCGATGATCCAGTGTCAGAGTACTCTTGACCTATGTGGTCGTCTTTTATATAGGGGTATACCTTCTCATGGCTAAATTTTTTCAAATACTTTTGTAATTTGGAGATCTTACTTTGCATGAGGTAATCTTTGTGTTCAGTTATTTCTTTGTTGACCTCGAGTTTATTTTTGTAGAGAGTCAACTTGATCTCTGTTAATAGGTGGTCTTCACTGGTTTTTATTTTGATTAGTATGGCATCTGAGAGACGTTTGGCCGTGTTAATGATCAAGATTAACCAGTCACGTGAGCAGCGCCATGCGATGAGTGACCATTCCTTTTTAAATTGGGGATCATCAAGTAATATCCTAGGTGCGTTTGTGACCAACAATCCCGTTGGTGCTGCATTTCCACGAAGATATTCTGTCATGATGGCTCCGTGTAGGAGGACTCATCTGACAGCGTTTCAGTTCTTTCAATTCATCCCAGTTCTGTGCCTGGGTGAGGCTTTGACTGATGTTCGTGTCGGGTAGCAGGGATGGGCCCGCCAATATGGCTGATTCGATGTCATCTGTGTATCCAATCCCCAGTTGTTCAGCCATGATTTGTAGATGGTGTGAGTAATGTACGTGTTGGGAGGAAACAACGTTGGTTGCTGTAAGAGACTAAAAACGTGGGTACTGCACTGTGTTCTGGGATGTAAAAAAGATCCAGCCGGATCTCAAAAGGTTTTGAACCCTACAGCTGTGCGCTGCTCAAAATATATATACACACAATAAGGTGTTGGGGAAATCTCCCTGTACCTGAAGGGTTTGAGAGGTTTCTCAGTTGGAGTATGTCCTACCTAGGCAGAATTTAAATCACAAAAAATACCCCAATGAACCAGCTCATGCTCAATGGTGCTGGGTATCTAATTATACAAAAAGTGGGGAGGGGAAGGAAGGAAGGGGGCCTCTCTAATGAAAGGTTGAAAGGTTGCACCGAACTCAACTATGAATGTGAGGAAGGAAAACCACTCTTTGTTTAATTACCCTCACACACCCTAGTGGTGTCTGCTTCATCATCGGGTCACCCCGACTCCTAAAAGTTGGGGTGGGCTCGACCACAGTGTTAGGAGCTCTTTGGATAAATGAAGACCAGGGGGATTAAAGATTAAAAAACCTCAGGCAGACCCCTGGTTTCCCTTTATTCTTGGATCTGTCTGGGTTATTAAAAACAGTATTCTACCGGTCCTGTGTGATACAATTAGCCTCCCCATGAAGGGTAAGGAACTGAATGAATGCCGAAGGAAATATGGTATAGATGTGTGAATGGTGGATATACGTGTATTCAATATCACTTTTAATGTACATTGTTGGAGGGATAAGCGCAGTTAACTGTTCGTAGAGACTGTCACATGGTGTAGGCACTCTGATATGTAGACATACTAATACGCGGATAGTGTTAGCATGCGAATAAAATTGTGAATTATTGTGTTACAGAGAAAGAGATGAGTGGCACAAGAGGGGATGAGACCAATGACATGGTCGTGCACATGATTATGGCATGCTAATATGTCCGGTCTCTACCATGCACCTAAATGGTTATAAGCACAACAGCAACACTGTATTGATGTTATTTTAATGTGGTGTGTTGTCTGTCTTTGTCCTTTGTTTATGTTCACAGATGGAGGATCACACATAACAGATAAGTTATCGGTTGTATGCACACGAGGAGCAGCTACTCTGCCCTCGCTTCATTGATAGGATAGGGACTCCCCTACCTTATAATTCCCAGAGGGGGTATCCTTTGCCCTGAAGAAAGTCCCAGACCTACACGGCCACCCAGGACTGAAACGTGTCGGCTCAAGAGTCTTGGGACCATAATACTCCTACGAACCCGTTTTTAAGATTTTTTAATAACCCAGACAGATCCAAGAATAAAGGGAAATCAGGTTTTTTAATCTTTAACCCCCCTGGTCTTCATTTATCCAAAGAGCTCCCATCACTGTGGTCGAGTCCACCCTGTCATTACACCAAAATTTCCTCTGCTAACTTTTCATAGAAAATTATACAATTTTGTGACAAAAGTTTAGAAGTAGGTGAGGGAGCAGATGAAACCCGTTAAACTCGCCATCTCATGGAACAAGTAGCAGTTTCATAATATTTTTACGTTTCTCGCACAGTTGTAATTGTGTTGATCAAGAAACTGCGATCTATGAAGTTGTTAACTTCCTAGTGCCTGTCTTTGGAACCTTTTTGACGTTCATGGCCTTAACCCGCACAGTAGAATGTGTTGTAGACGCACTGAATATTTGGGGTGATTGTAGTGACATTTGTTGAGTTTAGAGGGAGATTTGAAAACGATGGGACGCTTTTTTGTATAGATATCGAAGATAATGTTTTGGGTGGAAAATGTTATGCTTGGAGTATATATGTGTGTGTATATATATATATATATATATATATATTTGTTTATTTATTGCTAACAACTTGTATTTTTATGTGGCGATTCACAAACACTATGCCATTTCTGAGCGTTGCAAATTATAGGTTAATAACCATTTTAACAGAACTGAGGGGCATATCAGCAAGGCGATGCAATAACATTATCACCGCTTTAGTGTCCGTTCTCGGACGAAAAGCTGCGATAATTTTATCGCCCTATCAGCATGGACACGCTAACGCGTGAATCCATGCCTTAGCGCCTGTTTCCTGAACACCCACCTTTGCATCTCTAATGAGATGCTAAGTGGGCGTTCCTCCCCAAAATAACTGGAGAAATGTCGCGAACCGACATTTCTCCAATTATCAAGGTGTACGCTAACATGCAGAGGGATAAGAAAAGTAGCGCTAACCCCGGTTATCGCTACTTTCCTTATGCCTGCTTTTATTCTGATTTAGCCATGTAATCCAACGGGAGGTGGATTACATGGCTAAATCCACCCTGCCCTATCAGCAAGGTATCGCCGGTCGCAGTGCAATAATCGCACTGTTTTGTGGCTAACGCATGGATTTCTAATGCTTGGGAGATAAGCGTTGCTGATAGCACGCTATCTCCGCGATATAGAATCCAGCGTTAGCCTGCGATAATTAACATGGATAATTGGTTTGAATAATTTGGCCATTTCAGGCTCGTCACTTCTCAATTTCTGGGGCATCTCTTTAAGCATGCTTTGATGCCTAACGTGAAGGGCAGCCTAAGTGGAGCTCTGCTAGTTCGATTGGTTCATTTAATCTAAGCGGTACAGTATAACGCTGTCGTCCGCCTTATCTGCATAGGTAATTAAGCAGTCTGATCAGAGATTGCCGTAAACCCTTGTGTGTAGTCCGCTTTCGTTGTCTATAACCCGTATAGGCTGTCGTACACAGTACGCACGTGGTAACAGGACCGGTTCCACCGCGGCCACGTTCGAGTCAGGCGGAGTGTAACATTAAAAGAGCAAAGCCTCGACATGAGTGGCGCCGCCTTCACCGTCCAAACACAGAGAAGCCCTGATGCCTGGGCATGCCATGGCTTCCTATGTGACGTTGTCCTGCGCTTGCTTATAGTATTTTTAGAGGATCTCTTGCGACCCGCCCTCAATCCCGGGGCGCGTGTCTCCGCTTTTGTCACGCCCAATGTGCTGGGCAGCGCGCGGCGGTATCCAATTGCTGTTCCCTGTGCAGAGAGGGGCGGAGTTAGTGCTGCTGTAAGTGGTTACATTGGAGGGGCTGCTGCTTCTGTCCCCACGCGCAGTAGAACGAGCAGCGCGAGCCTCTGTCTACCGCTACACGGGCACTACTCAGCATGCTGCAACTCAGGTCAGACCCGGGCCGTGGGATGAGCAGTGTGATGTCTTAATCAGACCTGGGTGGGGGCATTTTAGCTACATTGCAGGGAGCGGTCACCACGGACTCATGCTGCAGATAAGAGCATATCAGGGCAAATAGAAGGATGTAGTTCAAGGAGGAGGCATGGAAAGGGCCAGCTCTGCATGATCTGCAGCAATTCGTGTCAGTCTGAGTGGTGGGACAGCGAATAGGACGAGATTCACTGTATGGGAAGCAGTGCTTATGTCTAGTGCATTGAAGGCTAAGCGTTCTACTCATGGGTCATCGGAGAAAGGCCAAGGGTCACATTACATGAGTACAACTCTGAGTCTACGCGGGTACTAGAGATGATGTAGCGTGAAGGCGTTAAGAGCCCAAGGATAACAACCACACACTGTCAACTGTTTCCAGCCCTGGACTTGAATTTGTCAGCATACTGCGTTGTGGGTGTTGTAGTGTGGGTTTGCTGCCATTGACCTAGTTAAACTAACAGAACTGATAGCAGCGATGTGTATGTTATATGTCGAGGCCTGGAAACCTCTTGTGTGATGATATGGAGTGGGGTGAACTGCCGAAACGAACCACGAGCCAAACTCTGCATGTCGTGTCGGATCCCCCGAGAACAAAATAGTGAAATTTGAACAAGAGGAGGCAGCCTAGTTTTCGTGTGCACCCCATTCCTCTCCCTGCAAAGCACGTGCTTCTTTCGACAGTTCAGTGTTATACATAATAGCGCAGATGAAGCTGCCTGCTATCGCTGGAGGCACTTTCCAGGGGAGAAGCGTGGCCGGCGGTTTACAGGACAGCCACACGGCTTGTGAAGGCGGCTGTGCTGAGCAGGGACCAACTGGAGCCCTTGGTGTCCCCACGTGTTTGCCAGTGCCTGCTTCTAGCTAGAGAGGCGATAACGGGGAAGGGGTGGGATAGCGTGCTCTGAAAGCTTCTCCCCTTCCCTTGTAGAGCTTTGTGGGTGGGGGTATTTTTGATGCCTGCCTCTTCTTCTTGTTCCCGTAAACCTGTTGTTGGAACACTCTCTCTCTGCCCCCCCTCACAGGAGCCCTCCAACCTCATTAAACATGTTTCGGTGCAAGCTGTCAACCTGTCGTTTGATGGGCTCTGTGCGCAGATCTCTTCCGCTACACCTGTTGTTGAAGGGGCTGGTGTGCATGTGTCGCGGGGCCCCCTGAGTGTTATCAGACCCTCGCAGAATGTCCTTTGGGGGCCTCGCAGTAGCACGTGGGGGCTGCGCAGTGCTACAGTATGTGAAACGTTCTTTGTAGATGGGTCTTTGAGGGGTTTGGGGGCTTGGAGGGAGGTGGTAGGGGGTGTAAAGCTTTTGCTGTAGAGTTTCGATATGCAGGTTGTAGCTTGTACTGTAAAAGTTTTTCCCGACAGCCTTGGTCTACGAGACAAAGATCGTGCGAAGGCGCTACATATGGAATACGTTCTTTATTCTTATAAACAGTGCCATATCTGATATTTCACCGAAAGATAAACTTGAGTGCCATAAAAAATTCTAGCAGGCCTGTTATTTTACTACAGGAACATAAAAACGTGCAGCTCTTTGGTTAATTTAAAATGCTCCTCTCCAAGCGTATTTTTGGGAAAAAAACTGCGAGCAGTGGCTTATTGTCCTAAATTAGGGAGCAATATGCACAGCTACAGTGGGCATTTTGAAGTTTTTGAGTGTACGTCTTAAATTTCCAGGTCTAAAATTGTAGAGGTCATTTTACAGTGTGCAAAGTCTAAATAAGTTAGTGCATAAACATTTGGCGTTTTAGAGGTGTCAGGTAGGATGTATATACCAAAACCCTGACATGCATCCTCCTCAACATGCTCTCCCTGCACCGACATGCCGTAGAGATCTGGGACCTGATCGACACCCTCTCGCCCGACGTCGCCTTCTTCACGGAAACTTGGACCAATGCCACGGCCATCCCAGTCTTTTACAAGATCCAGAGAAAGGACCACCTCCACCGCCAAGGAGGGTGACTCGCCATCACACACAAGACCCCCCTCCGACTCTTCATATCCAGCACAAGTGACCCCCACTCCAACACAGAACACCTCAACTTCCAGATCCAGACCAGCCCCAGGACCACGCTACGCGGCACCCTCCTCTACAGATCACCGGAACCTTGCACCCAGTCCGCAACCACAATCGCCGAGCTCACCGCACCCCACGCCATCACCTCCACGGACTACATCCTACTCGGGGACCTGAACTTCCACCTCGACAACTGCAACAAACACAACTCCATCACTCTCCTCGACAACCTCGGACTGAAGCAGCTGGTCAACACGCCCATGCACAGAGCTGGACACACCCTCGACCCTATCTTCGCGGCAGGGACAAACATCTGCTTCAGCCACACCACCCAGCCTCCCTGGACAGACCACCACTGCGTCCACTTCACCTTCAACACCACCACTGTACCCAAGCTCTTCCCGCGCCTGCCACGAAGGAGCTGGAGCAAGGTCACAGAGGAACACCTCCACGACCCCATTCCCCCCTCCCACCCCCCCAGCGCCACGACCGACGCCAACTCTGCAGCCACAGAATTTCACCGCTGGGTCTCCTGGTGCGCCGACAAGATCACAACCCTCCGCCACCCTGCCAAACCATGCCGTTTTAAGGCCGCCTGGTTCACTCAAGAGCTACAAGAAGCCAGACGCTCCTGCAGACACCTAGAGAAAACCTGGCGAAACCACAAAACCACTGAAGCATGGAGCAACTACAGGAACGCCCTGAAGGAATACCACCAGCGCATAAGACACCAAACGGACCTTCGTATGAGACAAAGTCCAGACCAACGGCAAGAATCTGTTTAAAGTCATAAGGCAGTTCGCAAAACCCCCCCCAGCAAAGCCACGGACGTCAACTGCGGAGTACCCCATGGATTATCACTCAGCCCCACGCTCTTCATCATCTACATGGCCCCCCTCGCTGCCATCGTCAGGCAGCATGGGCTCAGCATTAAATCCTACGCCGACGACACCCAGCTCATCCTCTCACTCATGAAGAATTCCCGAATACGCCAGACTCTCCTTCCAGGAAGGAATGAAGAACGTGACTGCCTGGATGAAAGGCAGCTGTTTGAAGCTCAACTCAGAGAAGACTGAGGTCCTCATCCTCGGACCCTGCACCTCCGCCTGGAACACCTGGTGGCCCTCCGCCCTTGGGACCCCACCCACTTCTACAGACCACGCACAAAACTCGGCATCATCCTTGACTCCTCCCTCTGCATGAACCGCCAGATCAACACCGTCGCTTCCACCAGTTTCAACTGCCTGCGCATCCTCTGCAAGACCCTCAAATGGATCCCCCCTCGACTGCAGAAGGACCGTCACCCACGCACTCATTACCAGCAGACTGGACTACGGCAACACCCTATACGCTGGAATCAACAGAACTCTACTACACAAACTCCAAATCATCCAGAATGCCGCAGCCAGACTCATCCTCGGGACACCGCGTCATGAACACATGACCCAACACCTTCGAGACCTCCACTGGCTCCCCATCGAGAAGAGGGTCACCTTCAAACTCCTCACCCACGCCTACAAATCCCTCAACAACATCGGACCCAAATACCTCAACGATGGAGTACCCCTCCACTCACCCAAGAGGAACCTCCACTCCGCCTACCTCGCTCTGGCAGAGGTCCCCCCACATCTGCAGAAACAGAACAGGCGGGAGATCTTTCTCCTACGTCTCTGCCAAGACCTGAAACCAGCTCCTCATGAACATCAGACGCTCCCCGACCCTGCACACGTTCAGGAAGGACCTCAAGACCTGGCTCTTCAACTGATCCGGAGCTGTGCCCCCTAGCGCCTTGAGACCCTCACGGGTGAGTAGCGCGCTTTATAAACCCATGATTGATGGATACATATATTTTTGTTGTTGTGTTTTAAAATAGCTCTTTATTACAGAATTCCTCAAAACATTCTACAATGAAATGCAGATATCAATTTGAATTACATCTTTTGTTAGGTGGTCAGGGTAATGGAACATCAAACATTCCCATATTATTGTATTTCTGAGCAATACATGTGGTCATAACAAACAATAACAGTACCCACTATCTTGCATCTCAGTATAATGGAAGTCCTTTTCCTCCAATAACGAGTCCAAGTATAGTTCGTAAAATTTTCTCTACTGCATTTCCCATTGACTTCCAAGTATTGTATGTCATACGTTTGGGCATTAATACAAGACCCAAGTGGTAATCCTATTGTCATTCATGGTGGTATCTCATCCGACTCGGCCTGCAGTGCCAACAATGAGTTCCAGTCTGTAGTGGGTGTCCCTCCTCCCATCCGTGGGTGCATGCGTGCCAGAACAAGTATTTCTGCTGTGCACCACTTTGAAGTCCCGAACCCACTTTTATATCGGAGGGGCCACACCAGCCGTCTAGTTCATGGCTATACTTCGTTTGCCTGAAAGTAGTGTCAAATCTAAAAAATCTGTTTCCGTGTTTAGCTTTCACTGTTATTGAAGAGCGCCCCAGTAATCACCTCTCTATTGACAGGGGTAGAGTTATGCCTGTCGTTTCCGACAGAATATCCAGTAGTGTCCTCAAGTAGGTCCGTATGTGTACACAGTCCCTAACCCTATGGAAAAAAATGATATCTTCTGCCTGACACAGCGGATACAGCGCCTGGATGCCCAGGGTAAATCTTAGCCAGTCTAGCTGGGGACAAGGATGTACAGTGGAGATAGTTGAATTGTGTGTATTTAAAGTGGGGGTTTCTAGTCACTTTCTAGGTGTAATCCAATATTCAGTCCTGTTCTTTATCTAGATTCTCACTATTCAACTACAGCTGCCGTTTCTGTTTCAATGTCGTCTTGGTATGAAAAGTAGGGGCCGATGCCCTGTGCATGCAGGACACTGGTTTTCTATTTATCCCATGCGTAAGTAGGGTGGTTAATACCTCACCCTTCATAGGCTCACCTGCTCCCATGTTCCATGGGGCCTGTAGAGCCGCTCTTAGAACACTGTATGTTAGGAACTGACCGTCAAGTAATCCCATTTCCTCTGAGTGTGGAAAACATGAGAAACTCGCCACTACTATACATACCCCCCCAAACCTTTATTGGCGAGCCTCCTCTGCCAGCTCAGGCAACAACCATAGCGAAAGATCAGGGGAGTAAGGATCTCTCATACCCGCTGTCCTTGTGTATATGCTCCGGCATACCTGTATTGTCCAGAGGGCTCTTGTGCAGGAGAGTGTGGACCTGGTGGTTTGGTATAGGGCACTCAGTTGATCACTGTCCCCCATTAGATGCATCATATATCTGGGTCAGAGTCAACCGCTAGCCGTCCAGACGAGTTGTGCGGCCACGTAATATATTTAAGGGTCCGGTACCCCCCTCCTACTCCTTTCTAAGGGATTCATCACCTTTTCCATGGAGAGTTGTCACCTGTGTGTGCCCCATAGTATATCAGGAGGTGGATCTAAGTGTGCTGAAAAACGCTCGGAGTAGACTAAGGGGGATTTGGAATATTCCTTATTCGTATATTTTAGTAGCAACATTTTATGGAGAGCATCCAATTGGGTTTTTAACAGTCTCAATCTGCGGTACAAGGAATTTTTTTAAAGGAACATAGAAATGAAGAGAAACTTGCTGTGTTCCAGTTTGAGTATTTCTGAAGCTTTTGATGTGCAACGCCTTATTTGAACACAATGCATAATAGTAGTCTTGCTTTTTGGGCTCATATTCCTAGAGGTTTGGGGTTGTTTTCCTGGAGTTTCACCATAACATGGCTAAAACTGGCTATGTGTTTGGTGGGACATTTGAATCAGGTGCCTGGAACACATGCTGGTGAAAATAGTCCCAGGGAATGAAGGTTCAGCTTGAACGTAAGGGAGTACTTTACACCATCCATGTGCAGTTTTTCTTCATGAAACTTGTTTGTTCGGAAGGCACCATAATAATGTGATTGCCTGCTGCACAGTGGGGATGCCGTGTTTTTTCCCCCCTGTGCTTGAAGTCCTTAATTGCTCTGATACCGATATGTACTGCTAATAATGGTCTGTGAAATGACTGGCCCCGCAGTCCTGTTTAAAAGCTCTTTTCACCGTACAGTTTCACTACCAACCCCATGCAGTGTACGTCGCTTACATCCTGCAATATGCAGAAAATCTGATTGCGTTCTCTGACGAAATGCATAGTCTTGTGCAAGTGTTGTACAGGTTGTTGCTGTAGAAAATGTTTTTTGAAAAGGGTTGTGAAATACTTAAAACATTTACTCTGACATGATTGCCTCTGTTGGGACTGAAATGTAACAGACTTGTGCCCCAGCTGCAATGGTATCTAGAATCCTGTTATGTATATTTTTTTCTTTTCTTGGGTGAACACTGATCATGTGTGTTTATTATGACTTAAGCCTGTTTCACAGATTGCAGTCTTGTTGGACTGGTGGGGTAGGCAGTCGCCCAAAGGGCTTCCCTTCTTATTGCGAAAGGCTACTTCCTTTACCGGAAGTTAAGGAACACAAGATGGTTGTGGCAGCATACCGTTTAGTGCTCAGTAGAAATGAACAGGCATTTTTAACTGTCCCCAAAGTGAGGCCTACAGGCTCATTCATGTAAAGTTCTCCTGCTCTGTGCTTAACTTACCCTTTGGCCTACATCAGGTTAGTATGTTGCACTGTGCAGCGTGAGTTGAATGCATGTGCTGGGTGTAAGTGTGCCTGTGAATGGTACAATGAATGGAAGATGCTAGATTCTGTTTTGGGAGACCTAGGGCTGACTGGAGGAGCATAAGGAGGTAGAGGAATCCCCCAAGCACACTTGTGGATTGGTGCATTCATGTGAGCTGGGTGGGAACACATTGGAGGAAGAAGAACTAGGCTCTTCAGTACACTTCAAAAGGTGCTCTTTGATTCATGGAAAGGTTACTGGAAAGGGCACATCTCAGGAAGGAGATTGGGCTGATAATAGAATTATAAAGAGCAGGGCCGGAGCCCTTGGGTAACCTTTTGAGGGACATCACTGTAGCTAACATCCACAGTCACTCCCTTTCCCTGCATGGGGGGGGGGTGGGGTCAGATTTGGAGTCGTTTCTGCTGTGAGAAATTTCTTTCTGAAGTAAGGTAAGGGCAGAGGAATGGGCACTTCAAAGGTAAGCAGACCCCCAACACAAACTTCAAAGGTCCAGACCCTAAATCACATTTGATGTGTTTATATGAACTATAACGTGGAGTTTTAGCCACCAAAATCGTCAACTGTAAAGCTGCAAGTTGAGCTGTGTGAGGAAGAGATGCCCTGTAAGACTTTTGCCTGTGACCAGGGCTGGGGGCTTAGGCCTGCCAGTCTCCCGGGTGGGTGAGAGAAATCCAAGAGCACTTGCCCCTGAAACCTGCAGCAACAGTCCCTGCCTGCAGTGTCCCCTATGTGGAACAGAAGAGGGCTTGGAAGGAACAAGTTCCTGTGGTTTCCTGGCAAGTGGAGCCCTGTAGCGATTTGTGAGGATGCAGCTGTGGCACCAATCCGGCCGTTGCTTGCAGAGTCAAGTCATTGACCCCATATGCTGGAGAGGGCTGCCGAAAAGTTAGCCGTGGTTGCACCAGTCGGGTGATTGCCCGTATGTTTATTCAAGTCAGCGACCCCCATATGCTAGAGGGGTGCCGTGAGGATTAGTGCCGTAACCTGTGTACGGAATGAAGCGGGTGACCCTGTATGCCAGAGGGGTGCTGCAATGAAGAGGTAAATACTGCTGTGCCGATTAAGCGGTCTCCTGTATTGGGAGTAAATTCTGTGACCCTGTATAGGATAGAGGAGCCACCGGGGAAAAGAGTACTGTTGCCCAGTGCAAGCCATCTTTTTTTTTTTTTTTTTTTTTTTTTTTTTTTTTTTTTGAAAAAGTTTTTATTGAACAATAATTCGGTTACAAGTACGGGCCTACAACCACCCGGGCCGGCCGCTAGGTACAGAAGGAAATCTACACATATCAAGGCTACAATCAGTTCCCAGGGCACTGCCCCGCAGTGGCTCCAGATAGTTCTCGAGGAACAGGAAGCGTAAGTCCAACAATCACAAAAACAAAAGGAAAAACAATAAAAAACAAAAGGCGAGGTATGAGGGAAACCAGTGCGGGTCAGGCTCCCCCCGGGAAACTCCAGTCAGGACAATTGAGCAATCCGCTAAAGAGAGGAGTACCGGGAGGCCGGGGACGGAGGGGGGGGGGAGGGGGTCAAGGGAGATGAACGTCCATATGTAGTTGTTCCAAAAGGCGCCAGGAGCCATCAAGGGTCAGGGGGACATGGCGATATCAGTGTCTACCAGGGGGGGCGTACAGATGCCTCCGCGGTACGCGTTCCATTGCCCCCAAATTCTACCCCATGCCCCCGGCTTGCCACGGGCCACATACACTGTCTTCTCCCTAAACATACACCAGTCCATATTCTCCTTCCATACTGACACGGTGGGCGGCCGTTGAGCGCCCCAAAGTTGCGCTATGTCCCTCTTGGCAATCATGTTCCCTAGGGCCGCCCACCGAGTCTGAGCCGCGCTGTAGTCATTGGGCTCCCACACATTCAGGACACAGCGACGCACCTCCGGCAGCAGCACAACCCCGGTGACCTGTCCCATAACCGTGTGGACCCGGCGCCAGTAGTCCGCCACCTCGCGGCACTCCCAAAGGATATGAAGAAAGGTGGCGCTGAGCCCACAGCCTCGCTTACAGAGCCCATCGTCGGAAAATCCCATCGAGACCAAGCGAGGACCCGTCACATACACCCGGTGGAGAATCTTGAGCTGTACCAACCGGAGACGAGCCGGAATGGCAACCTCCTTGGGGGACGACAGTGCAGACTGCCAATCTTCGTCGTCCAATTCCACCCCATCCCCAGTCCAAGCCTCCCGAAGGCGCACAAAAAGGTCCGCCCGGTGATTAATTAATTTTTTATAAATTAAAGAAATAGTACTATCAGGGACATGTCCGTCAAGTATGCGGTCCTCGAGGGGCGAGGAGACAGGGATCTTGGTCCCCTCCCCGAAGACCGAGAGCAGGGCGTGTCGAACCTGGGCGTAGCGGAAGAACTCCCTGTCGGTCAGCTCGTATTCGGCCTGGAGCACCGCGAAAGTCTTGACCGCGCCCTTGTGCCACAGGTCTCCCACTTTGCTGATACCAATCGTGTCCCACTGGTCAAACCCCTTCGTGGTCCACAAGCTGCCCAGGCGGTCGGAGGCAAACAAGGGAGTAGCACATGTTAATCGCTCACTCCAGCCCATGGCCGCAGTGGCAGCCCTCCAGGTCCGCACAGCAATCTTAGTAGGACCCGTAAGGGTCCGGCTAGCCAGGCGGGAATAAAGTGCCCTGTTATAGTTCCCGCCGGGAAGCAGGAACTTGTCCATCTCATACGCCGGATTCAAGCCTGGCGCATACGTGGCGTGGTTAATGGCAGATAGCTGCGAGGCCCAATAGTACCTGCGAATGTCAGGAAGCGCGATGCCCCCGTCATACCAGGGGAGAGTGAGCTTGGCAAGAGCAATACGCGCCCGCCCGTCCCACACCAGTCTCCTCTGCAGGCTCTCCACCTCCCGAAAGTAGGCCACTGGGATAACGTCGAAGGAGTTCTGGAGTGCATAGAGGAACCTGGGAAGGGACATCATTTTGAACAGCGCGGCCCGACCCAGCGGGGACAGGGGCAGCCTGCACCACCGGGCCGTGTCCTCCCGCAGTCGCCGAAGTGGACGCAGGAGATTCTGCTCATAGCGAGCCACCGGGTCCAGCGAAACGTATATCCCCAGGTACTTAAAGCCGCTCAGAGATATTTGAATCGGGAGCCGAGGCGGCAGGCGAGGAGGACCACCAGAGATGGGATAAACGCAGGATTTAGACCAATTGATCGTGAGACCCGAATTGTTCCCAAAGGAGGTCAGAACGTCAAAGAGGACGTTGAGCGACTGCCGCGGTGAGGTGAGATACAGGAGAATGTCGTCCGCATACAGCGAGACCCGATCTTCGAAGCCCGGGCCCCATCGGATCCCTCTAAGCGAGGGCTCCCAACGGAGCCAGGCAGCGAGTGGCTCCAGGGCGAGAGCAAAAAGCAACGGGGACAACGGGCACCCCTGCCTCGTGCCCCTGCCGAGGGCAAAGGGCCGAGA
The DNA here is from genome assembly GCF_964204655.1 of Triturus cristatus. Lineage (NCBI taxonomy): Eukaryota > Metazoa > Chordata > Amphibia > Caudata > Salamandridae > Triturus > Triturus cristatus. The sequence goes on from NC_140580.1 coordinate 761,609,696, forward strand.
GACCCGCCCATTCACCACCACTTGAGCCATGGGTCCCGTGTAAAGGAGCCTCACCCAGCCAATAAATCCCTCTCCAAAGCCGAATTTAGCCAAGACGGCCCAGAGGAATGGCCACTCAATAGTGTCAAAGGCCATCGTGGCATCCAAAGAAACCAGCACGGCCGGTTCGTAGAGGAACTCCGCCCTGGCAAGGGCACCGTGAAGACGCCGCAAGTTAAGAGCGGTGTTGCGGTGCGGGATAAAGCCGCATTGGTCCGGATGAATAAGGTCGCACACGACACTCAACAATCGATTGGCCAGGACTTTCGCCAGGATTTTAGGCTCCGCATTGAGCAGTGAAATAGGCCGGTAAGAAGTACAGCGGTCTCGCGGCTTGCCCTCCTTGGGGATAACGACTATAGTGGCCAAGCGCTGGTCGGCCGGAAGGGAACCCGCCGCAAGAGAGTCGCGGAACATGCGGCTGAGGAAGGGCGCAAGCTTATCAGGACGCAATTTGTATAGTTCAATGGGCAGACCGTTAGGACCCATAGCCTTGCCCGAGCGAAGGGAGCGAATCGCGGTCGCTATTTCATCCGACGACAAGGGGGCGTCCAGCCGCTCCCGGTCCTCAACGGACAGGCCGGGCAGAGCAATATCTCTCAGTAGGAGGCGAGAGTCATCCTCATCCCTGTCAGTCACCGGGGAGTACACCGCCCGGAGGTGGTCGGCGAAACATTCCACAATCTCATCCGGCTCAGTCACACACACTCCATCCGCAGCACGCAACTCGGGGACCACGCGATTCACTCTCTCCTTTTTGTCCAGCCACGCAATCAACTTTCCCGCCTTGTCCCCCGCGTCATACAATCGGCCCTGCTGCTCCCTATACATAGTTTTGGGCGCGTCAGTGACCAGGGACCTATATTCGAACTGTTTCAGGCTAAGGGCATGTAGCCCGTCCGGAGTAACATTCGCCTCCAAGGCCGACTCCAGCCCCGAGATGTCAGTCTCCAGCTTCACCACCGCCTCGCTCCTAACCTTCTTGGCCACCACTATCTGGGAGAGGGCGTGTCCGCGTATCACAGTTTTAAAGGCTTCCCAAAGGGACAACGCAGACGACACCGACCCCTCGTTTTCACTGAAGTATTGGTCCATGGCCTTAACCAGGCTGTCACGAGTCACAGGGTCCCGCAGGTACCAGGGGTTAATGGGAGCTATCCGCCCTGCGGACCGCGACCCGGTGTCAAAGAGAAGCCACAGCGGAGAATGGTCGGAGATACCACGCGCCAGGTGTCTGACCTCTCGAATCCGACCAGTCTGCGCCGCGGGCATAAGGAAGTAGTCTAACCTGGAGAGACTCCCATGCGCCCCCGAGTGAAAGGTGAACTGACATTGGGTCGGATGCATTAGTCTCCAACTATCCACCAAGCCGAAGGTCTCCAACATCCCACCCAGCCATGACTGGGCAGCGGGGAGGGTCCTTGGTGGGTGACGATCCAGTTCACCCGAAACCACAGAATTAAAGTCCCCGCCCATGAGCAGGAGGCCGTCCGGAAGGTCAAGCAGCATTCGACCCAAGTCAGTAAAGGTGGAGTTCTGGAGGCCCGGGGGGACGTAGATTGAAACCAGGGTAAGGGGCTGCCCCTCCCACCTCCCAATCAAACACACATAGCGCCCTCTGTCATCCGAGACTATCCTCGTGATCTCCACCGGAAGGGAGGTTCGCAGGAGAATGCCCACCCCCCTGGAGCCAGTTGTGAAACCAGAATGGGCTACGAGGCGGTATCCCCCCCTGTTCATCGCATGGCAGACATTGCCGACCAAATGCGTCTCCTGGAGAAACACCACATCAGGAGTCAAACGACGCAAATATTGCAGTACAACACCCCGCTTAATACGGTCCCCCAACCCATTGACGTTCCATGACATAAGCCTCAACCCGTCTCCCCCCATCCCCTCCAATAGATCAAGAGGCCCCCAGCCCGCAGCACAGTTCCCAAATATGGACAAAAATCAATACCTCGCCCTGTAAACAAAAACACACAACAAAACAACCCCTCTTCCCCCCCAACCCCACCCCAAGTCCAACTCCCCCCACCCTGCACCCCTGCGGGCCAAAGACCCCCCCCAACTTGCAGTGTGCCTGTCGCCCCACTAACCCCATTCTACAAAAAGACCCCGGAGGAGGAAAGGGACCCGAACCCGCCCGCACCCCTCACGGGTCCTGGTAAGACACAGTATGCAAAAGAAGTAAGACCCAACTGTACAGTGCAAAACCGCAAAAGCAAGGACCAAATGTCAGTCTAAGGGGACCCGTCACCTGCGGTGCCCCCAGAGGGCCCGGGCCGGCCACCCCCGTCCGGCAGCGAGTCCAGCCAGTCACTTGCGGCCGCAGGAGAGTCAAAAAAGGCTGTCCGCTCTCCATGCTCCACTCGGAGTTTCGCCGGGTAGATCATCGAATACTTCAGGCCTAGCTCGCGGAGACGGCGCTTCACCCCCTGGAATCCCATCCGCTGTTTCTGGACCAGTTGCGTGAAGTCCGGATAAAAATTGATGGTCGAGTTCTCGTAGCGGACCGGGCCACGGGTTCGTGAAGCCTGCAGAATAGCGTCGCGGTCCCTGTAGTGGAACAGTTTAGCCACGATAGGCCTCGGGGGGGCCCCCGGCCGCGGCCGGCCGCCCGGAACTCGATGGGCCCGCTCCACGGCGAAGAATTTGCTTAGGCCAGCCGGGGACAGCTGTTGCAGGATAAGTTCCTCGACCACGAGGTCCACCGGGCGGCTGTCGGAGGACTCCGGTACACCAATGATGCGGATGTTGTTGCGTCGGGCCCGTCCCTCGAAGTCCTCAAGCCTCCGGGCCATATGGTCGTTGACCACTCTAATGTCCCCAAGCGCGGCCCGCAGATCCGACACCTCCGCACCCAGGGTGGAGGTCGGTGTATCAAGGGCCTGGACCCTCTCGTTGGTTTTGGAGAGGTCGGCCCGAATCAGGGTGACATCGATCGCGACAGTGTCGATCTTACGGGCCAGGGCCTCATATTGCGTCGCGATGGTTTCCCTGATGCCCTCGATGGCGCCCATAATGTCCTGCAGGGAAAGTTCCGCAGAGACGGTCGGGCCTCCCCCTGCAGCATCCGGGGGGAGGCCAGCAGCGCCAGGGGACCCCCTGCCCTGGGTGTAGCGGTCCATGTTGTTGCTCTGGACCGCTCCCCCGCGCAGAGAAGCCTTGGTCTTGCGCCCCTCCGGACCCCCTTTGCCCGCCATGTGAGCGCGGTCTCTCAATGGGACCTCCGATCAAGAGGTGTGCGGGCGCCAGCAAAAGGACCACAAACTGTCGGTGTAGGGGTCGGAGGCGTTAGGCCCACCAGTAGCAGATGGAAGCAAGCCTCGGGCAGGGGCCCAGGAGGCACCTCGCCACCTCGAGCACGCACGCCAGCTGGTCTCCTGAAGGCCAAAACCGAAACCGAAAGTGCTGAATCGGCAACTGGCACCGCGCTGAGGCCGCTGTTGTTCAATTGCAGCCCGGCCCCACGGGTCACCTTCACCCCGGCCACCTCCGTCGGGTGGGTCCCAAAAGTTCCGACGACGACAACTCAGGATTCCCAGGTCCGATTAGAGTTTTAAAAAGAGATATATGATCAGCTGGTCTTCATCTCCCAGATTCCATAAACCAAATCAGGATAGTCTCAGGATATATTCCGAGGAGCAGAAAGGGTCCGGGGAGCCCTGTGCTCACGCGACCATCTTGGATGCGCGCTAGGCTCCTCCCCCCGCCATCTTTTTTGTTGTTGTTTTTTTTTGTAATACAATTACTGTGGTTTTGTTCGCTTGCAGGATTTTGTTACAGATACAGTCAAACAATTTTTGTTATAGTGGTTAACTTCTTATTATGTCCATGAAAGATGGGAGTGGCAGCACCCATTGCACCCCAGTTTGTGCAACGTGTTTCTATAGCCATAGTGGGACCTCTGCTGTCTTCAGGATCTCCTGTTCCTCTTATGTGCTCCGTTTATTTCTGGTGATATGGAGCGCATCATGTCAACGTAGCTGGTTAATTGGTGAAGCTATTGTATTAACACTTAATAGAGGAAGGTGGCCTGTGTTGTGAATAGGCGTATTAGTAAAAAAAACTCTGTTGTAACTTTAAGATTTTGAGTACGGTTTGAAGTTAAAATCTAAATCCAATAAAGTTACGTGCCATACACAAACAGATGCAGGATATTTCGTATTTTATTTTCGTCATCCTACTCGCTGTCACCTTTTGTATTGTGGCACGAGAATAGCTGACATCAGCAACTATAAGCTGATAGCTAGTATCCTTGGTTGACTAGGCAGATGGCTTTTTTTTTTTTTTTTTCGGATGGGAGCCACCTGTGAAGAGCATGCAAGGTCAATGTTAACTGCTCTGTTTTTCTTCAACGTTAGCCCGTTTTCCCGTCCATTCAGGCTATTAAATGGCTTTTCAGTATACCATCTGTACTGTGCGCCCCATACCTCTGTCATTTGGGTGAGCAGAATCTGTACTTTCACTTATGCAGAGAGTGAGCAGTAATCGCCATCTTTCTCTTCCTGTAACAAGAACAGAAGAGTGGAAGCTACCCTGCTCTCAAGTAAAGAGGAGTGAAGGCTAATCTTTTCTCTAATGCAGGGCGGGGACAAGTGGAAGCCGCCCTGCTGCGATCCAAGTAGAGATAACTGGAGATGGTCACACCCATGGATGCCAACTAGAGATGGGTAGAAGTCTTATTTTCTGATGCCTTGTAAAAATGAATGGAAGCTACCTTATGGTCTGATGCCAATCATAGATAAGTAGAAGGTATCCTAATGTCTGTCCAGTAGTGATAAGGGAATCGATTCTGTTTACTAATGTATGTTGAAATGATTGCATGTTCTTACTCTGATACTATATTGAGGTAATTGGAAGCTATCCAGTTTTCTGATGCAAAGTTGTAATGACTGGATGGTATTTTGTTCTTTGATGCAATAGAGGTGAGTAGCACCCTAATTTCTCCCTGATGCAAGTAAAGATGAGGGACGCTTCTTTAATTCTCTGTCAGTAGACCTGATTGAGGTGACCTGTTCTGACGCGGTTTACAGATAAGTAGTAGCTATCCTGTTTTGTGAGGCAACTGATATTAACAGAAGTTATTCTGCTCTCTGAAACCAAGCAGAGATGAGCCTCGACCTGACCATAATATACATTTTGACAATTAGCTTGTTTTGCTATTACCTCGACCAAGCAACTTTCCCACTATATAGTCCTAGCCAATTTGACTGCCAAAGACAGGCTGTGGAAATGGCAACTTTGACAATAGTGAACATTTCAGCTGTTTTATTTTCTTCTACAGAATAATTTTCAAGTTACATTTCCCACTTAATATAACTGTTTTAGTTAACTAATGCAATAGACAGTATGCCTTCTTCAGACTTTTGCTGGGAGACTCCAAGGAACAGCTGTGTGACTTGGCATCTTACCATGTTGTAAGTTGAATATTAAAAAATAAAAATGTCCAGTGTAACCACTTAATGAGAAATCTGCTCCTACTGCTTCGCGAGGACCCAGGATCTGTTAGTTGGAATAATTCCAGGAGGTCTGGGGCTGTGGACGACCCCTGAACCGAAAATTGATCCATTAAGGAGGCTCCGGGTTCTAAAAACTTTAACAGTGCAACCATCTCTGCATCTAGGGTTGTGAGTGTGCCAGGTGGATGACATGGTTATGGTATACACAGAAGCGAATAAAGATAAATAGTTTGAAAAGCAGTTTAGCCACCTTACACTAGAATAACAATGTCTTTGTTGTTTTTATTTATCAAAAGAAGTATGTTGAAACACAGTGGGGAAACTGGTTAAATTACCTTCCAGTTCCTCTTGTAGCTCTCTTCACTTCAAAAATGGAACGAGCGAGAGGCATTTCGCTATCTTTTCTTGATCCTGCATGGCTCTTGAAAGTATTCGTAGTCATGAGATGTATCTGGTTGTACCCCGTTCATTTCAAATTCCCCATTCTTGGTGCTGATTCTTTGAGACCTTTTGAGGTCTATATATAGGGTTGGGGAAGCTTTAGCGCCTGAATATTTATCAGAAAACAGATCAAGTTGGAGGAGGTGGAATGGTCAGAGGTGTCATGCCTTGAAGATGGACCAATGGAAGCAAGGCTACAGATTTACCCATATGTAGCATGGCTGGTATGTCTTGTGTGAATTTGCTTAGGTTTAGTCCCTTTGCATATCATGTAATGTGATATCATTTAGTTTGCAGCAGTTTTGTAGGGTATCTGCTTTGATTAGATCGTACAGGAGCGTCACCATTTGTTAGAAATCCGATCATAAAGGCTATTTCTCGCTGTATTGCTTTAAGAAGTTAGCAGGCAGATCTCGCTAAAGGATCATGTAGCTTAGCTCCTGGTCTCCTCCTCCTCCAACCCTCCCGCCTTTAAAAAATGCTATTTTTCCCCAAGCTTTTAGATAGGTTTTCTTTCTCTGCCCAAGGTATTTAGAATTAAGGTGGTTTGTGTGTCTGTGCCTAGTTCATTATTGTGTTCGAATAATGCACTCTTTCCTGTTCACGGTTAATTGATGGTCACGTTGAACTCCCACCCTGAACCCCCTGTCAGCTGTCTTTAAGTAGTCTCTACTTAAATGGCCTAGTAATTTCGGTGCAGTGGTGTTATTCTCCGCCCCCTCACATTTTCAGGCCTTGGTTTGTTTGGCTAGGTTTTTGCAGTACTACCGCTTTAATGAGCTGTGTTTCCGAAGTGACTTTTGAGCAGCCAAGGTCAAGGGATGTTTGTGTGAAGTGGTGAAGACCACAAGAGCAGAAGGCTCCCGAGTATGTGGTGTCTGCGGTACCAGTGCCTAGAAATTAATGGGTGCGCCTCCTCCGGTGCCCCCACAGCCACATTTGCTTCTGTACAGACTGCAGCGAAGACGTGACAAAGCACTGGGCTTATTTATATTTTCTCAGACGTTATTAAATGCCTGTGGAACTAAAGGTCCTAGATTTCCAAAACGGTCTCCGTTTAACCCATTTCTTGCCTGATAAGTCATAGTGTCTTTGTGGATAAATGACTAGTGACTAAAAGCAATTTTAGGAACGTAGTGGGGTGGTTTGGGGAATTAAAGGTGTGCACTTTTTAATTAACCAAATGCATGTGATGAGGAAACATCGAACGTATCTGCCCAAAAATCTGTTGAAAAGTGGGCAGGTGGAGCCAACAAATAGTGTTTTGGACACAGCAGATGCTTTTGAAAGGAAACTTCATGTGTAGCATTACAAACAAGCATTGGCATAGCCAATAGGTCTCGCCTTTGGGACCTTATAAGTGTTTAGCCGTGCAACAGTTGCATAACTAAATACTTATAAGGTCCCAAAAGTGAGACCTATTGGCTATGCCATGCGGCCGTGAAAGTGATCGCGATCGGGATCACGATCAAACATCAAAGCGGCCATGCGGCTGCGAAAGTGAAAGTAATCGCGGTAAAGCGCGGCGCGCGCGCCAGCGCACATGCACTGTAGCTGTAGGCTGGCCTGGTAGCACTTTTTGGAGCCCTCTCAATAAATCTTGCCAGACCAGCGCATGCGCTGGGTCAGGCGAGACCTAAAAAGGCCCTTCTTGGGCCGTGTTTCCTTCCACGTGGAAGGAAATACTGCCCAACATGAGAATTTGGAGCCATGAAATCTAGGCTTGTTGATCCACCAACCTTTGTCGGACTTGTATATGCTAGCAGTACTGCAGCCCTCATCATGTCCGTTACAAGTGCAGTCCTGGGGTGGAATGCTCTGCAGGAGCGAATTGCGGCAGTCGGTTTAAATGGTGGCGCCACAGGTAAATGGGATCACCAGCGGAGGGGATACTGCAACGGGGTGTGCTTCTTTTAGAACAGAAGCTTTCTGACTCTATGCTTCACCTTTTCACCTGGCCTGCGCATTTTGATGACTATTTTACCACCTCATTGTGTAACATGGTATGCGGGTTTTTGGTAATGCAGGATTTCCCTTTGTTTAATACCGGCGATGTTCTCTTTAGAGTTAGTCAACCGTGCTTATCCTCAATATCTTTGTGTGTGTTTGACTAACTCTGCAAGTGAACATACTGGTTCAGTTTTCGTGTCTGTATGTTTTTACTTGAATAGAAAACAGAAAATGCATGGGATACTGTAGAACGTAGCTTGTCTTGCATTTTGTTTTAAGGGTGACATATCTCAGAGGTGTTACCATTTATTGACTTTCCATGGGTGGTTAGCGGAGTCTGGAATGGACACTTTGGAATGTAGTGACGTGTCCATATAAGCCTGTCTGTTTTCTCTCTCTCTCTCTCTCTCTCTCAACAGTGGTATATATAGAGTTACACTTATCTTTACAGTTTGTCTAGTTCGCTGCTGAGATCCCTTAAAAAAAAAAAAAAAAACTGCTGATTGCAGCTTCCAAGTTTTTGCATCTGACAAGCAGGTCATTGCGGTTGGCCTGAAATAGTGTCTAGGTCTACTGCTTCCGTAATCACTAGCGCTTGGTACATTTTGGCACTCTTTTTTTTCTTAAAACTTTAAAATTCATACCCCAGGTTATCCTAACTGGATTTTTGTTGTTTAGTTGTCATTATGTTGATTACATTTTAATCTATTTTTCTAATTCAGTTTGGTATTTTTATTGTGTGGTGGCTTGACTTTTTATTTCTGTTTTGGTACTGCATAAATACTTTGCACATTGTCCTAGATTTATTCTACTGCTTTTGTGCTCTAGCTAACAGGAAGTTAAGCTCGATGTGTTTAGTGACTTTGAGGTTCACTGTTAAAAGGCAGTGCTATTTCTTGAGGTAATTGACTGTCCACCTCCAAATAATGCTCCGCTTTCTTAAAAATATTAAGTTTTTCTGTACAGCCCTTCGTTTCTGGCGATGCTTAGTCCCATATGCTGTTTTGTTATGTTATGCGAATTTGCAAAGAGCAGTAATTACCCGTGAGGGTATCCAGGTGCTGAGTAGGGCAGGCTTGAGAGAGGATGAGGAGATCAGGTCTCTATAGTATGGAAGAACCATATCTTGAGGTTCCTTCTTAAGCCCGTAAGGGAAGGTTCTGAGGTTTTTCTGGAGGTGTTTCTATGTCTTTTCTGCGAGTTATGAGAAGGGGCATCTACCGTTTCTGGCCTTTCTGATGCGAGGGAGGTGTGCTCTTACCTGGGACTCCGATCAAAGACATCTAGTGAGTTGGTAGATGTTGAGACGGTGGTTGAGATAAGCTGGACCAGTGTTGTGGAGAGCTTCGTAGGTATGGGTAAGTAGTTTGAACTTGCATCTTTCCTGGACTGGAAGCCAGTGGAGATTAAGGTGTGGAGAGAGGTGGTTATTACATGGACTGTTCAGAATGAGTCTGGCAGCTGCGTTCTGGGTGGTTTGTAATTTGCATAAGTCATGGGCTGGGATTTCGATGTAGAGGGCGTTTCGGTAGTCAAGTCCGCTTGTGATGAGAGCGTGGGTGATCGTTAGTCTGGCGTTCAGTGGGATCCACTTGAAAATCTTGACCCGCTCGCCCTGCTGTAAATCTTGGGATTGTCGGCCATATTTGCAGTGGAGGTGAGAAAGGGAGCCAAGGGAGGCACACAACTGCTTGGCATGATCTGGACACTGCGCTTATTTGACATTGTTGTGGCACAGCAAAGAATGATTTGCTGTGCACAAGTTCTTTTCATTTTAAGACTGAATATGCCTTACTCACTTTTGAACAACCTGCCAGAATATTGCAGTGTTAAAAACGTCATTGGGACAGTACATATATTCTACTGCAACTTTAAATGAATTACGGTTCTTGTAGTGTGGCAGTACGGAGGCACATGATTTTACCATCATTTAAAACACCTGGCACTCTGTGCATGTGATTTCTTACCTTTGAAAAACGCATACCGCCGAAACGTGTCTGGGTTAATCACATTTTTCTGTTGCCTGCGCCAATTTATAATAAATGCTGTTTACTGGATCCGGAATGTGGCACATTTTCTTGTTTGGATTTGAATCACAGGAATCTGTCTCCTGTAAGCCACGGCCACCCTGCAGGATTGGGGACCCCCGACGACAGTGGTGTCTTTGGTGTGTTGAAAATCTTGTGTTGCATTTGCAGGATGTGAAAGCATGATGAAGAGACGGCATTGATCTATCTGCTCATGGAGAGGTTGATGTCCAGGATGATCTCCAGGTTCTTGGCCTGGTCTGCACTGGTGAGCCAAGTTCAGAGGGCTCACAAGAGGCGTACTAGCGGGGAGTGCTTTGTTGCCAAAGGTTAGGGCTTCGGTTTTGTCTGTGTTGAGCTGAAGGCATTTGTTTTTCATCCAAGCAGTATTGTTGCTCATGCAGTTGGCAAAGTTTGCTTTTGCGGTGCTGGTTGAGTTGGTAAGGGAGAGGATGAACTGTGCTTCGTTGGTGTAGGATACTATGTTGATGCTGTGACCTCCAACTATGTCCTCGAGGGGCGTCATGTAGAGTGCTTGGCTTAGCAATAATCCTTGAGAGACTCCGCAGATGAGTTTCTTGGTTTTTGAGGTGTAGGGGGGAAGGGGGGGAAAGAGTCTAACTTGTTGAGTTCTGTCCATGAGGAAAGAGGATATCCACTTAAAGGCTGGTTGGCAGATTCCCAAGTGCTCAAGCTTTATGATGAGTGACTTGTTGGAGACCATATCGAAACCTGTGGAGAGGTTGAATGCAGCAGTTTCTCCTCGATCGAGGATGCTTCTGATATCATCGGTGGTCGCAATGAGGGCTGTCTCTGTGCTGTAGTTGGTGTGAAATCCTGATTCAGAGCTGTCTGAGTGGATGCAGTTCTAGATGGTCTGCGAGGTGGGTATTGTTGGCTTTCTCCATGGCTTTATCCTGAAAAAGCAGGAGCCAGATGGGTTTGTAACTGCTGAGTGTTGGGGTACGTGGTTGGATTTCTTCAATATGGCGTTGACTTATGCATTTTTATTGCAAGACTGAAAGGTGGCAGTGGTTATGGAGGTATTGAAGATAGCGGTGAGTACGGGGTAGATGATGGTTCTTCCAAGGTTGTATATGGATATAGGATTTAGGATGTTTTCATCTGCATCACATCTCAATTCTTGAGTCCTGCACTTATTGCTTTGCTTGCTCTGTGCACTGCAAATGTTTGCATCCTTTACTTGTTCCTTATGAATCTTTAGTTTCTATGGGGATGGCCGTTTTTAATGTACGAGGCACTAGATCCCGTTCTCAATTTTTTCTGTCTAAGGTAGATCGATTGGTGTATTCTCACAGATTTTTTTAAACCTATGTCTGCAAACTTTAATTTGATTAGATTTTAAAAAAAAATACACTTCCATGTCGTATACAGATTTACAGTGAAAGCAAAGATAAGCCACTCACCTGTCCATCCTTTTTTTGTGACTCTGCAGAAGACCTAGTGCACTAAGGATTAGGGAATCCACCATAGAGAGTTGTGCAGTTTTATAGAATCATTCTTTTAAACACATACCTCTAGTCCTCTCCTTGGTCTCATATGATCTTTCATTCTCACCTGCCATAACACTGCCGACATCTTCACCACTCTAAAGCTGAAAATCCATCTGAACTCGACTCTTGTGCCATAGCCCTATCCCGCCAAGCAGTGGATGAGTTGATGCTGTGCAACCACCTAGACTTAAATTTTCTAAAACCAAGTTCTTAACATGGAGTGTTGACCAAATACAAACCCTCCACTCTCTCTGTTTGCCATCTGGAACTTTAACCCCTACCAACCCTGTTGACCTCAGTGCGAAATATCCTAGGCCTCCTTTTATCTAGTGCAGTTAAATCAGCTGCTGCACCTTTACATCGTCCTCTTCTCTGGCTTCCTGTGGCAAAACATATATCATTCAAGTCTCTCTGAATCATCCACTGGAGCTTCCATAGCACTCAATCGATATTTATACAACTTCACCTTCGCATCTTCTGCCAAAGAAGCACCCTCTGATTCAGGTTGATCCTCCGCCCAACCTACCTCTTCATTCAGAAGATTTACAGTTGTCCATGTGCTGTGTAACTCATTCCCAGCAAGAATCCCTGTCCGAATTCCACAAGCACAACTGGTTCTGAAGAGTATTAAAGACATGGTTGCACCCAAACACATGACCTTCGCTGAGGCAGACGTCAGACAAGAGGAAGATGGTATGAATCCGCAAGCAGGACTTCATCTACCTACACTCTTTCTGCCTCTCTTCATGTACAAGTGCAGCTTCTATCACGATGGAGTAATTCTCAAACTCATGGACAACACCTACTCTTCCTCCACAGTCGCTCTATAAATTCACACAATGCCAGCCATGCATATGATACACACTTACCGCTTATCCAGGCGTTCAGGTGAGCCTTTCGGGGCCATGGCAGAGGAATGAAGTGCTGTACAACTGTTGCAGTGCTTCCCCTTTGTTCTATAAAATGGATTTCCAAAATTAGTACAAGAAATACTATGGAACTGATGGACATGGGGCCAGAAATGTAAGAAGGGAAATAGACTTAAGAGGACTGACTGATAAAGAACTGGGGAGCACAGGTGGGAAACATAAAGCAGTTAACGCCAAATCTAATATGGCACGTGGTCCATTGATGTCTCTTTCAGTGGACGGAAAGCTTGCCGTTAGTTGTCTTAGTAATGTGTAGTTGCACTTTTGGATGGAGGGGTTTCTTGTTCACGTAAGTTAGTCTTTGATTATAACTATTTGCTGCTTGGAGATTCGTATACCACTGGTTTTAAATAGCATTAAAGTCCAGTTTTCTCATTGCCCAAATGGCCGGGGTGTCTGTGCTTTGCGCTGCACCTGCCCTGTAGAGCCTGTGCCCCTTAGCCTGTGCCCCTTATCCCTGTAACCTGCCCATTGTAACCTGGTCCTTCATAGACCTCCCAGCTAGGCCCCCGAACTCCCATGTGTTGTGTGGTGAGATACGGCACCTGCCACCGCGTCCTTATCAGGACGGTATTTGCTGTGTTCTTTCCAGAGTGGGCTTGAGGGCAGCCGATCTCGCGCGTCGACGTCACCCAAAGCTGTAGTGCCTAGACCTCTTCTATCTTCTTATCTCCCCAGCCCACTCTAACCTGTTTCTATTGCCTCCCTCGAAAAATCTACCTCTTACGACTACCAAAACCTAAATCTAACCCAAAAAAAGCTGCAGCGTCTGGCCGCTGAGATCACCAGTCCTCAACCTTGCACCCCCTCGCCCTCCACCACCTGCTGGCTCTCACGCAGGACTGCCATTTCCAGACCACCACACCCGGCCGCTTTCCCACGTAATAAATGACAAAGTCTTGTATTGCAGTTGCTCTTAAATGGTCTGTGTAAATCGATAGGTTCTCTCAATGTGTTAATTCTGTGCGATAGCATTACTTTTCATCCTTATGTTTTCCTTTTATTTGACTGTAAAAGCTAGCGTTTGCTTTTACTTGATGGTCCTCTAAGGAGGCAGGCTTGACTTCTGTGTGGAGCTCCTGTATGGTTATTGGCTGGAAGACAGTCTAACCTTCGGTGCCTGAATTCCGATCTCGCCTGTCTGGTTCTTGGAGGGATGTCATGGTTTGATATTTAGTTCTGAGGCAATACATGGCAGTCAGGTTACTATAGTGAGGGTCGCATGTTAACGGATTCTTTTGGCATCTGTTTACACATAATGGTGCACTAGCCTGATGTCTAGTTTCTAGTTATGCGACTCGCAGAGTGAAAATATGGCCTACCCGCTGGAACAACTTTTTTTGCCGAAGGTGTGCATTCCGAAAGTGGATCCTTCAATGTAACCTTTGCTGCAGCAACACTTTTCATTTTTGTTCTCTATAATCTGGAACTTGACTTTCCAGAGCTGAGCACTGTGTGTAGATGTTGAGCAGCTAAAATCTACTTTGCCCAGACATATGATGGAAGGCTTGTTGTGTTAAATGCTCACTTTGTTAATCTAGAGGACTAGCTGGTCCCCCTTCCCACCCAATGTTTAACATCAGTCTGTCTCCAATTTTATAATGATGGAAGTATGGTTCAAGTATGTTTTGCAACTCTACCTTTGAGAGGTTGATGGAAAGATGCTCAGGTACACGGAAGACTGTCATAGAGGCTCTGTTTTGCTCAACTTTTGTTACCTGTGTGAAGTTATGAGTGGAAAGCCCTCCCCAGGTTTCTTCCTCAAGATTTAAAAAAGGCTCAATCTCTGGTAACATGTATTAGAAATAGGAAAAGGCAACTTTATAACCAGTCACCTGCCCTGTTCAGGGCAATCGAATGATGCATTTTTCTAGGACTGTTGTTGACCCACACCCGTTCATACCCTCCTCAAATGAGATCACGAACAGTATGTCTTCTCCTTAAATCAGTCTCTTTCTTCCAGATGTTCAGCCTGTGTCCACACTTAGATATTGAGAAGAGTGAAAGGGACACAACCTTGGATGCTTTGATATAAAGAGTTCTGACGATCGGTAAAGTCTGCAAGCAAGGTCCAGGCCCTTCAAGGTGGTGAGTTGTATACAGGCTACGGCACAAGTCTTCAGCTGCTCCCCTCACCAAAGAGCCCCACCTTCTGCCAAGGTTTGGTGTTGATTTAGGCATAGGGTCTCCTCAGAATCACTGTAGGTTTTTAAATATTGGTGAAGCTTGGGACACTAGGGCAACCTCTGTAATATAATTTAGTCAGGATAAAAATTGGTAAATGGTTAAAACAGGAAGAAACGACTCTTATGCACAGGATTCTATAGAGAACGGGTGAAAATTCATGGACATTCGGTAGGGGGTAGGTGCCTCTGGTTGTTGCATAGTTCTGTACAGTTGGGCACAAGACTCCCTTGCAAAGGATTATTGAGTGTTTCAGTTGCTGAGCAGTTGCAGAGCGTATTTGGATGGACCCTCTACCCAGGATCCTTAGGGCATAAGGCGGTTTGAGTAATAACTTGTATTTTTATCTAATGCTTATTAGCACAATTCTGCAGTTTCATACCACTTTAAAGAGCCAGTTTTACCGTATCCGTTTAATGATTGAGTTCGATTTGTTCACAAGTGCCAGGTTACTGAAAACCATAAACTGTGTGCCTCTCTCACACTTCTTCATTCATCACGCTGCTAAGAGCTGTTTCAAAACACTACCTCGCCATTAAGCACGACATGGAAATCCTTCCCACACAGGATCAAAACAGACAACACAGTTCCACCATTTACCTTACATGGTGTAGCCAGCTACACAGGTAAACAAGTGCATCAGTTCTCGTTAACGTGGAGACCTTCCTAATGAAACTGAGATGAGTTGCTTTCTTTGATGCATGGGAGGCTGTCACATTTGAAAATCATTAACTGCGTTGTTTCTCGTGTTTCCTGAAGTTTAACCTTTTGCTCTGCTGAGTTGGTTGCATGTGTAAAAAATGTCCCGATATTTGTTCGCTTTGCTGTATATACAATGTCCGTAGGAATGACTCCTGTCCTCTTAGTTTAAGTTCCAGTTCTGCTTAAGGACGAAAATTAAGAATTTTTATTAAAGCTTAGTGTTCTATTCTTATCTGCTGGACTGACCCCTTGCCATTTCATTTAGATTTAGGGCACGGGTCATGTTGTGCAGTTATTGACCGGTAGAGGCACACAGGCTCAAATGTTCCCTTCTTTGCCTGATTCTCTCAATCATTACGTTGGCCAGACACATCAAACATTGGGTCAACATTTATTGGTGTGATGGGCCTTATTTTTGTATTTTAATTTTTTTACTGCTTAATAAGTAACTTGTACCTGTCTTTCAGTGTCTGTTGTCCTGTCTAGTGGAAAGGGTCGTGTCCTGAAACGGCCCTGCTTTGTTGGTATGGTGGTGGAGGGTGTTTGGTTATTTGATTGCGAGTTTCTCAGTCTTACACACTCAAGTGACAGGAGAAGTGGTCTTTCCTTCATTGCGTTGGGTAGGGTTGGTGGTGAAGTCACAGTGGCTTATAAGATGGGAGGGAAGGATGGTCTGTTATGCATGGATTCATTATTTTCTTTCTGTATTGCTCACTGTCTGCCTTTGTTACTGCATCATAGAGCTTTTATTAATCTATGAACAAGTTTCAAAACCTCTTAGAGGTTTTCTTTGTGGACAAAAGACTGATTCAACTTGTGAAGATGTGCAGTTCAAATCGGTATGTCCCTATGCCGGACAAATGTCTCGACTTCAGTAAGTTGTTTGTGAATGTTCTTTTTGTTTAAAGGCTGATAAGAAAGAGCTGTTCTTTATCATTTGCAACTCTTAGAATGGTGGGCATTTCTATTGCGTGCTGTAGTATGTTTGTATAAGAGTTAGTTGTAACGAGCGTTGTTGGCTGATGATTGCTTCGCTCTTGAGATGCTTATTGCCTTAGTCCATAGTGAGCTAAGGATTTCAGCACGTACTACAGTTAACCCCGGTCAGCAATGCTGGGGACCCTAATCTGGCTTGCATAGCCTAGGGGGTGATTTTGGGTGCTAAGAACAACTGGTGGTCTTGTACAGTAACTGAGAACTTTAAAGTGGCCATGACACCGTCTCATGTGTGCTGCTATGTTCTGCTTTGGCGGTAGATTCTTTACCCGCTTAAGTTATTCGGAAGGGCTCTTTTCGCCACGTGCAGGCCAGAACTGTTGCTGTGTGGACCGATGGGAAGCGCATTCCTTTTTTGGTTTGGGTTTTGACAGCACTGCTTTCAAACCGAGTGATTGCTAGGCTAGCAATATCCTGTGTGAGCTTTGGGTCTGCCCCTTGCAACTGTTGGCTTTCATCACAAAGTCCCCTTCTTTCTTTGGCTTGAGACTTTGTCAATCACGTCTTTGTTCCGTCATTTCTGTCCTACCTGTTTGTGAGTATTCTTTTACCTCCACTAGTGTTTGCTTTGAACTGCCTCAGGGACTACTTTACAAATGTAGCACTCTGTCCTTGTGCTGGCTCCCTCCCATGTGGCTTGTTCTAATGTACTTCTGCTGCATGCGTTGGCACATTAGGTCCAGACATGTTGGCTTTGTCAGTGCTTGTCTTTTTACCTTGTTCTGTGAATTTTATGACCGCCTGCGTAAAAAATGTTTTCTCCTGCTGCTTAGATGCGGCCAATTTGCCCAAGGAAGGCCTGCATTATATTTACAAATGCTTTCTTCCCCTATGGTCTGTTTTGGGGTCACAAGTTTTTTTGCAGGGCTTAAGACTTAGGAAGGAATATGCTTATGGAGTAGTGAGGCTGAACTCGTCTAGTGCTCTCTGGGTAATATGTGCCTATTTTTGTGCACATTCTGGCGTGAATATGTAGTTTGTATTTGTTTACTATGCTAATGCTCTGTCACTTTTGCACTTTATTTATTGAACTTTAAATCTAGAGTGGCTTTTAATGAATAGTATTTTTCTCTATTTGCCCCAGTTAAATTCATTCGGGCCAATCGGTTTTTATGTATATATGGTAACTTTTTTTAAGCTATTGTATTTTTAAGTGTTTTTTATATGTGTGCTTTTGTGGCTTTTAGTGGCTGAGTAAAGAATCTTTGACTGACTGACAGTGATTGTCTGTCTGAGTGTCTCCTCCACAACTCGTGTCATCTGTTTGCTTGCACCATGGATTTGAAGCATCTGGGCTCTGTTCAGACTGACCGTGTTTGCATCACCCATATTAATGAATAGCCAGGAGCTGAGCAACTTGGCACAGGTAGAGAGTTCTCACTGTACGTTTTTCTGTGTGCTAAATGTTTACTCAGCGGGGGCAATGAGACGTTAAGGTAGAAGTATATTTGTCATATTTTGTAGCAGGCGTTGTTGGGCTTGCATTCTGACAATTTGCATTTGAACTGTCTGTAGAACGTCCTACATTCCCATTCGTTTCAGTTCTAAGTATGTGCACTTGATGGGTAGGGATTTGGGGTAACTGCATTGTCTGCTCTATAGTTTTACTTTTTACCCTCCTTTTACACACAAATATAAAAACATCAAGTACATACTCAAATGTACTAATTTTAAAATTACTATTTCGTGTGGTTCTGTGGGAGGCCTTGTTCAAAATTGAGAAGTTCTTCTTACAGCTCATAAATTAATACTATATTTTTTCAGTCTGGGATTTCAAAAGGTACGCTACTTAAAAGAGAGGAGGGTTGGTTGTAGGATGTGTATCTGGCAGTTTTTTCAAGTTTAATGTAGTGTTTTGATACGCGTGTTTGGATTTTATCTTCCTCAGACTCTGCTCCAATAGACTCTAGGACCAGCATTTTAGTGTGTTTTTTTTTTCTCATAGTCCATTGCTTCTGATAATTTAGCCCATTGGTTTGTGATCAAAAAGATTAGTGTCATTACTTTTTAGGTCTCGCCTACGCGGCGCGCATGCGCTGCATAGGAAGACCTTTAGCCGTCGCTCTGCTCATTTTCAACCACACACTCGTGCTTGTGGCAGCATCCACCTTGCGGGAGCGAGCAGGGGCGCGCCACAAGCACGAGTGCAGTGCTTTAAAATGAGCAGACTGCGCACGCACCACTCCCGGGCTTGTTTCTTTGGCAACTGTCACTTAAATGCAATGCCTCTCCTGCCCGATCATGGCTATCCTCACCATAGTTGTGCAGTTTGTTCACTTGGGTTCCCAAATGCAAGAAAGGAGACATTGCCTTCTTTTCGTTGGCTTTAGTTCTTTGTTGTTTATTTATTATTATTTTCTCACTTTAAATTGCCTCCGCTGCCATTAATGGCTTTGCCACTGGGAGAATAATTAATGCCAGTCCCTTTTTCCCTGCTTCTGGACATCTATATGCTTATTTGGCGCACTGTGAGGCCGTTGTGTGGTTTACTTGACTTGCCAAATATCACTCCTATGTATTGTAAGGAGAGACGCCAGACTTCAATATGGCTTCCTTTTTGTCACAAGATCCTGCATCCGAGATATCGCGACTGCTGGTAGGCATCACTCTGCGGAGTTTGGTGGCCTTGGCCTTGTTGCTCGCGTCAGCTGAGTCTAGTGGGTGCTCCTAGCGACGTTTCTGACACTAGGCAGCGGAATAATGTAGTTGCTGCACCAGTGGGGGTGCTAATCTTCGAGTCAGTGTGCTTTGCAGGCTTGGGACCGGGGGGGGGGGGGGGGGGGGGGGGGGTTGCGTGGTCTCCCACACTGCTCCTTCAGCGCGTGCAGTGCTGGAGCTGCAAAGGATTTACCACTGGACCTGCACCCGGAACGGCTCATGTTTTGAGGCCGTCCCTTTGTGGGGTTACAGAGTAAGCCATTTCTTTGTCACGTCAAACGTCACAGCATCCGATTACCATGCATGCTATTCAACAGAGGGTTGAGCAACAAGGCCAATATTTACCAGAGTTTCTTTGGCCATGCGGTTACCAGCCCTGTTATGCAGAGAGCTCTTTAAGTCTTCAATCTCCTAAGAAATGCCTCAGGGCAGGCAAACTAGATGTGTTATCTGTGTGCTGCAGTCAAGGAGAAGAGCGCTGGCTTGGTCACACAGCCTGGGTGTGCATTCCAACCAGTAGATAAGAGCTGCAACAACGAGTCAAGGCAGTATTTGCCACTATTTAAGAAAATAGAATACTGAACATACGTTTGATGAACCAAACAGCAATTATGTTTCGTTTCACCAGCATTTTTTCACAGGTTTACTAATCGGAGAAAATTTGTCACTTTCTTCTCGTGAATAAGCAGTAGACCTTACTGGAAAATACATTATAGAAGGAAGATGATGTCTACCAGAAAGACATACTTTATGTTATAGCAAAACTATCCCAAGAGACAAGTGTCGGCAAACAGCATTTGAAAATCCTGTGTTGTCATATTTGTAACATAATGCATCATGTGCTCCGAACAGAGAAACATTCATTAACAAATTAGAAAATAAAAAGCATACTTGGAGAACAGAAATACAATACAACAGATACTCCTTTTAGATCAACATGTTCAGCTGAAATATGCAGATATATTTTTAGAATATCTCAAAATGTACAGTTTTGAACTTTTTCTTTTTTCCCAGAACTTAGTCGATGCATCCCCTGTAATTATATACCCACCGATAGGCCTCATGTCACACGTGACCGTTTCAACCAGTGCTGTCTTTGTAATCAACAGCTTGTGGCATTCTTGGACATTTAATTCCACAGGTATAATGGAAAACATAAAACTAAAAGCCCCAATAAGCAAGGGACCACTTGCTAAAAAGCTCGAACTGGCTGATGGTGCCGCACGTGACCTGGGACCACGTGACCGCTCCACAGCCATCATTCCGTGGTTTTCCAAAACAATTCACACCACGTGTGTGGAAAGCACAGGGGTGGCATTGGTTATTAATTGCTAAGACAGAACACCTCGCCACTCTGCTCTAAACAGAGGAGCCAACAGAAATAGCATCACAGCTTCTTCGTTGCTTGCACGGTGTGACTTTACACAAGTGCCTCCGTTTACTCCCCTCCCATAACTGTAAGCATGCCTCGAAGCACTTCGGTTTGCAATGCGAGAGATACAGAAATCCATGAAAAATGAAACCATGTAAGTTTACCCAGCTAGTTCATATTTTCCCATCAATGTTGTGAGTATTTCATTCAGGCTTGTAGCATTGTAGCATTGCATTCTGGTACGTGTAGTATTGTTTTGATTCAATATAAATACAGGGCTACAGTTGACAGACTTACTTCAAAGTAACTGTGGTGGGTCCCATGCTAGCACATCTGTGAGCAAGGACTTACAAAGTGTGCAAAGGGCAGATATTTTCATTGAAATGGAATACACAATATAATACAATATGCTAGGGTGAAAGAATGGCGCAATCCATAGCTGTACATACCCGAATTCACATCTAGTGATCCCATCTTCTGACTAACCCCATAGCAGGGTAACACAAAATGATCAATCCATCTTACAATATATGTGGAGGGTGAACTGAGATTCACACCTGTTTTGGCGCCCCTTCTTAACCAAAACCACTCCGACCAGAACCTCCACTGAGCTCCAGAAAAACAAGCATTGGCATAGCCAATAAGTCTCGCCTTTGGAACCTTATAAGTGTTTAGTTATCCAGCACAATATCCTTGGTGCAACAACATCAACTGTTGCATGGCTAAACGCGTATAAGGTCCCAAAGGCAAGACCTATTGGCTATGCCAATGCTTGTTTTCTTAATGTCGGAATGTCTCTTTTTGGTTGTTGGTTTCTCATACGCTTGCTACGTACTAAATTTATAATTGAATGTGAGTTTGGACCATTTGCGTCTGTCTTGATTACCTCTTCAGCTGGTATACTGGAGCCACAGACATTCTTTTCAGCAGTACTGGATGAGGGCTGAACCATTGGCTTTGCTTTTTTAATGTAATATCCCTGCACTTAATCAAAAGTAATCGAGATCGTGATTATACCACGTCTCTCACTCATATTGTATTGTAATTGCATTTATATAGCTCTTACTAACCCTGATGGGGTGTTGAAGTGCTTTTTCGGAACCCATAAAGGATTAGTGGTGAATTAGTATAGGTGAAAATATGAAAGTAATTTGAGTGATGGATATGTTATCCAGTATTAGGGTATCTTTCATAGATTCACATGCCTGAATCATTCCCCGTCGTCGGGATGGGAGTCACCGGTAAATAACAAAGCAATGTCTAGAAGACATATAGAGTAACAGGCCCCAAAGGGCCCTAGCTTAGAAAGCTATCCACGTCCTTATGTAAAAAGGACCAAAGTTTGGCCAGTAGCCAATCAGCTAGCACCACCCTCTAGAACCCTCCTGGAAGGAGCTCTAGTCCCTCAGATTTTCTACCGCACGTCGTGCTAAGGGAGTCTCCACTGAGCTCTGCTCATTGCTTCTGGTTTTCCAGTGTTTTCTACTCAAAACTTTCGGATTTGTCATGGCTGATACTCCTAAGAAAGGACTCTTCAGATCCTGTGCTTCCTGTGGGAAGAAAAGGCTCCACGTGGATGATCAGCATAAGGACTGCCTTTATTGTCTGTACCCCAGCCACAGTGCCAAGGATTGCAAGGTATGTCGTACCTTTTCATCCAAGACCCTGAAGGACAGAGAAGGGCGCCTTTTAATCTGGCTACAAAGGCTGAAGGACAAGGACTCTGTGGTGTCCTCTAAGGAGAGTGAGAGTTCTATTATATCTTCTCACTCCTCACGCAAGCGACCAAGGGCGTCCTCTCCGGGCCCTTCGTCGCAGCCACCTCCTAAGAAGCCACACAAAAGGTCTTCCGAGGTTCTGGACTCGTCTATGCCAGGAATCACCGCTCCTCCAGATGTCCAGGTTACTTTTAAGAAGCCAGTTTCTGCCCCGTCGCCGACTACCACCTCGTCGACGGTGGCTTCATCGACGAAAAGACATCCATCGACGGCAGTCGTTGTAACTTCGTCGACGGCGACGATATCTACGGTCATATCCCACTCAATGACCACGTCGACGACGACAACACCATCGTCGAGGGCTGGTAAAATGATCTCTTCGACGCTGAAAATCAAAAAGTCGTCGTCGTCAGCTAAGCCGCCGACGACATCGTCGACAGCAGGATCGTCGACGACAGCGCCATCGTCGACACCCACCTCGACGAAGCCACCGTCGACGAGACCGTCGTCGTCGTCTACAACGACAAGAACACCGTCGGCGAGACCAGTGTCGTCGTCGTCGTCGAATAAACAATTCTCGTCTTCCTCACTGACGACGACACCGCCATCGCTGTCCTCGTTGACGCTGTCTCATATGCCTATTACACCGCCTACACCTCTACTGTTGACGGACCCGTCGACAGTTATTGACTCTGAGACGCCAAATACATTTGTGCACCTCAAAATCACCAAACGGGCACTAACACCGGCCCTTACATCACCCAGTCGGGTCCCTCTTTTGCCACCTGCTCAACTTTTCGAGGAGGAAAATTCAGAGGACGACAGTATGTTCCCAGCTGCGACAAGCCCTTCACAGCTACATGTCAAATACCAAGATACATCTGACTATGAGGACTTGGACCAGGATTACCAACCGGTTCCACCTCCACAATATGTGCAGCCACCACCTTCTATGGTTTGCTTGCCTGCATCACTGGTCACGGACCTCCAATTCCTGATCACGGACTACAAACAGAGGTTTCCGACGCCGGCGCCTCCAACACCAGTTGCGCCACCAACACCAAGGCCAAGACCGCCACCATTGGTGCTGCAATCGGAGCCTATTGCAACGCCACTTCCTCCCACAACAGATGAGGAAGAAGAGGACGAGCCTGAAGAGGGAGAACTTCAGGAGATCCATTCTCCCCAGGACGAATGGGATGATTATATCCATCCCTGTCCGACTTCTCCTGCCCCCACCACGGCCGACTCGCCTCCAGAGGATATTGGCGGCTTCCATAACATTATAGAGAGAGCGGCCCAGCGTTTTCAAATTCCGATGCCCTCGCATCAGCAAGACTGCTTCCTTTATGACTTTAAGGAACCCTTGAAGTCCGTACGAGCAATACCAATGATAGACTACATTTGGGAACAGGGAGTTAAAATTATGCAACATCCTTCCTCTGTTCCCCCAGTGTTACCACGCCTGGACAAGAAATATAAAGTGCCGGACACAGCTCCGGTTTGTCTCGCGGGCCACCCGAAGCCGGGTTCGGTCATTACGCAGGCCGCACAGAGGAGGTCAAGCAACCCGGCTGCTCTATTGACCGCTCCACCTGATAAGGAGGGCAGGCGCTTAGACACCATTGGCAAGCGGTTCTCCTCCATGTCGGCCTGGACGGTGAGGGCCTCTAACGCCCTGGCTCTTTTGGGGCGTTATAATCGCCAAATGTGGGCAGACGTTGCACCATACATGGCAGACCTGCCAGAGGAGTCCAAGGAAGATGCAAAAAAGATCTTGCTTGAGGGAGAAAGATCGGCCTCGGAAATAATTGACTGTGCAATGGATATTGCTTCTACTGGCTTCCGGCAATTGGCGGGCGCAGCAGTTTTCCGACGCCAGGCTTGGCTAAAGGCAACCTCCTTCAGACCGGAGGTCCAGACTAAGGTGTTGGACATGCCTTACGATGGCCAACTTCTTTTTGGCACCCACATTGATGAGGCGTTACAGGGGATTAAAAAAGACACGGATACTGCCAGAGCGTTGGGTGCTTTGCAACTCCGGAACCCTTCCTTTCGGGGCCCCAAGGGAAGAGGTCAATCCTCTGGTAGGGGAGAATTCCACCAACGTTATTCATTCTCCTCCTCCCAGCAATACCGGCCGCAATATCAACAGCGGCAACAATCCACATACACGAAGTCCTCCTTTCGTGGTAAAGGTGGACGGCAAAAGGGAACCTCCAGACGCCAATGACTTACAACTACGGCCGGCCTCCACCTTCTCGCCACCCTCCAAGATTGGCGGCAAGATTTCCCACTTTCTCCAAAATTGGCGAAGAATAACTACGGACCGTTGGGTCCTACAATTAGTACAATTCGGCCATTCCCTGGAATTTATTCAAATCCCTCCTCCCACCCCTCCCCGCCCAACACTTCACAAAAACCTACGTCTGTTACTCTTGGAGGTGAAGACTATGCTCCAAAAAGGAGCTATAGAGCGAGTTCCCACAAATCAACGGGGAAAAGGGTTCTACTCCCGCTTCTTCCTTATCAGGAAAAAGGAGAAGAAATGGAGGCCGATATTGGACTTACGGAATCTGAACAACTATCTCAAACAGCAGTAGTTTCGTATGGTCACCATTCAGGAGGTATTACATCTGCTCAATGCGAACGACTATATGGTGTCGTTAGACCTGCAAGACGCCTATTTCCATATTCCAATACATCGCAACCACAAGAAATTCCTACGATTCGTGGTGGCCGGCAGACATTACCAGTTCCGGGTCCTGCCGTTTGGCCTCAAATCGACACCCCGCATTTTTACCAAATGTCTAGCTCCAGTGGCGGCCTACCTACGCCATCACCATCATCAGGTCTTTCCCTATCTAGACGACTGGCTAGTCAAGTCTCCATCTCTTCAGGGCGCGTCCAGGTCTTCAAACGCCTGTCTAACGCTCTTAGATTCACTAGGCCTAACGCTCAATCGAGAGAAGTCCGTCCTTCAGCCGTCTCAGCGCATGAACTTTCTGGGCGCTACTCTGGACACTGTACTACGGAAAGCTTTTCCATCGAAGGAACGGAAGGACAAGCTGCAGGCTTTAGCTCTCAGGATAATGTCCGAAAGGACGCTGTCAGTGCGTCTCTTCAAATCCCTTCTCGGGATGATGTCTTCTTGCATTCTCTTGGTCCCGCATTGTCGTCTCCATATGCGACCCCTTCAAGAAGAACTGTCGGATCAATGGGTACAGTGTACAGGATCCTTCGACGTCATCCAAGTCACAATCGTGATCAGGAAGGCCTTACGATGGTGGGTGTCTCCCCAGAACCTTTCAAAAGGCTTGCCTTTCTTGCTTCCTGCAGCACCCCACATAATCACCACGGATGCTTCCCTGGAGGGCTGGGGAGCCTTCCTTCAGGAGCTTCAGATAAGCGGGAAATGGTCCCCTACAGAGAGGGCACTTCATATCAACCTCCTGGAGCTGCGCGCCGTCTACCTGGCTCTGGTGGCTTTCCTCCCAAGAATCAAGAACTCCATGGTGCTTGTCAGAACAGACAACACAACGACAATGCACTATTTGAACAAGCAGGGAGGAACACGCTCGCTGACTCTCTCTCTCTCGAATCACAAAAAATCTGGAGTTGGCTACTCACTCGCAACATCTCTCTGCGAGCAGATTATGTGCCAGGCGTCCACAACGTGTTGGCAGATTCCCTCAGCAGACGGCAGTCAACTTGCCACGAGTGGGAACTGGACCAACAAGTCCTCAACAGCATCTTCGATCAATGGGGCACCCCTTCTCTGGACCTATTCGCCACCCAGATCAACGCCAAATGCCAACACTTTGCAAGCTGGCATCCCCAACAAGGGTCTCTGGGGAATGCCTTTTCGATAGCATGGTGCAACGTCTTTGCGTACGCCTTTCCGCCGTTTCCCCTAATTCCCAGGGTGTTACGGAAGATGAAAGTGGAGCCCTGCACTCTGATATTGATAGCCCCAGCTTGGCCACGTCAGCACTGGTTCACGGAGCTTCACATCCTCTCCCTGGAACCTCCAATCAAACTGCACCCGTTTCCATCTCTGCTAACGCTACACAATCAACAGGTTCAGCATCCGGATCCAGCGTCTCTCAGGTTATCGGCATGGCTCCTGAGTACAGAGAATTCCAGGGCTTAGACATTCCTCCGGATTGCAGACAAATCCTAGCTCGAGCTCGAGCTCGAGCGGATAGCACCAACAAGACATATTCACTGAAATGGAAACGATTCTGCATATGGTGTAAAACAAACGGGTTGCACCCTCTTTCTTCAACCCCGGAGCAGATTTTACCGTATCTCCTGCATCTCGCAAAATCCGGTCTAGCTCATGCCTCCATCAAAGTACACCTAGCGGCGATATCTCGCTTTTGGAGGTCCTCTACAGATCCATCTTTGTGGTCTCACAGACTTATCAAACAATTTCTTAACGGGCTGTTTCGAACTTTTCCTCCAGTGAAGCCTGTACCACCGGCTTGGCATCTTAACATGGTTTTGGCTCAGCTGATGAAACACCCGTTTGAGCCAATCCACAGAGCAGATCTTAAGTATGTCTCCTGAAAGCTTGCACTCCTGCTGGCACTTACCTCGGCAAGACGGGTTGGAGAACTACAGGCGTTCTCAATCCAGGACCCTTTCATTCAGTTCAAACGGGACAGGGTCATTCTTCGGACGAATCCGAAGTTTATCCCTAAGGTTCCGACTCAGTTCCACCTCAATGAACCTATAATACTACGTTCATTCTTCCCGAATCCACACACAGGGGCAGAAAAGGCTCTTCATTCATTAGATATTAAGCGCTGCCTCAAGTTTTACATTGAAAGGACTAAAACATTTCGGAAGTCTAATCAACTTTTTGTGGCATACAGTAGGCCTAGAAAAGGACTACCGCTCACCAAACAGAGTATTTCCCGCTGGATCTCTTCAGCCATAACCTTCTGTCACCAACAGGCAGGACGTCCACTGCAATCAGCAGTTCGTGCCCATTCTACAAGGGCGATGTCTACTTCCATGGCACTGTTTGCAGGAGTGTCCATGGTGGATATTTGTAGAGCGGCCACATGGAAGACGCCGCATACATTCACCAGGCATTACTGCCTGGACACGGAGATCATGAAGGATGCTGCAGTGGGGCAAGCTGTACTCCGTCATCTATTTCAATAGAGGTGAGCCCTTTCCTTTTTCATCCCACCATCCTGGTCTCTTTACGCACATTTCACACTGTTATGTTGGCATTACCTGGTTTATGGTTCTTTGATACTTTATCTTTCACATGGATATGTTATTATCTAGTGACTGTATATTTACTGTGCCTGCCGAAATGTGCTGTGTATTGCTTACTATTCTGATTCAGGCATGTGAATCTATGAAAGATACCCTAATACTGGATAAGGAATGCGTTACTTACCTGTAACTGCGGTTATCCAGTATTGGTATCTTTCATAGATTCACATGCAACCCACCCACCTCCCCTGGAAGGGCTCTCTTGGATCTCTCAGTGATACAACTACTTAGCACTGTGCTTACGAAAATCTGAGGGACTAGAGCTCCTTCCAGGAGGGTTCTAGAGGGTGGTGCTAGCTGATTGGCTACTGGCCAAACTTTGGTCCTTTTTACATAAGGACGTGGATAGCTTTCTAAGCTAGGGCCCTTTGGGGCCTGTTACTCTATATGTCTTCTAGACATTGCTTTGTTATTTACCGGTGACTCCCATCCCGACGACGGGGAATGATTCAGGCATGTGAATCTATGAAAGATACCAATACTGGATAAACGCAGTTACAGGTAAGTAACGCGTTCCTTAGTTATTTGGATTGAGAAGGATAGTGGCGGGATAGAGGAACAAGCATTGGCATAGCCAATAGGTCTCGCTTTTGGGACCTTATAAGTATTTAGTTATGCAGCACAATATCCTTACTGCAACAACATTAACTGTTGCATGGCCAAACACTTATAAGGTCCCAAAGGTGAGACCTATTGGCTGTGAGCATGAGGATGTGTGCCACAGGACTTCGAAATGATGCCTTTGTTAAGTCCAGCAGTCATTTGAAGCGTGATGCTGAATGTGTGCCTATACTAAAGTTACAGTGATACAGAGAACTACAGAGTGGTCCTGCACAAGGTACAGAACACACACATCACTCAAGAGTAAGAGGTTCTAAAGCAATGGACTACAAATGTGTATCTTTAGGAGATTACAAGAGACCCTAATAAAAAATAAACACCAATGAGCTCCACAATCAGCACATCTTAAACAGTTACACATGTAAGACAATACGAAAACAAACACAGGCCAGTCCCACAATCGGCATATCTTAATAATATACAGACATATGGAGGCCAGCATCCCAACAATAAGCACAGTTTAAATATGAGACGCTGGATAAAGTACAGGCAGACACCGGACAATGATCAATAAAAAAATATGCATGTCATGATGGGAGCACGCCCACTCTGAAAATTGTTCTAGTAACACTAATTTTAGAGTATATCTTGCCATGCTTTCATTGTCTGTAGTAATGCAGCTTGGTTGCACTGATTGGATGTAGCTTGCTGTACCACTCATACGCTCCACATCTCAACCTCCTTTTGTATTCCAAAACGGCGGTTGCTTGTTTTGCACGGCAGAGGGTCACCAATTCTTTCAAATTGGGCACTGATGCATGTTTTGAAGTAGAGGCTGCATTCAACGCCTCTAGCTGCAAGACTACCCGAGGGAAAACAGCAAGAGCTGAAAGACTATATGTGCAGTTATGAGAGGAATGCATTTTGTTTTTAGCTCTGCAAAGGTTAGTTTATAGTTGACTGATTACTGCAATGATGAAGGCTTTGCCAGGCTTTTATTAATTTAGGCATGTACAGCGGTGTTAATGCTGTTACGTGACTCCATTGGAATGAGCCGGCTGAGGCTTTGCCAGGTATCTATGTGTATTACTGTTTGTGTTGGGGGGGGGGGGGGGATCAAGCCCAGCGCCATCTGAACGGAGCGCAGCATCCAGCTGCCACTGGCAATTTAAACACACGAGATGCATCACCTGGCAAGAGAAAGGAGGGACGCTAAGGGAAATGGAAGGAAGTGAGAAAGAGAAAGGGAAAGGGAAGAGAAGGATGGAAGAGCGAGCGGGAGAAAGAGTGGGCAAGCGACGAGAGAGGGGTGGAGGAGCTAAGATGGCAAGAGAACGTGGGATGAGTGGGAACAGGGAGGGGGGGTGCAGGGCGAGAATGGGCGACCGCGGAGCCAGCAGAGGAGAGAGAGGGAACAAACAGAGAGGGGGCAAGAGAGAGCGAGAGAGAGAGGAGGCAATAAGAAAGACTGAGAGGGAACATATAGAGAGAGGAGGCAAGAAGAGGGAGAGGGGACAAACCGAAAGAGAGGAGGGAAGAAGAAAGACAGAGGGAGAGGGAAAGAGAGCGAGAGGAGGCAACAAGAAAGTCTGAGAGGGAGAGGGAACATACAGAGAAAGACGGAGGGAGGAGGCAAAAAAGAGAGCGGGAACATACAGAGAGAGAGAGGGGGCAACAAAGAGGGAGAGGGAACATACAGAGAGAGAGGAGACAAGGACTGCTAGGTACAGGCGCTCGGCGGGAGCCCTGGCAATGGGATAGGGTGGAAGAGGGAGGGAAGCAAGAGAGGACGACGGAAACTGATTTTGGTATCATTTGTTGTGAAATGATCTTTGCAATGCGGTGTGTTCCCGCGTTGCTGTGTGGTGATTTAAGCACAACCGACCATTCATTCTGTGACGCACTCTTTGCTTGTGGATGCGCAGGAGCTGGCATATTGAGTGATCGGCACATATACTGCGAAGAGGGTGGGTGGCTTGGTCTTTGGTGGTCTTGTAAAACAGCCTCGCTGCTTTCGAGAATGGAGAGCTGTGTAGGGAGCCCTTAATACACAGCGAAGGTGGGGGGTGAAGCTTCTGACATCTGCATGACAAAGCTGGCGGCCTTGCAGTGTGGTGTAAGGTCTGAAGCGCACACTGACCTTTGCACTGGGTGAAATGGAAAAACAAGGAGGGAGACATCAGGAGCGAGACGAAAGTGGGAAGAAAAGTGAGGGGGGAGAGGTGAATGGCGAGACCGAGTGATGCGCGCGCGACTATCTATAACAAGACCAGCCCGGCTTCAAAAGTGGTGCGCCCACCGCGGTGAAAGTGAAAGCAGCATATGTTTCTAATTAACACGGCGGGGGGGTGGGGCAGAGGAGCGTTCAGACAGCAGGCGAGAGGAAAGCCAGATGGCGCCTGATCGGGCGCTGAAAGCTGCCGGCTGCGCCGTGCGTAACCGCTAGACCAGCAAAAGCGTGTGGTAGCACTTTGAAAACCCACTTACTAAATGTCTCGCAGGGTAGCGCATGCGCCGACTCAGGCGAGACCTAAAAAGGTTTGTATTTATATAGCGCTTGCTACCCCTGATGAGGTGTTGAAGCGCTTTTTCGGTGAGTAGCACGTGACTCTGGAACACATAAAGGATTAGTAGTGAACATTTGAAAGTCATTTGAGTGGTGGATATGTTAGTAAGTTATTTGTATTGAGAAGGACTGTGGAGTGATAGAATATGTCTTTATTCCTTTAACATTTCATGGAAAGATTTGCACCATGTGATTAGCACTATGGCTACTATTTGTTCTTCCCTTTGCAAAAGCCCTTTTTAGACTGAGCCTAGACAGGCGTTTGCTCTGTCGTTTCGAGACATGTTGTATTTACTTTGTGGGCTTACAGCCTGCCTATTGCTTTTCATTTACAAATTCGAGTGTCCTTTAAAATGGCTAGTTTGCTTGCTAGTGGTTAATCTGTCTTACATGTCCCTCCTTTTCGTGGTTCGGTTCCTCCCATGGAGCACAGCCCAATTACTTGTAGCCTTGCTCTAGTTCCATTTTTAGCATCTGTATAGGGCCTCCCTTTCACTAAGAGCATTTCACACGTGATCAATGTTTTTAGTATCTCAGAGTTCTGTAAAGAGGGCTATAATTCTTGTTCTTATATCCTCACATAGAATGTTGATGCTGTTTTCGAGGAGCAGCTTTAATTTACTTCCTCTGGCTTGAAAATGAGAGGATATCCCCATTCCACAACCCCCTTTTCCCTTTGCTGATTCAGCAGCCCCCCCATCCCTTTTCGTGCACATTCGTTTGTAGTCCTACAATTAGGTCTATTGCCTGAATATGCAGTAATTCTTTTTACCATTGCTTTCTGTGCAGATAGCGGCCTGGTGGGGGGTTTCATCTTTGCTTCTTCCTTGCTGTGTGCTTGCTAATGTGTTTTTTTTATTTGTTGGTATCTTTTTTTCCCCATCTTTCTTTAATGTCTATTTTAGTTTGCTGGGGCGTTCAGGCACAGCTTAAAAACGAGAGAAATGGCACCGATCTCGCCGTCCACACAGGAGAAGGTACCTCCGATATCTGCAGCGTGCGGAGGGAGGGGGGGGGGGGGGGGGGAGTCCAAAAGGTGACCAGGAATTGACCTGCTGTCTCATGAGTGTTCCCATTTAGAGACACTGGAAGAGGAACTTGACAAGATATATCAACATTTCAATAGTTTTTAGTCGTGCGTGTTAATTCACCCTCCAAGCACCTTGGATGTAGGTGTGTTCCACTTGTAGAACAAGTACTTTCAAAACATTATTGCAAAGGATTTTTTTATTTTTATTATAAAGCAGCCTGCTTCGGTACAATCTCAAGTGTTGGGGGCATTTTTCAACGGGTACCCTTCAGCGCTTCCACTTAGTTGTGTAAGGAAGGAGCTAGTATCCCAAAATAATATCTTCAAACCTTTGCCTCTTTCAGTTTCTTCTTGCACACTTTATTTTGTTTTAGCATCTCTTATGACATTAGTGCTCTCCCGTTCATCACTCCCACCTGCCCTCCCATCATCACTCCCACCTGCCCTCCCGTTCATCACTCCCATCTGCCCTCCTGTTCACCACTCCCACCCAATTTCCAAAGGCAGTAGCTTGCCCATAAGCAAGACCTTTGCTTACTTAAAACATGGGTAGTTTTTGCATCTTGTATTTTTCTGTTAGCGAGCTCAATTTATAATTTGGAATTACTAATTTTGTATTTGTTTGCATACAATTACTTGAAACAGTGTCATGCATCACAGATCAAGACACACCAAAAATTAACGGGATTGTTCGTTGACACCAGCAAAATACTTCTAACATACTAACACGGCGACCAGTGTTTGCCTCTCATTTAGGCTAGTCCTCTTTCCATGGGCCGTGCAATCTGTGTATATAATCATACCGATACGGCGACCATAAGGAACACCGGCAGAGCCACACCATGTGATATTACAGAGTGCTCTTGGTGAGTTTTCAATCTGGCTGATTTTGCCATTATTATTTTTGTTGCTTTCTAACCTTTCCGTCTTTGTTTTCAATCGTGCCCCCTCCAGTCGCTGTATTCAATTACTTTGCTTTCATTCTTCCCTCACTTTTTTCAGTTCCCGCACCCCTCACCCTCCCGTCATTGCTTTTTATTTCTAAAAACCCTCGGCCATTGCTTTCAGCCCTTCTACTTCCGCATATAAAAAAAGCATTGGCAAAGTTTTGCCAAGGCCTTTATTTTTATTTCTTGCATATTTATATATTGTCAGTTTGATCGAAGGTATTGGACTGCTGTTCATGAGCATCAGTTATTTTGCACACAGTTTCTCCCTTCTGCTGCGTGTGATAAATTTTTGGCACGCTAAAGTTTCTTTTGTTGCTAATATGCTTGCTGAAGGAGTGAACCTGTGTGGTGCTGAGTGAGGAATTGTGTTTAGCCAATTCCCTAAACAGTGAAATTGTTGTGCTGGGCTGTCCCATTTCAGTATTGCCAATACTGGCTAATAGTCCTGGAACTAAGATGCATTGCAGTATTAGCTCTTCCACTTAAAGTGATGACCGCTTTATAGCGCTTTTTTTAAGCATGTCATTATCCAACACCCTCCTTGCCCTGCCCTCTTTAGATACCTCGCCTGATTGCCAAAGACGATAGCGCGCCCATGGGCGAGGCCTATTGGTATTGCCAATGCTTGTTGTATTTGGGGAGTATGCAGCGTAATTTTACCTCTTCAAGTGGCTGATCATTCTGCCAAGTTTCAGGGGTTTATTTGCGGTTTGTTTTCAGATTTTCGCAATCGTTTCAGAACGTTATGCACAAGTCTGTTATTGGCTAGGACTCGTTTTTATGTGAGTTGACCCCCAGATCATTGCGTCACTTACATGCCCATGGTGGCATGCAGTCTTTGTTACTGACCCATGGCATGGTTTCCACACCCCGTCAGGCTTGTTACTGATTGAAGAAGTGCAGGACTCACGAGGGCGTTAATATGTAGCCTAACCAAGTGCAAGAGCAGTCCTTTGGGGCAGCTGCTTGCTGCTTCAGCAACTTGGAATCGTTGTTGTCTCTGTAGTGAAGAGTACCTGTGTATTCTTGACTTGTGTGATTGGGAAAACCCTCCGTGCACAGGGATGAGTAATCCAGTAAATTAGAGGCTTATTGGAACTATTACCTTGGTAACCTTGTTCGTAAAAGCTTGTTCTACAGGCCTTCAATGGGCCTCTATCTAAATGGAATGGAGCCCAATAATGGAAAATAGAAGGTCTTCGTGAATTCCTCCTTGTTGTATACAAGAGGTTTGTTTACGAGTTGAGCCAGTTGAACAAAAAGCAATGTTGGTGTGGCTAGGACGATACTGTAGGGGGACGGAGAGCTAAAAGGTGGTTTGCGAGTAAAGATTGGTGAATTGACTGTGATGATGCCCGACAGGGGCATGGAAAGAGAGGTGTATCTAGTTGATGCAGTAAACAAAATATTCCTGACTACCGGGGGGAGCCCCTGTTGTTAAAAGGAATATATGTAAAAGCTCACATTGCGTAATATGTTTTTCATATTACAATTGTTGTCTCAGGTAAGACCATGGCTCTTGAGAGGCATAGCCACTCCCCTCATTCGTTAGTGGTAATAAAGTGCATATTACATTCTTAACATCCTCGTATAAGGTTTATGGCATGACATTTTCACATGTTTGTTTAAAAAAAAAAAAAAAGTGAAAAAACAGGATGCTAAGGGTTGAATTTAAGTAGTAAAATCACATTGAAGATGCCTCTTGGTCATTAGAGTTGTTTCTGCTTGTAAAAGTAACTGTAATATGCAATCGGTCTGTGAGGCAGTAAACTGACTTTTTTTCATGTAAATACAGTACTCTACTGTGGTAACTAACTGTAATTGGACCTTTGCATTGTAGTAATGCATGTGTCTGTAGTGCAGGTGTTTTTAACCCCTTCGGTGCTCATGACGGAATGGTTCCGTCATGACCCACGGTTGAGCTGTGCTCATGACGGAACCATTCCGTCATGAGCACACCCGCGCAAGATTCCGTCAGCACAGCGGCGGAATCTGCGCAGCATCGAAGGGGTTAAATAACCGGTTATTGTACTGCATTGTTTACACTGCCAGGTCATTATTTTATTTGTTGCCCAAGTTTTTATATTCACTTAATTCCTCATTCCAGTGCACACAGATGGACAAATTCTGTTCTCCCTCTTTTAATTCAAGCCTCTCCTTCTTGAGTGCATGCATATGTTTGGGTGCATGCAATGCAGCAGGCATAATATTTAGTCTGCTTTTTCTGAGCTTCCCACATCCTACTTGGTCTGTAGCATCGGATGGCTCCGTCAACATTAAGGAGCGATTGAGAGAAAATGCCCCCCTGCCCCCCCCAAAACCTGGATTTCTGTTTTCCTTCTCCTGAGCTGATCTGTTTCTAACCAATTCTCTTGTTTTCGTTGAAGCCAGTTTGCAGTGGAGGAGAAAGTATGTGGCTCTGCAGGGCCAGTGTGTTTGTAGGGATTAGTCCTCGGGGGCACCGCCAGAGTGACTGTTTCAAGCTCACCTCCTTTGTCTAATGCAGATTGAGAACTAATGCTTTCAGAAGATCTTCTTGCCCTTGTTTTTGCTCCAGAAAACGAGAACAAATGAGATCAGTCTTTTCAATGTTCTTTGGCTTAGCAATTCTAGATCGTCCTATTTTCACAAGATGTCCTCTTCGGCTGATGTATCTAGAACAGAGCCACATCAATCAGTGGAGTATTTAGTTGAAAATTCTATTTTCACCTTTATAGCAATCTCTTCTTTATCATTAGGTAGCCATTTATCACGTCTACAGCAGGGCAGTCACCGCAGAGCCGGAGGTCTGTAAATCATTTAAGAGAGCTCGGGAGTCCTGGGTCTGAACATTGATTTTTCTAATGAATAGTAATAGGAACTAGATTTCTCCATTACATCTGGTACATATAATGATCGGTACTATCTGAGCTGCCCATAGGCTTTCTGTTCTCTACACTGGTTGCTAATGCTGTTTTTAATTGGTAGCCCTACATTTCTGCCTTTGCTTGCTACTTGAGGACTGTGCTGTGAATGAAAAGGGACTCTTTGGTTTCAAGGAAGGATGCCGTATGGTGTGAGAGGATCCATATGGTCGCTCTGTAAAACATGTCTGTTTAGTTTGCACTCCTGTGGAATTACTGAAACCTCTTGCGTTTCATTATAGCATTCTGTTGGTCAGTGCATTGATCACGAGTGCTTTCCAGACTCCTGCTTTAGAGCCAACTGTCTTCTTCCTTAGGTGTTTTATGGGGTAAATGTTGAAGCTAATATCACAGAATAGAGAGCAGAGAAGTGTTTTGGTTTCTTGTATGTAATGATGTTAGTTGGGGTCATTGACCTAAATTAAAGTCAAGTAGCCCGTTCCCTCTGCGACTTCTGACTCCGATTTTGTGGTTCATTGTCTATACCATGAATACTCACATCATTTAGTCAGTGATGTGGCGAGGGCTGCACTGAGGGTAGCAGGGTGGTGGTGGGGCATTGGGGTGGGAAGGGGGTTTGGCGGTAAGGTGGTAGTAGAGGAAGTGAGGCATATACGTCTGGTGGTTGAACTGCATAACGTGAAACCAAATAACCTAAGATTAATCCCAGCTTCTCCAATTAACCAAATTGTGTGATCCTAGGCAATTGTTTTATTTCACTTTCCTCCATTTTTTGTCATAATTACAATTAAGAGTGTTGCTCAGAGATGAGCTTAGTTTACATAAATGAAAAGACAAGGCGTTTGGCAAAACATGAACAAGTTGGTTTAATTAAATGCTGCAGATAGGAGAGTCTCCACTGAATGTGTCTACTCCAAGTCTCTCGGTGTACAATGTTTTGTTCTTTGTTACATACAGTTCATGAGGTACAATAAAAGCAATTTTCTGCTTCCCCAAAAGCATCTCCGTCATAAATCAAAAAGTGCAGACAACTGATAAGGACACAGGTGGCTCTTGGTCTCGGGTAGAGCTAGTGTGGGCCAGTGTGTGTGTGTGTGTCCAGAGGTCAGGCATGAGTGCATGATCACTACGTTTGGTGTGAATGCTGTGTCCTGATTGGTTGAGTGTTTCTATCTACATGTGTTATCTAGCTTTGTGGTATTTTGGGAAATGCGAGCCTTTGGCCAAATGTGTTTTATTGGGTCCAATTTCCTCGGACCGGTTTGTGTTGCAACCATCTATCTGTGGGATTGATCAGGGTTTTCCTTAGACACACGTCTGTCTTTAGGTTATGAGAGACCCCACCTGTGATCTGTTATTCGATAGGTGTGGTTTGTAGGACTTGTCTAACCTCGTATATCTGACTAGTGGTTGATGGGGAGGTCACCATGGGTGAATCTAACAGCAGTGATGGGAGTTCATTTGAACTCCCGAAAATAATATGGTAGTCACTCGTATACTTTTTTTTAATCCGCATCCTTAATATTATGCATACAGTTGTCACAGCACACATTGACATTGTTCTCACTGGTATTGACTTGATTAGCTTTGCTTGGGTCATAACGTACATCGACTTTGTACTTGCTAGTAACAGTATTGTCTTTTGTGCATGGATTATGACATACATTGATATCGTCTTTGCCAGAGTTGGCGCTACTGTGCGGGTATAGGTTATGACATACGCTGATATTCCATTGACTGGTATTGGCAAGGTCATGCAGGCACAGGTAAAGGCATACATTGATATTGCATTTATTGTTATTGCCATTGTCAGGCCTGCACATATCATGGTATTCATTGACATTGTATTCACCCATTCCAACAAGAGAACCTTGAAGTGCATGACTTCAGGATGTGTGCTGTACAAAACTTACTCCAGTGTTTGAATGAATAAAACTGTGACGTTGTTTGTGTATAATAGGAATACAGACCACCCAAACAGTGCAATAATGATTTACGTCTTGGTTCACTATTGTCACAGTTGTCAGGGTGGGGGAAGTGGAAGAACATATATTTCTAAATTCATGTTTTTTGGAAGGGGCGATCTCAGGGGGGTTACAGAACACGTTCCTGACCACCCAGTGACCCACCTCTCCCAGAACCAGGCCGAGCACCGGTGGGGAGGCCCTTTCGGGAAAGGGTCTCGTACTTAAGGATCGCACGCGCTGAGCTTGCACTACTTGACAAAGGGACACCACACAGTAGGTTTCAGTAGACGGAGTTCTTTATCTATAGATTCTTTGGATCTTTATGATCCGCACGGTAGCCTTTGGTCAATACAACAAGCTTGGTAATTCCTTGACAGGGGTTTGGGGTAGCGGGACAGTTCTAGGCTCAGTCAATGCAGAGTATCCTTCGCACAGCTCTCAATCCTCGAGCCGGGAGATACGGTACAGTCTCGGGTCCAGCCGGACCAGTGCACTCTCGAGCCGCGACCACGTCCGCAGGGCTCTGGCGGGACGGAACTGTCAATCGGGTGATCTTCGGGGAGCCGCGATTCACTCGGCAGGCTCAGCCGGTCTCAGGGTTGGGGGGAGCCGCGAGTCTCTCAGCAGGGCTCCGATGGTCTTAGGGTCGGGGGGAGCCGCGAGTCTCTCAGCAGGTCTCCGGTGTTCTCAGTGTTCTCTGGAGCCGCGACGACGTCAGCAGGGCTCAGAGGGTTTCCAAGGATCAGGTAGCGTCCTCCTTTCCAGATTCGTCGAGCCGCGACCAGGTCCGCAGGGCTCTGTTAGTCCAGGTCTTCTCTGCCCCAGTCTCCTCAGCACCCCCTGTTATACGCCTTCTTCTCTTTGAAGTCCGGCGTCCTCACAGAGAGGGGTCTTGGCGTCTGGGGGCGGTGTGTTGGGATTTCCTGCCGCTCGGCTCTTTGATCCTTTCAAGTTGGGCCGGGAGGCCTCCAGACACCCAGCATGCGGAGAGCCAGCTCCCTGGGGGCCCGGAGGGCGATCAAACCCCTCTATTGAGAGGAGGTCAGAGGTGAGACAGAGACTACTCCTCCCTGTCTTGCTTGGGGGGGGTTCCCTCTCCCTCGGCCGGGCATGGCGCGTTTAGGGTCTAGGTTTCGCTGGGGCCCCGGGCCGGCCATCGGGACATGGTGGCCGGGGGTCTTCGGTGCTACGGGGTGGGGAGGCCGGGCGGGGATAACCAGGGATCAGGGGTGGTGTATGGGTTGGGTTGGGGTGCTAATGGTCATGGAGGCCCACGCCACGAGGTCGGGTCCCACACATGTCTCTCTGAGGCGGATGAATCGGGACAGGCCGTCAGCATTGGCGTGGTCAGTACCTGGGTGATGCTCTACGGTGAAATCCATCCCCTGGAGGGAGAGGGAGATCGACCATCGCAGCAGTTTGGGGTTCTCCTCTCATTTGCATCAGCCACCGTAAGGGTCGATGATCTGTTTGAACTCGGAAGTGGGTTCCGAACAAGTAAGGCCGTAGTTTCTTTAGTGCCCAGACTACTGCGAAGGCCTCTCTTTCAATGGTGCTCCACCGTCGTTCCCGGGGTAGTAGCCTCCGGCTAATAAAGGCTACGGGCTGGTCTAGGCCCTTCTCGTTGAATTGTGAGAGGACGGCTCCGATGCCGTGCTCCGAAGCGTCCGTCTAGACTACAAATTCCTTGGAGTAGTCGGGGGGCTTGGAGCACGGGGGCAGTGCTCATAGCTGTTTTTAGGGCGTCGAACGCCTCTTGGCAAGGGGGGGGGTCCATTGTACTCTCTTCAGCTGTTTCTTGGAGGTTAGCTCTGCGAGGGGGCCTACTATGCTGCCATAGTTTTTAATGAACCTTCGGTAGTAGCCGGTGAGGCCTAAGAAGGCCCGGACTTCTGTCTGGGTCGCAGGGGGTTCCCAGGCCAAGATGGTGTCGATCTTGGGCTGGAGGGGGGGCGACCTGCCCGCTCCCGACCTGGTGTCCCAGGTAAACCACCGATCCTTGTCCAATTTGGCATTTGCTGGCTTTGACGGTTAGGCCCGCTTGGCGCAGGGCCATCAGCGCCTGTCGGAGGTGCTGGAGGTGTTCGGTCTATTGGGAGCTGAACACCGCAATACCGTCTAGGTACGTGGCGCTGAACTCTTCCAGCCCGGCCAGGACCCTGTTGACCAGCTGCTGGAAGGTGGCCGGGGCATTTTTCATTCCAAAGGGCATGACTCGGAAGCGATAGTGCCCATCTGGGGTGGAGAAGGCGGACCGCTCCTTGGCTCCCTCGGTGAGCGCAATTTGCCAGTACCTGCAGGTCAAGTCGAAGGTGCTGAGGTAGTGAGCAGCCCCAAGGCGGTCAATGAGCTCGTCTGCGCGGGGAATAGGGTGAGCGTCGGCTCGGGTGACCGCGTTGAGCCCCCGGTAGTCCACACAGAACCTTAGTTCAGGGGCGATACCAGGGGCAGCTGCTTTCGGAACCAGTACCACGGGGCTGGCCCATGGACTGTCGGAGGATTCGACCACCCCTAGGGCTAGCATCTTGGCTACCTCGGCCTGGATGCAGGTCCGGACCCGGTCAGGGACGCGGTAGGCTCTGTGCCGTACTGGCGGGCTGTCTCCGGTATCCACGTCGTGGACACACCAGTCGTTGACCCTGGGGGTGAGGGAGAAGAGGTCTGCAAATTGCCCCAATAGCTGGCGGCAGTTGTCGTATTGTTGGGGGGTGAGGGAGGAGGAAAGTCTCACTCCTTCTATAGAGCCATCATTTTCCTTCGCACATAGCAGGTCCGGGAGGGGCTCGGTGTCCTCCTCGGTCACATCGTCGGTGGCCAGGAGCAAACTCAACTCCGTCCTCACAAAGTGAGGTTTGAGGCGGTTCACGTGGAGGACCCGGAGGGGGTTCCGAGGGGACTGGACGTCAACTAAATAAGTGACTTGACTCTTCCGCTCTACGACCTTGAAGGTTCCAGTCCATTTGTCTTGGAGAGCGCAGGGTTTCACCGGGGCCATCACCCAGACCTGTTGGCCCGGGTGGAACTCGACCAGAGTGGCATTCTGGTCATACCAGCGCTTCATCTCCTCCTGGCTAGCCTCGAGATTTGCTTCGGCGAGCTCTCGGAATTTCCGAGTCTGGTTGCGGAGCGCCAGGATGTATCCGAATACATCTTGGGGGGGGCCCTCGGGGGGCGGTCTCCCAGCCCTCCTTGACCAGGCTCAGGGGGTCCCCGGACGGAGTGCCCGTAGAGCAATTCGAATGGGCTGAACCCCAGGGATTTTTGGGGGACTTCCCGGTAGGCGAAAAGGAGGCTAGGGAGTAGGACGTCCCACCTGTGACGGAGGGGCTCTTCGAGGCCCATGATCATCCCCTTCAGGGTCCGGTTAAACCGTTCCACTAGACCATTGCCTTGGGGATGGTACGGGGTGGTGAATTTGTACGATACCCCACATTGCTGCCATAAGGACTTCATGTACTTTGAGATAAAGTTTAGTGCCGCGATCACTCACGACCTCGCGAGGGAACCCCACGCGGGAGAATATTCCCATCAAGGCTCGGCCCACCACGGGGGCAGTCACGGTTTGGAGGGGAATGGCCTCTGGGTAGCGGGCGGTCCTTGGATCCAGAGGTCCCACGATGTCTATCCCACCTGCTCGAAGGGGGTACAAACGACGGGGAAGGGTTGTAGTGGCGCCTTGCGCTTTCCGCCACTTTTTCCGCTGGCCTGGCACGTGGGACATGACTTACAGTGGGCCTCGACATTAGCTCGCATCTTGGGCCAATAGAAGTGGGTGACTAAGCGATGATAGGTTTTGTCTTGGCCCAAGTGTCCCACCAGGGGCACATCATGGGCTAGGCCCAGAAGGAAGTCTCGCAAGCGCAGGGGTACCACCAGTACCCCGGCCGATCCTAGCTCGGCAGACTTCTGCTCACTGTACAGGAGGCTGTTTTCCCAATACATCCAATGGGTTCCGGACCTGTCGCCCGCCGCCTGGGCTTCGGCCTGCTGCCGGAGTCGGATGAGGGAAGGGCAGGCGGCTTGTTCTCTGCAGAACTCCTCCCGGGAGGGGCCCCCCTCGAAGCGCCATTGTGCCAACTCTGGCAGGTCACCTAGCTCCGTCATTTGCTCGGGGTCCCGATATAATGGTCCGTTGTCGGGGATGGGTTCCCCTTCCGGGGAGAGGTCATCGGGCTCGGGTAGCCTGTCCCGTCCCTCGGGGATGGCGACTGGGCTCAGGGTTGGGGCCTCACCTCCCTCGAGGGGAGACGATCGGGCAGACATGGAGCGCGTGGTGGCGCACACCCATTCGGGTAGGCCTTTCATTCCTAGGTGGGCCCTTCGTTCCACCTGTCCCCACAGGGAGCTCTCGCGATCGTTGCCCAGGAGGCAGTCCACTGGCTGGGAGGTTCGGACGGCCACTCTCAATTTACTGGTTACCCCCCCCCCCCCCCCCCCATTCGAAGGGTACCAGTGCCCTCCTGCAGAGGCTCTCGGAATTGTCCGAGGATATAACCGGACAGAAGACGTCTGGTAGTATCTGGTCTTCGGTGACCAGGTGGCAGTGGACTGCTGCGACACTCGCCCCGGTGTCACGGAGGGCCTCGACTCGGTGACCGTTGACCGTCACCTGCTGTCTGTATTTGTTGGTGTTGGCGGGTAAGGGAGTTCCGGGAACCATTTCTCGGTCTCCTAGGGAGACCAGGGCCATGGCTGCAGGCTCCCACTCCTCGGTGTCCTCCATCTCTTCCCCTAGGGCCACGGTGGCCAACTGTCGGGCTGGGGGAGCTGTCGCTGCGGCCAGTTGGTACATGGGACATTGGGGGTCACTGGCGTAGGGACCAGTCTGTTGGCATCGGTAACAGGTGATCTTGACTCTGGGTCCCTGTCTCCCCGGGGGCCCCGTGCTGGCTGGAGGTGGTGCTGGAAAGTGCGGGGGTTGGTTTCTGGGGGGACTATGCTGGTGGCCTGCCTGGGATTCCCTCTGTCTTCCCTGGTTCCCCCCACCCCTCTGGTGGGGAGGTCCCTGACTGTGGCGGCCATAGTCTCCCACGGGGCCCCGGGGGGCCCGGGTGTTCACCCAGCGGTCAGCTTCAACAGCCAGTTTCCGAGGATCTGTGAGCTTGCTGTCGGAGATGCTGGCGTAACTCTACAAAGCAATTGGCGGACAAGTGTTCCCAAGCGATGAGGTCGAACAGCTCCTCAAAGGTGGAGACCTTGCTGCCCTTGATCCACCCGTCCAAGGCTCTGCTGTAAAAGTTTACGTACTCCACCCACGTAGTACCGGGTATCTTTTTGCAGTCTCGGAACCGTTGCCGGTACATCTCGGGGGCGAGTCCATATCTCGCTAATAAGGCCTCTTTCATGTGGCTGTAGGAATTTAGCACGGTGGAAGGCAGGTCCAGCAGGGTGTCTCTCCCCTCGCTCAGGAACCGGCCCCACAAGCCAGCCCCCCAATCCTTCTGTGGAACTCGGTGGGAGGTCATGGCGACCTCGTAGGCCTTGAACCATTGCTGGATGTCGTTGTTCTTGTAATACTCTTTCACCACATCCATGGGGATGTGTACCTTTGGTTACATTGGGGGAGAGGTCTCTTGATTCCCCGGGGGGCTGGATTCCTTACTCTTGGCTTTGAGCTCGATCTCTTTTAGGCTGCGCTCCTGTTCCAGTTGAAGTTTTCTTTCTTTGTGTTCTCTCTGGCGTTTCTTTTCCTCAAGTTCCCCTTGTAGGCGTAACTGTTCTACAGCTAACTTCTTTTCGGCCAATTTTAGCTCTCACTCTATCTTAAGCTTGGCCAGTTCTAGTTCGTGGCTGCGGCTCCTTTCCCGGTCCGCTAGTTCTTCTGGGGATAGGCCCCCCTCTGGGGCGTTGCTCCTTACCGGGGTGCTTCGGAGTTCCTTCGGCAGCTCCTCCTCTCGAGCGTCTCCTTCGGTTTGGGAAGGGGAAGCTCCGGACTCTATCCAGGCTTTTAATGCTTTTTGGAAATCTTCTTTTGTGCTTAATCCGGTGGTAGCGATTCTAAGGTCTTTGCAAAACTGTTTTAATTCTCGGTGCATATACTCTTCCAACCGGTCCTCTCGGAACGTAGAACTCGCGTTGGTTCCTGTGGTACTCATGGCGGTTCCTTCTTCCATCTTTGTTCGGTAGTGCGTCAGCCATTTACTGTACGATCTCTAGGTGTCGGCTCGGATCCCGTCGCCTGCCACCAAATGTTGGAAGGGGCGATCTCCGGGGGTTACAGAACACGTTCCTGACCACCCCGTGACCCACCTCTCCCAGTACAAGGCCGAGCACCGGCGGGGAGGCACTTTTGGGAAAGGGTCTCGTACTTTAGGATCGCATGCGCTGAGCTTGCACTACTTGACAAAGG
Source organism: Triturus cristatus (assembly GCF_964204655.1). Classification (NCBI taxonomy): domain Eukaryota; kingdom Metazoa; phylum Chordata; class Amphibia; order Caudata; family Salamandridae; genus Triturus; species Triturus cristatus. Next base: position 761,653,273 of record NC_140580.1, read on the forward strand.
GACACCACACAGTAGGTTTCAGTAGACGGAGTTCTTTATCTATAGATTCTTTTGATCTTTATGATCCGCAAGGTAGTCTTTGGTCAATACAACAAGCTTGGTAATTCCCTGACAGGGGATTGGGGTAGTGGGACAGTTCTGGGTTCAGAGTCAATGCAGAGTATCCTTCGCACAGCTCTCAATCTTCGAGCCGGGGGACACGGTACAGTCTCGGGTCCAGCCGGACCAGTGCACTCTCGAGCCGCGACCACGTCCACAGGGCTCCGGCAGGAAGGAACTGTCGATCGGGTGATCTTGGGGGAGCCGCGATTCACTCGGCAGGCTCAGCCGGTCTTAGGGTTGGGGGGAGCCGCGAGTCTCTCAGCAGGGGTCCGATGGTCTTAGGGTCGGGGGGAGCCGCGAGTCTCTCAGCAGGGCTCCGGTGTTCTCAGTGTTCTCGGGAGCCGCGACGACGTCAGCAGGGCTCAGATGGTTTCAAAGGATCAGGTAGCGTCCTTCTTTCCAGGTTCGTCGAGCCGCGACCAGGTCCGCAGGGCTCTGTTAGTTCCAGGTCTTCTCTACCCCAGTCCCCACAGCACCCCCTGTTATACGCCTTCTTCTCTTTGAAGTCCGGCGTCCTCACAGAGAGGGGTCTTGGCGTCTGGGGGCGGTGTGTTGGGATTTCCTGCCGCTCGGCTCTTTGATCCGTTCAAGTTGGGCCGGGAGGCCTCCAGACACCCAGCATGCGGGGAGCCAGCTCCCTGGGGGCCCGGAGGGCGATCGAACCCCTCTATTGAGAGGAGGTCAGAGGTGTGACAGAGACTACTCCTCCCGGTCTTGCTTGGGGTGTTCCCTCTCCCTCGGCCGGGCATGGCGCGTTTAGGGTCTAGGTTTCGCTGGGGCCCCGGGCTGGCCATCGGGACATCGGGACATGGGGACATGGTGGCCGGGGGTCTTCGGTGCTACGGGGTGGGGAGGCCAGGCGGCGATAGCCAGGGATCAGGGGTGGTGTATGGGTTGGGTTGGGGTGCTAATGGTCATGGAGGCCCACGCCACGAGGCCGGGTCCCACAATGTCTGAAAACTATTCCTTTAAAAAAAAAAAAAATACACTGCACTGATCTAATGTACTAAGGTAAAACAGTTCTGTATGTTAATGAAATACACTTTTAGAATTCTGAAGAGACTTTCAAATTCTTTTGCACGTATGTATGCTACAAGACGTCTTTAAAAATGAAGGTGTCCAAAGTTAAGCGATGCAGGACAGACAACCTTTCTTTAACTTTAAGCAACCTTTTAAATATACGTTTGCTTGTTTATTTAACATCATTTTAATGTTTATGCCGTGTTCAGTAAACAGCAGCCCAGTGCTGCTGTTGACCAGGGGCTTCATGTAAAGGTCAGGAGGGCCGTTCTTGGAATATCACCGGTCTATACTATTGTCAGTCACTTTGCCAGCAACAAGCTGTCAATACTCCAAACTCTTGGTACATAGAAGCCCACTGGTAGTCATGCTAAGTTGTTCTAACACCCAACTACTTCTACCTATGTACCTTCTTGGCAACTCTTTTCTCTAGGATGGATGAGATGTCCTCCTTTAATCTAAGTAGACTATAGTCGCTCCCCTGAACCATTCATGCAGACTGCTTACCTGCAATACCTTTTTTCGTACTTTGAGTGACCCTGTTTTTAGGAAACAAGTTAAAAAATAAACATAACGTGATTTTTAACAAAATAAACCTCATAATTCAGATTTGAAATCTGGAGAGTGATAAACCTTTGTTTGAAATTGTAGTTTGTCATTGTCCTAATTTTTACAATGATGTTGTCTTCCTGCCTTCATTCCCTGTGCTGTACTTTTTCGATGTCCCTTCCTCCACTAGCTTCAGTCAGTAACTTCATGCCTGTCTTTCCCTTCATAAACTGACATTCCTACAAAACAGGTTTTTTTTCTGTCAAGATTACCTCCGGTGACCAGTCTTCTCCCACTTTCGACATATGTTCCCTTGGTCATGCCTCGTGTTGAATTTTTCTGCTATGTGGACCTTTTCACGCTTGCCTTTTTAAAAATGTATCTACATTTTTCCTCTCCAGTGATGGCTGCTACTCTGGTTGGTACAACTGACCAGGCTGTTCCGTATGGCAATTAAATTTAATTTCTCTGTATATAGATTTTCCTTTACCCTAGCTGTTCTTTTTTTTTTTTTTTTTCTTTCGAAAACCGCAAGCTTTCCGCTGTCCTATGACTCAGTACTTCAGATATAGGGCCAAATAAAACTCCCTCGCTTAAGGTGGCCCTGGGCTTTTCTGTGGGCTTGATTGTCATCCTGTTAGGCTTAGTGGTAGCTGCTGGATCTTATGACTTTAAAGCAGCCAGCTTTTAAGAACATTTTCCACTGTGCTTTCAAAGTGTGTCTGCCAGTAGCCCTTACTCACAAGGGAGCCTCAGTAGTGGCTAGTTAAGGGATTGTGGTAAAATTGCTTTTACTTCTCTGCTGATTTTAGGGGGTGGCAGGTAGTCTATTTCTGACTTATAATAGTTTGTCTTGGGCCAATAGGGAGTAGTCCTTGAGCCAAAGTAAGTGTTATTGGACTGATTAAATGTAATCCGTCTTGGGTTGATAGGAATTGTAGTCTTTCATGGGCTGATTTGGGAGTAGGTAGGTTGCCTTCCAAGGAATGATAGGAAATTAGTCTAAGAAGGTGGGAATAGGTATGTTGTCTCTGGCTGAGTAGAGAAGGTAGTCAGGCTTATGGTAATGTTGAGCAGTTGTCTGCTTTGGGGTAATTCTGGTCCCATGCGTTTTTCCCTTGGATTGAAGAGAAGAGTAAGCTGTGTGCTTGCACTAGTCTATCTGTAGCTAAATGGTGAGAGGGTACCCTACCGTTTTTTAATCCCTCTTTTTGCTGGCATTTGTTCAACAGACAGATCAAGTAATTGGCACAATATAGTTTGGTACAACTTCACACTTGACATTCTTAAGTTGACAGCTGAAAGTATTTATGCATCTTGTCTACATAGTGTGATTAGGACCAAGCCAATTCTTCCATCTAGCCAAGACTTGCTGGTGCTTGGATCCCAAAGTGAGTCAGTAATGTTTCCCAGATTTGTCCTAGCTACTTTCGGCATAGTCATTGCCGACAGGGAGGGGCAGATGGAGACTTCCAGTGTCGGGTAGTGTTATGGTTGGCTACAAGGAAACCCAGACCAATAGGAGTACAAATGCACCCTGTGGATACCCCTCTGCTTTATTAATTCCAAATGGAGCCAGTATCTTGTACAGGTCTTGGGGGGTGGGTAGCTTTTTAAATGTCAATAAGGCTGATTGACCTCACGTTCCCAGGTTACATGGAGGAAGAGCTCCTTTGGGGTTGGGCAAAGTTAAAATAGTGTGGAGACAGGATGTTATCCATCTTAAGGTGTGAACTGTTGTAAAGTATGCACCCAGTGCATGTATTTGAATTGAATTAAGCAGTGCCTTCTCAGCTACCATGTTTGCCTTATGCCATTCACGGTCCTCCTGTGGCCCAAGGTGGTCCTCATAGGCAGCCCTGACTCTTTGTATCTTATTTGGGCTTAGTTATACCTATGACTGTTTTGTTTGCTAGTCCACAAACTGGCTTCCACCTTAAAGTGGGTATGTTACAGATTTATCCCAGTGTAACACCAGGCCTGAAATCACCCCTAACTGCTTAAGTATGTCCATGAGTCGATAGGCTGTTAATCTCATAATCTGGCATATAGTAAACCACTTGCTTTTATATAAGAAAGTGTAGCTATCTTTCCCATTGTACCTGTCCAAACCCTGTATCAGTCCTGATCCAGCTTGCAAGATTTTGATTGCTAGTCCAGGCAAAAAGGAGCATAATGAACCGCCCGACTTGTAGCCCATTCTGTGTCGAATGGTGGGGACATCTATTTACCAACATACATTGTAGAGGAGTTTAACATGAGTTTACAATTTTAGGCCATAACTGGCTTGTTCAAGAATGTCCAATAAATCGTCCAACTGAGGGAGTCAAATGTCTTTTTTAAGTCGACTAAGGTAATCGTGGGAACCCAGTCTGAAGTGGCCAGAGCTAAATGTACTCACTTCGAGTTCTGCTTAATTGACCTGTGGCATGAAGCCATTTTGGTTGGTGTGGGTTAGGGTGACGATTGTCCTGATTAAGTGGTTAGCGAGAGCCAACATCTTGGTGGCCTTGGTAATAATGGGGGAGTTTGTGCTGGAAGAGCTGCAGTTCTAGTTGCGGTGATTTGGTTTCAAAATAATGATGTGGTCTTCATAGAGTTAGTGGCTCATCTCATATGTCACTACCCATAAATGTTGCCATACTATCGAGGACAGCCTTTGTAGAATTTACGTGGGAGTCCATTGGGGCCTGGTTCATCCCCACTATTCGTGGTTGCAGGGGCCTCTGATAGTTACTCAGCTGTCGGGAAATATAGCTCTGCTTGCGTCACCTCAACGATGCAGGGGATTGGCAGATCTGCCAACATTTCGGCTTAGGTCACTGGATTGGGAGAAGGGCGTGCCTTGTGTAGTTTCCACAGTATTCCGCTATGGTCTGAGATATGGACATGGGGACTGGAGACTGCCTCTCCCAACTCTGTGCGTATCTGTCACCAGCCTGCTGGGTTCGTTTTCTGATGTCAGCCAATACAGAAGTGCACCTGCCTACCCTTTATAGAGTTGCCTCTGCGAAGCATGTCAGATAGTTGTGTCTATTTGTGCCATCTGGCTCTCCTCCAGTTGAAGTAGAAGTAGTCTATCCTTATGTACACATACTCCCTCCTGCGTCTCGGGAGCTTAGCCTTGGAGGTCAAGTGCATTACATTTGGGTTGAGTAGATGCTTCAAGTTACTAGACCTGCAGGTCTAGTGAAAGTTTTATGATTTTACAAGCCTGGGCCTTTTGATTTTTTTTTCTAATTCATAGCCCCTCTGTTCACCTCTTGGGGCCTTGGATGTTCCCTTCTTCAGGCAAAATACAGAGATCTTGGTTCTCAAGCTTGTGTGTGCCCCCGTTGCAGGCAAAACCCACTCCCCTCTCCTCCAACAGAAGCTCTCAGGCTGGGCCCAGGCAACTGGCTCAGGAGCGTACTCCACTCGCTTTATTTGGGGTCACAGTCTGCCAGTGAGGAAGTTAAGTGGGATAGTGCCTGCCCCTTCCTATTCAGGCTAGCGGATGCCTCCAGCGTGATAGGTGCAGATTTGTGTCTCCCGCTATCACATCTTTGATGACTAGCCAGTCTTGTTCATCGAATCCCCTCCCGTCCCTCTGGTTTTTCCCTATTCATAGTTTGCTCAATGGTGTGGGGGGTCGGCATTTGCTTATGTTTGGTCCCCTCCTGCTGTATTGTGTTGAGCCCTACTCATGCTCTGCACTCCCCGCCGCTCCGCCTATGCCACACTGTCTTGGGAGTGCTGATTCCCAGGTTCTTGCCATTGTGAATTTGGGCCCTGAAAGCCATGTCACAGGGGTTGGTATTTCTTGGATTGATGACAAATACTGTGCGTTGGGCTGAGGGAGGAATAAAGTAGAACTGGGAAATAAGAGGTTGGTATAGCGGTATCTTGGCCCCATGGGACTGATGGAGGCGTCCGTGAGGTAATCCATGGAGATTAAATTGTGAAAAATGCGTCCCTGTGTATGTATGTATGTAGACCCCAATTTCTAAAACATATTCACCTGCTCAAACACTGTTGGAAGGGGCGATCTCAGGGGGGTTACAGAACACGTTCCTGACCACCCCGTGACCCACCTCTCCCAGAACCAGGCCGAGCACCGGCAGGGAGGCCCTTTCGGGAAAGGGTCTCGTACTTTAGGATCGCACGCGCTGAGCTTGCACTACTTGACAAAGGGACACCACACAGTAGGGTTCAGTAGACGGAGTTCTTTATCTATAGATTCTTTTGATCTTTATGATCCGCAAGGTATTCTTTGGTCAATACAACAAGCTTGGTAATTCCCTGACAGGGGGTTGGGGTAGCGGGACAGTTCTAGGCTCAGAGTCAATGCAGAGTATCCTTCGCACAGCTCTCAATCCTCGAGCCGGGGGACTCAGTACAGTCTCGGGTCCAGCCGGACCAGTGCACTCTCGAGCCGCGACCACGTCCGCAGGGCTCCGGCGGGAAGGAACTGTCGATCGGGTGATCTTCGGGGAGCCGCGATTCACTTGGCAGGCTCAGCCGGTCTTAGGGTTGGGGGGAGCCGCGAGTCTCTCAGCAGGGCTCCGGTGGTCTTAGGGTCGGGGGGAGCCGCGAGTCTCTCAGCAGGGCTCCGGTGTTCTCAGTGTTCTCTGGAGCCGCGACGACGTCAGCAGGGCTCAGATGGTTTCCAAGGATCAGGTAGCGTCCTTCTTTCCAGGTTCGTCGAGCCGCGACCAGGTCCGCAGGGCTCTGTTAGTTCCAGATCTTCTCTACCCCAGTCCCCTCAGCACCCCCTGTTATATGCATTCTTCTCTTTGAAGTCCGGCGTCCTCACAGAGAGGGGTCTTGGCGTCTGGGGGCGGTGTGTTGGGGATTTCCTGCCGCTCGGCTCTTTGATCCTTTCAAGTTGGGCCGGGAGGGGCTCCAGACACCCAGCATGCGGGGAGCCAGCACCCTGGGGGCCCGGAGGGCGATCGAACCCCTCTATTGAGAGGAGGTCAGAGGTGTGACAGAGACTACTCCTCCCTGTCTTGCTTGGGGGGTTCCCTCTCCCTCGGCCGGGCATGGCGCGTTTAGGGTCTAGGTTTCGCTGGGGCCCCGGGCTGGCCATCGGGACATCGGGACATGGGGACATGGTGGCCGGGGGTCTTCGGTGCTACGGGGTGGGGAGGCCAGGCGGCGATAGCCAGGGATCAGGGGTGGTGTATGGGTTGGGTTGGGATGCTAATGGTCATGGAGGTCCACGCCACGAGGCCGGGTCTCACAATGTCTGAAAACTATTCCTTTAAAAAAAATAAAAAAACACTACACTGATCTAATGTACTAAGGTAAAACAGTTCTGTATGTTAATGAAATACACTTTTAGAATTCTGAAGAGACTTTCAAATTCTTTTGCACGTATGTATGCTACAAGACGTCTTTAAAAATGAAGGTGTCCAAAGTTAAGCGATGCAGGACAGACAACCTTTCTTTAACTTTAAGCAACCTTTTAAATATACGTTTGCTTGTTTATTTAACATCATTTTAATGTTCATGCCGTGTTCAGTCAACAGCAGCCCAGTGCTGCTGTTGACCAGGGGCTTCATGTAAAGGTCAGGAGGGCCGTTCTTGGAATATCACCGGTCTATACTATTGTCAGTCACTTTGCCAGCAACAAGCTGTCAATACTCCAAACTCTTGGTACATAGAAGCCCACTGGTAGTCATGCTAAGTTGTTCTAACACCCAACTACTTCTACCTATGTACCTTCTTGGTAACTCTTTTCTCTAGGATGGATGAGATGTCCTCCTTTAATCTAAGTAGACTATAGTCGCTCCCCTGAACCATTCATGCAGACTGCTTACCTGCAATACGTTTTTTCGTACTTTGGTCCTTCGAAGGTGACCCTGTTTTTAGTAAACAAGTTAAAAAATAAACACAACGTGATTTTTAACAAAATAAACCTCATAATTCAGATTTGAAATCTGGAGAGTGATAAACCTTTGTCTGAAATTGTAGTTTGTCATTGTCCTAATTTTTACAATGATGTTGTCTTCCTGCCTTCATTCCCTGTACTGTACTTTTTCGATGTCCCTTCCTCCACTAGCTTCAGTCAGTAACTTCATGCCTGTCTTTCCCTTCCTTGCGCGTTTAGGGTCTAGGTTTCGCTGGGGCCCCGGGCCGGCCATCGGGACATGGTGGCCAGGGGTCTTCGGTGCTACGGGGTGGGGAGGCCGGGGTGGGGAGGCCGGGCGGACACCCACAGACAGACAGGCGCACCCACAGACAGACAGGCGCACCCACAGACAGACAGGCGCACCCACACGAGCGC